>NC_135325.1:99167806-99475931 GCF_048772815.1 Callospermophilus lateralis
CCTCAAGTTCTTTTTTTACCTATTTGAATATTGGTACTTGGAATTTTCTAAAAATGAGACCCATTGGTGCTGGCTCTAGGAAAATATCTTATCAGTATAAGAGTCAATTTCCCAAGAAGAGTTGGCAATTATATATATATTATGATTTATTTCAATTTTCCCAAAAAAACAGAAGCCAAAATATAATGCCAAAACTAACAGAAGTGAGGGAAGAAATACAGGTCTACAATTACAGTTTGAGACCTCAATACCCCATTAAAAATGGATAGAATAAACTAAATAATATTTTTCATGTCTCCTATTTACTATTTATTAGATCAAACAGACAAATACCAAACACTCCATACAATGACAGCAGGCTGCAAATATGGCCAAGTACACATGGGATGTTCCCCAGTATAACTAGTTTTTTTCTCATATAAGGATTTATATATCTATGTGGTACAGTATGATAATTCAGTACTAATACATAAAGTGGAATGATCAAATCAGGGTAATTAGAATATTCATCTTGTATGTTTTTATTTGTTCTTTTTAGATATACATGACAAAATATATGATAAATTTTGTAAATTATATTCACCCTACTGAGCAGTACAGGACTAGAAATCATTCCTCCTCTGTTACTGTTTTTTTGGTACCCATTATTAAACCTCTCTCATACCAACTTAGCTTCTACTCTGTAAACCTATACTATCAGTGTGCTATTTTGCACATGTGAAACATGTGAGACCATGTAGTTATTTGTCTTTTTATGCCTGGTTTATTTCACTTCACATGGTGTCCTCCAATTCCATTCATGTTGCCTCAGATGACCATATTTCATTCATTTCATAGATGAATATTTCTTTTTGTACATATAGCACATTTTCTTTTCAAAACCTTCTGTATTCCAAATTTTCTTTATTCATTCATTTGTTGATGGACATGTTGGTTATTCTACATCTTGGCTATTGCAAATAGTGGTGTAATAAACACAAGAGTTCAGGTATTTCTTTGATATGCTAATTTCATTTCCACTTGATATATATCCAGTTGTGGGATAATTGGATTATATGGTAATTCTACTTTTGGGTTTTTATGAAACACCATACTTTTTTTTCTTAATACATATACTAATTCAAATTCCCACCAACAGTGTGTAAGAATTCTCTTTCTCTACAATAGAAAGATCACGTTTTACTTAACAATACAAGTCTCTATATGCTATTAAAAGATTGAGGTCATACAAAACATTTTCTCTGACCACAAAGGAATTAAACTAGAAATCAACAGCAGAAGGAAAACCAAGTATTCAAAAATATATGAAAATTAACCCACTTTCTGATAATTCTGAATGGAGAATGAATTACAAATCAAATTAGAAAATATTTTGAGATTAATAAAAATGAAAATATAGCATATGAAAAACAATGGAATGCAACAAAAGCAGTGTTCAGATGAAAAAATATAGTTCTAAATGTTTACATTTTCAAAAAGAAAGTCCCCGAGTAAATACCTTTTCTTAATTCCTTAAAGATCTATAAAAGTAAGGGAATACAAAATCTATAAAGCTAGCAAAGGGAGGAAATAATAGAGATTAGAGTGGAGAAAAGTGATGTAGAGAATAAAAAAACAATAAAGAGAATAAAAAACTCAAAGTTGGCTCTTTAAAAGGGTCAATGCAATTGAATTACAATTAAAAAAGAAGAAATGAATATGAATACATTACTACAGATTTTACAGATTAAAAAGGAGTATAAGAGAATGCTAACAGAAATTATATGCTGTTATGGTGTAAATATGAGGTGCCCCTTCAAAAGCTCATGTGTGAGTCAATGCAAGAAGGTTTGGAGGTAAAATGAGCTTTAACCCAATTAATACATTAATCCACTATAGGGATTAACTGAGTGGTAACTGAAGGCAGGTAGGGTACGGCTGGAGGAGGTAGTACCTTTGGGATATATATTTTGCCCCTGGTGAGTGGAATCTCTCTGCTTCCTAGTGCAATGTCCTGAGCCACTTTTCTCTACCACACTCTTTTGCAATTATGTCCTTCTTACCTCAAGCCTGAGGAACTAAGTTGGACATCTATGGACTGAGATTTCTGATATGACGAGCCCCCAAATAAATTTTTCCTTTTCTAAAATTATTCTTGTCAGGCCTTTGTGTCACAGTAGTGGAAAAACTGACTAAAACATGTCAATAAATTAAATAACATAGATAAAATGGACAAATTCCTTGAAATACTCAAATTATCAAAACTAAGTAAAAAATAAAAAATATCAAAAAACCTATAACAATAAATATTTAAATTAATAATAAAAAACTTCCCAATTAAGAAAAATCTCTAGACTATTTGGCGTTGTTGGCTAATTCTACCAAACTTTAAAAACAAAATTAACAATGATTCTATTTAAGATCTTCCAAAATGCTTCCTAATTCCATTTCATTCTATGAGGCCATTCATTACCATGAAACTCAAACCAAATAAAGACATCACAAGAAAGGGGAAAAATAAACCAATATTCTTGATCGAGAAGAAAAAATCCTCAACAAAATGCTAGTAAACCAAACTCAGGGGAATATTAAAAGATTTATATAACGTGAATATATGGGATTCATTCCATGAATGAAAGTGTGGTTTAACATAAATAAATCAATATAATGCACCTAATTCATAGTAAGAAGGAAAGACAACATATCATCTCGACTAAATGCAGCAAACACATTTGACAAAATCCGATCCTTTCATAAAAAATATATTCAGAAAACTAATTACAAAACGGAAGATTTTTTAATATTTATTTTTAGTTGTATTTGCACAAAATACCTTTATTTTATTTATTTTAAATGTGGTGCTGAGGATCAAATCCATGGCCTCACACATGCTAGATGAGCATTCTACTGCTGAGCCAGATCTCTAGCCCCTAAAGGAATCTTTTTCTCAAGACTTTTATGGAAAAGTCACAGCTTAACAATATACTCAAAGGTTGCTTTTGCTGCTGAGCTTCAGCATTGTACTAAAAGTTTTCAGGCAATTTGATAAGTAAAAAAAAAGCTGCCAAAGTGGAATAGAAATAAAACTTTATTCTCAGATTACATGATTTTTTTAAAAATATAAAATCAAAAAGAAGCTACCAAAAACTATTAAGAGTTAATAAGATTTTGCAAAGCTTCAGATTCCAAATACACAAAAATCAGTTTTACTTCTATACACCACCAATAAGCAATACAATAAAGGAAATAAGAAAGAAATTCCATTTGCAAAAATACCTAGGAAATATTGCAACCAAGGAGGTAGAAGATTTGAACACTACAATTAGAAAATATGGCTGAAAGAAATTAAAAACTAATGAAATGGAAGACATCTTGTGCTCATAGATTGGAAAATTTCATAATGTTAAAATATCATTAAAATCCAAAGCTATCTACACATACAGTGAAATCCCTATCAAAATTCTAAAAGACATTTTTTTGCAAAAATAGGAAAGGCAATCCTAAAATTTATAGGAAATTGTGGGGGGACCTTGTTAAAAAAATCTAGAAAATGAAGCACAAAAAAGATCAACAATTTCCAGTTTAAAAAATTTTTGGGAAGTTATAGTAATAAAAATTGCAGCAGTCCGGCTGCAGCAAACTAACCAGGGGGTGACGAACAACTTGTTACATTGCATAAGAACAGACAAATGAGTGAAGGAAAAGAATTGGGAACTGATAAATAGACAGAAACAACTATGGCTAATTTAGATTTTTGTTTATTTGTTTTTTGATACCAGGGATTAAACTCAGTGACACTTGACCACTGAGCCACATCCCCAGCCATATTTTGTATTTTATTTAGAGACATGGTCTCACTGAATTGCGTAGGGCCTCACTAAGTTGCTGAGGCTGGCTTAGAACTCGTGATCCTCCTGCCTCAGCCTCCTGAGCCACTGGGATTACAGGAGTATGCCACCACGCCTGGCTAATTTAGTTTTTATTATAATGGTACCAAGTCTATTCAATGAGTAAAAAGTAGTCTTTTAAAGAAATGGTGCTAAGAAAAAACTGGATTTCCATAAGCAGAATAACAACAACAACAATAATGTTAGATTCTTTTCTACTTCACACTATGTAAAAAATTTTATTTCTATTTCACTTTGGCAGCAATGGATCAAAATTCATAAATGTAAGAGTTAAACCATAAAACTCATAGCAAAAATATAGAGGTAAATCTTCCTGACCTCAGATTCTCAGACTTGACCCCAAAAGCATAAGCAACAACAGCAAAAATTGAACTTCATCAATATTCAAAAGTGAAGACTTCTACTTTAGAGGTGGTAAACAAATTCAGCAAACTAGAAGGATGCAAGATTAACACCTCCCCCAAATCAATAGCTTTCTTGTACTCCAATAATGAACCCACTGAGAAAGAAGTCAAGAAAACTATTCCATTCACAACGACCTACAAAAATACTTAGGAATAAAACCAAAGAAGAAAAAAACCTCTACAAGGAAAACTATAGAACACTGAAGAAATAATTTGATGAAAACAATAGAAGATGAAAATACCTCCCATATTCTTGGTAGGCAGAGTTAGTATTGTTAAAATGGCCATACTACCAAAAGCAATATACAGATTCAATTCAATCTTCATCATAATACCAATGACATTCTTCACAGAATTAGAAAATGCAGTCCTAAAATTCATATGGAAGAATAAAAGACCCAGAATAGCCAAAGCAATACTGAACAAGAGAAATATTGGAGGCATCACAATACCTGATCTTAAATCATATTACAGAGCTATAGTTAGAAAACAGCATGATATTGGCATCAAAATAGATAC
Organism: Callospermophilus lateralis; assembly: GCF_048772815.1. Taxonomy (NCBI): domain Eukaryota; kingdom Metazoa; phylum Chordata; class Mammalia; order Rodentia; family Sciuridae; genus Callospermophilus; species Callospermophilus lateralis. Next base: position 99,172,617 of record NC_135325.1, read on the forward strand.
GAAGAACAAAGGAATAGAAGACACAGAAACAAACCCACATACTTAGCTGCCATCTGATACTTGACAAAGATGCCAAAAACATGTTTGAAAAAAAACAATCTTTTTAATAAATGATGCTCAGAAAACTGGATACCATATGTAAAAATATGAAACTTGATCCCTACCATTCATGCTGCACAAAAATCAACTCAAGATGGAATAAAGATTTAGGAATTAGATCAGAAAATGTGAAATTGCTAGAAGAAAACACAGGGTTAACACTGCATCATAATGGTTCAAGCATTGGCATCCTTAATAAGAATGTCAAAGCTCAAGATAATAAAACCAAGAACCAACAAGTGAGATGGCTTAAAACTAAAAAGTTTCTGCACAGCAAAGGACACAATTAAGAGCATGAACAAAGGCCATACAGAATAGGAGAAAAATTAATATATTAATCTTTTAATTAAAACTTAAAAGATTAATATCCACAATATGTAAAGAACTCATAAAACTTACAACAAAAAAATAACCCAGTCAATAAAAGGGCAAATGAACTAAACTGACATTTTTCAAAAGAAGATACACAAATGGTGAATAAATACATGAAAAAAAATTTCAACCTCCTTGGCAATAAGGGAAATGCAAATTAAAACTATGTTGAGATTTCATCTCACTCCAGTTAGAAATGGCAATTATCAAGAATACAAGTAATAAGTGCTGGCAAGGATTTGGGGGAAAAGGTACACTCATACATTGTTGGTGGGACTGCAAATTAGTACAACCATTTTGGAAAACAGAATGGATATTCCTCAAAAGACTAAGAATGGATGCACCATTTGACCTAGCTAACCCACTTCTCAGTATTTATCCAAAAGAATTAAAATCAGCATACTATAGTAATACATGTATACAAATGTATATAGCAGTGCAATTCACAATAACAATGTTATGGAACCAGCCTAGGTGACCTTCAGATGAATAAGGAAAATATAGTATATGAACAAATGGAGTTTTATTCAGCTGTAAAGAAGGTAAATGGATGGACCTGAAGAATATTATACTAAATGAAATAAGCTAGACTCAGATAACTCAGGGTCATATATTTTCTCTCACTCGTAGAAGCTAGAAAGAAATAAGGATTTATTAAAAGAGGGGGCTCTTATGAAAATAGAAAGAATAGTAGAGTAGAGGAAGAAGATGGAGGGAGAGGTAGTAGGGATGGGAAGAGGGAAGAACCACAGAATGAATTTAACTAAACTATGCAACATGTATGTATGAATATATTACAGTGAATTCCACTTATATGCACCAATCTAAAAAAGATTAGTAGAAGGAAGATCAATAAAGTAGAGGTAGGCAATCAAGGAGTAAAGATAGTACTGAGGATTGAAATGGAGAAAATTATACATTCATGCATATGTCCAAAGTGAATCTCAAAATTATGTAAACCTATATGATACACCAATACAGATATTTTTACAAAGTGAATCAGAGGATATTATCAAGAAAATGAAGGGGCTGGGGATGTGGCTCAAGTGGTAGTGTGCTCGCCTGGCATGCGTGCGGCCCGGGTTGCATCCTCAGTACCACATACAAACGAAGATGTTGTGCCTGCCGAAAACTGAAAAATAAAAATTAAAATATTCTCTCTCTCTCTCTCTCTCTCTCTCTCTCTCTCTCTCTCTCTCTCTCTCTTTAAAAAAAAGAAAATGAAAACACAATCTACGAAATTAGAGGAGATATTTACAAATCACATGTCTAATAAGTGTTTAATATCCAGAATGCATAAAGAAGTTCTAACACTAAACAACAAAAAGACAAAAAATTGAAAGAGTAGTGAAAGGACTTGAATAGACATTTCTCCAAAGATACACCTATGTACAAAAAGCACATGAAAACTATACATCATTAATCACTAGGTAGGCAAAAATCAAAATCATAATGAGCTATCACTACACATTTAATATGATGGTTAAAATAAAAAAACAATAATAAAAATGTCATTGAGAATTTGGAGAAATTGGAAGTCTTTGAAATTGATGGAGTGCATGTAAATTAAGTGTAGAAAACAATTTGGCAGCTCTCAAAAAGTTGAGCATAGAAATATCATGTGACTTTTCTTTTCCATCCCTATGTATATACCTAGGAGAATTGAAAACATAATCAAAGTGATATTTGTATGCCAATTCTCTTTACAGCATTATTCACAATAGCCACAATGTAGAAACCATCCATGTTTCCAGTAACAAATGAACAAAAAATGGTGTGTACATACAAGGGGATATTACTCTGCCACAAAAGGTACAAAGCTCTAATAGTCTATAACATGGTTGGTCCTTGAAAACATTAAGTGAAATAAGTAAGACATAAAAAGGAAAATATTGTGCAATTCTACTTTAATTTCTAGGATCAGCAAATTCATGGAAACATGCTGTAGATTAAAGGTTACCAGGAGCTAGAGGGGTAGGGGAGATTAGAAATGAAAATCTAGAAATTAACCTGCACATATGCCCAACTAATTTTTTGACAAAGGTACAAAGCAATTCAATGGAAAAACTCTGTTTAACAAATTCTGTTGGAACAATTTGACAAAAGAGGTAGGGGTGGCCACATTACTAAGTCTCACAACTTATACAAAATTTAATCTTAAAAAGGATCAAGAAATTAAAGTAAAATGTAAGTTTATAAAAGTTTTAAGGAAAATGTTTAAAATAAAATTACTCTATGAACTGTCAGTTCCACCACTGGGTATACATCCAATGGAAATGAAATCAGTATTTCAAACATTTGTGTGTCAAACATGTACTTCAATGTTCATTGTAGTACTATTCACAGTAGTCAAGAAGTGGAATTAACTAAGGCATCTATCAATGAATAAATTAAGAAGGAAATGTGTGAAATAATATTCACAATGAAATATTATTCAGCCATCAAAATAATGAAATGTTGTTATTTTGCAGCAACATAGATAGAACTGGAGATCATTGGGTTAAATGGAATAAGCTGAACTCTAAAAGTACCACAAGTTCTCAATCAATTGTAGAAACTAAAAATTCAATTTCATAAAAGAACAGAATAGAATAGTAGTTACTGGAAACTGAGGAGGGCAGGGAGACAGGGAATGGTAGGAAGTTAGAGGAAGGCACCAAAATGAAGACAGGAGAAATCAGCTTGGGCTTTATATAGGACAGTGCAGTAACTATTAATTAGAATATATGATATATTTAAAAATGAAAAAAGTAGGGCCAGAGTTGTGGCTCAGTGGTAGAGTACTTGCCTAGCATATGTGAGGCACTGGGTTTGACCCCAGCTCCACATAAAAATAAACAAATAAAATAAAGGTATTGTGTCCATCTACAACTAATTTTTTAATGAAAAAAGTAGTATGAAAGTTTTCAATGCATAAAAATGATTAGCCTTTGATAAATGGAAGTGCTTGTTACTTTGTTTTGACCATAACACATATATACATTCATCAAATTATCATGCTGTGCCTCATAAAGATGTACAGATATAACACGTCAAAAAAGATACACAGATCTATGAAACAGAATAGAGAATCTATAAGTAGATCAACAGACACATTTTCAAATATTTTTGACAAATTATAATTTCAACAATTAACTGGAGAAAAAAAGTTTTCAAAAATGGTTCTGAAAAGTTTATGCATTTATATATTTAAAATGAACCTTGACCTACAGCACATTCAAAAATTAACACATAAACTAAATATAAAACATCAATCTATAAAACTGATGGAACAAAAATAGGAATATTTTTCTGACTTTCAACTGTTCAAAGATATCATTGATAATACAAAACAATGCAAGCCACAAAGAAATATCTGCTAAATTAGACATCATCAAAATTAAAAATGGAGGCTTGGGTATAGCAGTCTATCTCTGAAATCTCAGCAGGAGAATCATAAGTCCAAGGCCAACTTCCTGAGACCCTGTCTCAAAATAAAATTTTAAAAATGGGCCAGGGATGTAGCTCAATAATAGAGGGCTTGCCTAACATGAGAAAAGCCCCCTGCCTCCATGAAAAGATTAAAAACTATGGAACCTGGTTACTCAATAAACAGTATTATAGAAATAAAAAGGTAAACTACAGACAAGGAGAAAACATTTGTCAAATACACACCTGATACAACATTTATATATAGAATATAAAAATACCAAAACTCAAATGTAAGAGAAAAACAAAATTCATAAAGGACAAATATTTAAAGGAAGACATCTAAATAGCAAATAAGCACAAGAAAAAAAAATGATCAATCCCATTAACCATTAAGAAACTGTAATTAAAACCACAATGAGGCACTGCTACTTATTTGTAAGACTACCTAGATATTTAAACTGAAAATAAAAGGAGGGAAAACACATTTAATTATCATACCTCACTGGTGGGAATGAAAATTATGCAGACATTTTAGAAAAGATTTGGCACTTTCTTCTAAATTAAACATACACTTATCATATAACCCAGCCACTTCAATACTAGTAATTTACCAAAGAGAAATGAAAATATATGTCCACACAAAGAACTTTACAGAAATGTTCATAGCAGCTTTATTCATAATAAGCAAAAACTGGAAAGAACCCAAATGTTCATAAACTGGTGAATGCCTAAACAAACTGTGATATAGTTACACAATGAGAACCATTTAACAATTAAAAGGGATGAACTACTGATACATACAACAACAAAGAAGATCCCCAAAGCACTATTCTAAGCATAAAATGTTAGACCTAAAAATCACATATATATGATTCCATATATATAGCATTCTTGGAAAAGACAAAATTATAGAGGCAAAAATCAGATCAGCGCTTGCCAGAGACTAGGAGTGAGAATTCTGATTTCATTCAAAATAAAAGCTAATGTCTTTACAATGGCCTACATTATGCAATTTGACATCCCCATTACCCCTCTGCCCATATCTCCCTCTCCTCTGACCTCACTTACTTCATCTGATTCACACAGGATTACTGATTACTCCTAGAGGCACACTTGCCATTTTGGGTGTCTTATGCTATCTATTTCTCTGCCTAGAACATTTTTTTCCTAGATACTGGTTTGATTTAACCCCTTTCCAGACTCAGTTATTCAACAATATCACCCTGACAATTCTACAGACTCCTTCTTTCAATATACTCCAGACATGTCTTCTAACATATTAAATAATTTACCTCATTGATTGATTGGTTGGTTGATTTTGGTACCAAGAATTGAACCCAGGGGTGCCTAATCACTGAGCAACATCCCCAGCTCTTTTTATGTTTTATTTAGAGACAGGGTCTCACTGAATTGTTTAAGGCCTTGCTAAGTTGCTGAAACTGTCTTTGAACTTGTGTTCCTCCCACCTCAACCTCCCAAGTTGCTGGGATTACAGGCATGAAACACCCACACAGTTATTCATTTTAAAAGTTTTCTTCATCCATAAAAATGTGAGCGTTGTGAGGACACAGAACCAGAGTTTGCCTGGTTGTGTTACCACCTCTCCTGACTCAGTTATTTAACAGTCTCACCCTGAAAATTCTACAGACTCCTCCCAAGGTTCCTTGTTTATCCCAAGCACATGAATGAATATTATATAAATAAGAATTAATAATCATATTAGCTATAAGATAATGTTGTCTTCCTCCTTTTCATGGCATTGACTTTCTATTACACTTTGGTTTATCTTAATAAGGTAATAAAACATGTAGTGAATATGACTGTTACTAATTATATACAAAACATAACATTTCTAAAGAAACACAAATATCTTTTGACAAAGAGTCTGAGTCTAAAGTAATAATCACAGTTAAAATGGTAAATAAGCCATCAACTACTATGGAAAATTCACCTCCTGACTCACCTCCTATAGTAAGATTTATCCATTCCCCACCCACCCTGATCATATTCTTGCCCATATATATTCATCATTTTACTTCTAGTATATTTGACTTCTTAAGTTGCCTAGTTCGTTGATTGCTATACCTGTCTAGTCATGACAGTCATTGGAGAAACTAAAAAATGCAGATAAGTAGAGTCTACCTAAGATGTACTGAACAATGATAATTAGGCACAGAAATCTAAGGTTAAGTAGTTACCTACATGATTCAGATGATCACTGACATTTATTTAGGACAAAGTGCTCTAAATAGTTCCCTGACATGTATCATGACTCCAAGTTCCTAAAGTCCTGTATAAAGGTTCCTTTGTCTATCACAAGACTGATAAAATAATAGGACCTGTAATTATTTGGTGTTTGATGATCAGAACTAGGTAAACTTGTCCATGACATTTCATTTTGTGGCAAGGATAAAGCTTTCCATTTTTATTAGCAAAACTCAGTTCCATGACTACTCATAGTCCCCCATGGCCTAATCACATGGCTTGATGCTTGAAATCCCATCATCTAAACTGTTCTAGTCAAATTTGACTTTAAAATACACAATGGTTGCATGAAATTTTACTTTACATCTTGATAATATAATTAGATGATCCTGAGATAGATAGAATCCTAGCATATACTGAGTAATATAGGAGATTAAAAATTCTCTGGATATATTGAAGTGGTCAGCTAAAATCAAAGGACTTTAATTTGACAAAGACTTATGTGATTATAACCTTATTCCCCTTTCCTCTTTTAGGAATCATTCCTAAAGCTATTAATCACATTGCTTTTACAATATGCAGATAATTACCATTCTAAGTTTTAAAAAACAGATTTAAGAAATGATGAAAGGTATAAAAGAATAATAAAATATCTTACACAATATTCCATGTAAAAACAACCAAATTTCACATGTTGGATACTGCCTTTCATTTTTAAAACTATAAATATTTTTTCTTACAAAATCGTATTGTGGTTAACATTTCTCAATTACATTAATGCAAAACCATTAAAATCATGCTTTGAAGATTCACATTGCACCCTATAACTTTATTTACACATTCTTTTTTTGAGAGATACTGGGGATTGAACTCAGGGGCACTCCACCACTGAGCCACATCCCCAGCCCTATTTTGAATTTTTTTATATAGAGACAGGGTCTCACTGAATGAGACCTCACTTAGGACCTCACTAACACCTGGCCACACATTTTTTAATGTTGGGAATTTACATGGGGCAATGAATTTCCTTATACATACATAAATGATCACATCATTGATTATTAGTTTAGGACATATTCATAAAGTTAAATTATTATTTTAGAAGATATAATCTTATTTGAGGTATTTTTACACATATTATAAAATAAATCCTCAAAGAGGTTGTACAAGTTTATAAACAATAAAATAACCATCTTACTTTTGTTTTAATACTATTTTATGACTACTTTTAAGAAAGACTATTTTATATTATGACTGTTAGTGAACTATATTTTTTAGCAAATCATCTCTGTTTTTATGTATTGTACAACTATTTTAATATTTTTATTTTATTATTTATTCATATGTTGGATTATATATTATAATGATCATTCATCATTTAAAATATTTTTTCCCGGGCTGGGGATGGGGCTCAAGTGGTAGCGCGCTCACCTGGCATGCGTGCAGCCCGGGTTCGATCCTCAGCACCACATACAAAAAAAGATGTTGTGTCCGCCAAAAACTAAAAAATAAATATTAAAAACTTCTCTCTCTCTCTCTCTCTCTCTCTCTCTCTCTCTCTCTCTCTCTCTCCCCCTCCCTCACTCTCTAAAAAAATATTATTTTCCCAAAATGCCATAAACTATTTTTGGATATGATGCTTTTTTGTAAAATTTTAATTTTTATTTGTTTTTTGTTTTATGTGGCAGTAGAATGTATTTTGACATATTATACATACATGGAGTATAACTTTCAATTCTTGTGGTTGTACATGATGTGTATTGTAGTTTTACATGGTCAAGTATTCATGCATGAACATAGGAAAGATATGTTCAATTCATTCTACTGCCTTTTCTATTTCTATCTCTTTCCCTTCCCCATTACCCCTTATCCCAATGTGGTGAACCTCCACTCCTCCCTCTCTCCACAATGCCTATTGTGAGTCAGAATCTGCATATCATGGAATACATTCATCCTTTTGTTTTGGGGATTGGTTTATTTCACATAGCAGTTTCATCCATTTACCAGCAGTTCCATCCATTTACCAGCAAATACCTAATTTCATTCTTCTTTATGGCTAATATTCCATTGTGTATATGTAACATATTGTCTTTATCAGTTCTTCTATTGGGGGACAATTAGATTGGTTTCACAACTTACCTATAGTGAATTAAGCTGCTATGAACATTAATGTGGCTACATCACTATAGTATGCTGATTTTAAGTCCTTGGGCTCTATACCAAGGCCTGGGATACCTGTGTCAAATAGTGGTCCCATTCCATGTTTTTTGAGACATATGCATACTGCTTTCCAGAGTGTTTCCACCAATTTTCAGTCTTACCAGCAATGTATTCTTTATTAATTGCCATTCTGACTGGAGTGATATGAAATCTTAGAGTAGTTTTGATTTGCATTTCTCTAATTGCTACAGATGTTGAACAATATATATATATATAATTTTTATTGTTGGTTGTTCAAAACATTACATAGTTCTTGATATATAATATTTCACATTTTGATTCAAGTGGGTTATGAACTCCCATTTTTACCCCTTATACAGATTGCAGAATCACATTGGTTACACATCCACTGATTTACATATTGCCATACTAGTGTCTGTTGTATTCTGCTGCCTTTCCTATCCTCTACTATCCCCCCTCCCCTCCCCTCCCCTCCCCTCTTCGCTCTCTACCCCATCTACTGTAATTCATTTTTCCCCCTTGTTTTTTTTTCGCTTTCCCCTCACTTCCTCTTGTATGTAATTTTGTATAACCCTGAGGGTCTCCTTCCATTTCAATGAAATTTCCCTTCTCGCTCCCTTTCCCTCCCATCTCTCATCCCTGTTTAATGTTAATCTTCTTCTCATGCTCTTCCTCCCTACTCTGTTCTTAGTTGCTCTCCTTATATCAAAGAAGACATTTGGCATTTGTTTTTTAGGGATTGGCTAGCTTCACTTAGCATAATCAGCTCTAATGCCATCCATTTCCCTGAAAATTCCATGATTTTGTCATTTTTTAATGCAGAGTAATACTCCATTGTGTATTAATGGCACATTTTTTTTATCCATTCGTCTATTGAAGGGCATCTAGCTTGGTTCCACAGTCTAGCTATTGTGAATTGTGCTGCTACGAACATTGATGTAGCAGTGTCCCTGTAGTATGCTCTTTTTAGGTCTTTAGGGAATAGACCGAGAAGGGGAATAGCTGGGTCAAATGGTGGTTCCATTCCCAGCTTTCCAAGAAATCTCCATACTGCTTTCCAAATTGGCCGCACCAATTTGCAGTCCCACCAGCAATGTACAAGAGTACCCTTTTCCCCACATCCTCGCCAGCACTTATTGTTGTTTGACTTCATAATGGCTGCCAATCTTACTGGAGTGAGATGGTATCTTAGGGTGGTTTTGATTTGCATTTCTCTGACTGCTAGAGATGGTGAGCATTTTTTCATGTACTTGTTGATTGATTGTATGTCCTCCTCTGAGAAGTGTCTGTTCAGGTCCTTGGCCCATTTGTTGATTGGGTTATTTGTTATCTTATTGTCTAATTTTTTGAGTTCTTTGTATATTCTGGATATTAGGGCTCTGTCTGAAGTGTGAGGAGTAAAGATTTGTTCCCAGGATGTAGGCTTCCTATTTACCTCTCTTATTGTTTCTTTTGCTGAGAAAAAAACTTTTTAGCTTGAGTAAGTCCCATTTGTTGATTCTAGTTATTAACTCTTGTGCTATGGGTGTCCTATTGAGGAATTTAGAGCCTGACCCCACAGTATGTAGATCGTAGCCAACTTTATCTTCTATCAGACGCAGTGTCTCTGATTTGATATCTAGCTCCTTGATCCATTTTGAGTTAACTTTTGTGCATGGCGAGAGAAAGGGATTCAGTTTCATTTTGTTGCATATGGATTTCCAGTTTTCCCAGCACCATTTGTTGAAGATGCTATCCTTCCTCCATTGCATGATTTTAGCCCCTTTATCAAATATAAGATAGTTGTAATATTGTGGATTGGTTTCTGTGTCCTCTATTCTGTACCATTGGTCCACCCGCCTGTTTTGGTACCAGTACCATGCTGTTTGTGTTACTATTGCTCTGTAGTATAGTTTGAAGTCTGGTATCGCTATACCGCCTGATTCACACTTCCTGCTTAGAGTTGTTTTTGCTATTCTGGGTCTTTTATTTTTCCATATGAATTTCATGATTGCTTTATCTATTTCTACAAGAAATGCCATTGGGTTTGATTGGCATTGCATTAAACCTATAGAGAACTTTTGGTAATATCGCCATTTTGATGATGTTAGTTCTGCCTATACATGAACAGAGTATATTTTTCCATCTTCTAAGATCTTCATATATTTCTCTCTTTAGGGTTCTGTAATTTTCATTGTATAAAACTTTCACCTCTTTTGTTAGGTTGATTCCCAAGTATTTTTTTTTTTTTGAGGATATTGTGAATGGAGTAGTTCTCCTCATTTCCATTTCAGAAGTTTTGTCGCTGATATACAGGAATGCCTTTGATTTATGTGTGTTGATTTTATATCCTGCCACTTTGCTGAATTCATTTATTAGCTCTAATAGTTTCTTTGTAGACCCTTTTGGGTCTGCTAGGTATAGAATCATGTCATCTACAAATAGTGATAATTTAAGTTCTTCTTTTCCTATTTTTATGCCTTTAATTTCTTGTGTCTGTCTAATTGCTCTGGGCAGTGTTTCGAGAACTATGTTGAACAGAAGTGGTGAGAGAGGGCATCCCTGTCTTGTTCCAGATTTTAGAGGGAATGCCTTCAATTTTTCTCTGTTCAGAATGATGCTAGCCTGAGGCTTAGCATAGATAGCTTTTACAATATTGAGGTATGTTCCTGTTATCCCTAGTTTTTCTAGAGTTTTGAACATAAAGGGATGCTGTACTTTGTCAAATACTTTTTCTGCATCTATCGAGATGATCATATGGTTCTTATATTTAAGTCTATTGATGTGGTGAATAACATTTATTGATTTCCGTATATTGAACCAGCCTTGCATCCCAGGGATGAATCCTACTTGATCATGGTGCACAATTTTTTTGATATGTTTTTGTATCCGATTTGCCAGAAATTTATTGAGGATTTTTGCATCTAGATTCATTAGAAATATTGGTCTGTAGTTTTCTTTCTTTGAAGTATCTTTGTCTGGTTTAGGAATCAGGGTGATGTTGGCCTCGTAGAATGAATTTGGAAGTTCTCCCTCTTTGTCTAGTTCCTGGAATAGCTTGAAAAGTATTGGTATTAATTCTTCTTTAAAGGTTTTGTAAAACTCTGCTGTATACCCATCCGTTCCTGGGCTTTTCTTAGTTGGTAGTCTTTTGATGGCTTCTTCTATTTCCTCAATTGATATTGGTCTGTTTAGGTTGTCAATATCCTCCTGACTCAATCTGGGCAGATCATATGACTTAAGAAATTTATCGATGCCTTCACTATCTTCTATTTTATTGGAGTATAAGGATTCAAAGTAATTTCTAATTATCTTCTGTATTTCTGAAGTGTCTGTTGTGATATTGCCTTTTTCATCCCGTATGCTAGTAATTTGAGTTCTCTCTCTTCTTCTCATTGTTAGCATGGCTAAGGGTCTGTCAATCTTATTTATTTTTTCAAAGAACCAACTTTTAGTTTTGTCAATTTTTTCAATTGTTTCTTTTGTTTCGATTTCATTAATTTCAGCTCTGATTTTAATTATTTCTTGCCTTCTACTTCTTTTGCTGTTGTTTTGCTCTTCTTTTTCTAGGATTTTGAGATGAAGTGTGAGATCATTTATTTGTTGGTTTTTCCTTTTTTTAAGGAATGAACTCCAGGCAATGAATTTTCCTCTTAGAACTGCTTTCATTGTGTCTCATAGATTCCGATATGTTGTGTCTGTGTTTTCATTTATCTCTAAGAATTTTTTAATTTCCTCCTTGATGTCTTCTATAACCCATTGATCATTCAGTAACCTATTGTTCATTCTCCAAGTGATACATGATTTTTCCTTCCTTCTTTTATTGTTGATTTCCAGTTTCATTCCATTATGATCAGATAAGATGCATGGTATTATCTCTACTCCTTTATAATGTCTAAGAGTTGCCCTGTGACATAATATATGATCTATTTTTGAGAAGGATCCTTGTGCTGCTGAGAAAAAAAAAGTGTAACTGCTTGATGTTGGGTGGTATATTCTATATATGTCAATTAAATCTAGGTTATTAATTGTATTATTGAGTTCTATAGTTTCTTTATTCAACTTTTGTTTGGAAGATCTGTCCAGTGGTGAGAGAGGTGTGTTGAAGTCTCCCATAATTATTGTATGGTGATTTATTAGACTCTGGAACTTGAGAAGAGTTTGTTTGATGAACATAGCTGCACCATTATTTGGAGCATATATATTTATGATTGTTATGTCTTGTTGGTGTGTGGTTCCCTTGAGCAGTATGTAGTGTCCCTCTGTATTCCTTTTGATTAACTTTGGTTTGAAATCTATTTTACTTGGTATGAGTATGGACACTCCTACTTGTTTCCGAAGTCCATATGAGTGATATGATTTTTCCCAACCTTTCACCTTCAGTCTATGTATGTCTTTTCCTATCAAATGCATCTCCTGTAGGCAGCATATTGTTGGGTCTTGTTTTGTGATCCATTCTACAAGCCTGTGTCTCTTAATTGGTGAGTTTAAGCCATTAACATTTAGGGTTATTATTGAGATATGGATTGTTATTCCAGCCATGTTTGTTTATTTATGTTACTTAACATGGTTTGTTTTTCCTCTTTTATTATTTTTTCCCTTTACTGTACTACCTCCCACTGTTGGTTTTCATTGTTATTTTCCAATTCCTCTTCCTCTAATGTTTTGCCGAGGATGTTTTGAAGAGATGGTTTGCTAGCTGCAAATTCTTTTAGCTTTTGTTTATCATGGAAGGTTTTAATTTCATCTTCCATCCTGAAGCTTAATTTCGTTGGATACAAAATTCTTGGTTGGAACCCATTTTTTTCAGCGTTTGAAATATGTTATTCCAGGATCTTCTAGCTTTCGGAGTCTGTGTTGAAAGATCAGCTGTTATCCTGATTGGTTTACCCCTAAATGTAATCTGCTTCCTTTCTCTTGAAGCTTTTAAAATTCTCTCCTTATTCTGTATGTTGGGCATCTTCATTATAATGTGTCTAGGTGTGGATCTCTTATGATTTTGCACATTCGGCGTCCTGTAGGCTTCTAGGATTTGGGATTCTGTCTCATTCTTCAAGTCTGGGAAGTTTTCTCATATTATTTCATTGAACAGATTGGTCATTCCTTTGGTTTGGACCTCCATACCTTCCTTTATCCCAATGACTCTTAAGTTTGGTCTCTTTATGTTATCCCATATTTCTTGGATGTTCTGCTCATGGTTTCTTAAGAGTCTTGCTGAGCTGTCTATGTTCTTTTCAAGTTGAAATACTTTGTCTTCATTGTCTGATGTTCTATCTTCTAAGTGTTCTACTCTGCTGGTAGTATTCTCAATTGAGTTTTTAAGTTGGTTTATTGCTTCCTGCATTTCTAGGATTTCTGTTTGTTTGTTTTTTATAACTTCTATCTCCCTGTATTGTTGATCTTTTGCTTCTTGGATTTGTTTATGTAATTCATTGTTGAAGTGATCTTTTATTGTCTGATTTTGCTGTCTAATGTCTTCCTTTAGACTCCAGATCATCTGAAGCATGTAAATCCTGAATTCTTTATCTGACATTCCATCTGCTGAAGCTATTACCTCTTCTAAAGTTGAGTTGACCTGCATTGCTTGTGGTCCTTTCTTTCCTTGTCTTTTCATACTGCTCGTGTTTCTTTCTGCTTGGTGAAATTGTTGTTTTATTGAATTTTCCCCTATATATTTATATTGCTCTTGTATAGTTGCAAAGTCTCCCTTGCAGGGGCAGGCGGCGGCTGTGCTCCTCCTCCAATTGGGGTGATCTGTCTATCATGCCGGCGGGCCACTGGGCCCCTTCTCCAGGTTGCGTGGTCTGCCTACCTTGTGGGCCATGGCTGGGCCCCTCCTCCAATAGGGGTGATCTGTCTACCAAGCTGGCAGGCTGCTGGGCCTGTTCTCCAGGTTGCAGGTCTGCCTACCTTGCAGGTGTGGGTGGCAGCCGTGCCCCTTCTCCAATTGGGGTGATCTTTCAACTAGGCTGGCGGGCCACTGGGCCCCTTCTCCGGGACGTGCGGTCTGCCTACCTTGTGGGCGGCAGCTGGGCCCTTCCTCCAATTGGGGTGATGAGTCTACCATGCCAGCGGGCCGCTGGGCCTGTTCTGCCTGTCAGTCGCAGGTCTGCCTACCTTGCAGGCGTGGGCCTTTATATATTTTTTGATCGATTCTGTTTCTTCATTTGTGAAATGTCTGTTCAGTTCTTTAGCCCATTTATTTATTGGATTTTTTTGTTTGTTTCTTTGCTTGTTTTGGTGTTACATTAATGTTCTATCTGAGTTGCATGTGGAAAAGATTTTCTCCCATCCCGTAGGCTCTCTCTTCATGTTATTCATTGCTTCCTTCACTGAGAAAAAGCTTTTTTGTTTAAATCCATCCCATTTATTGATTCTTGATTTTGCTTCCTGAACTTTAGTAGTCTTGTTCCATAAGTCAGATCCTAAGTTGATATGGAGAAAATTTGGGCCTACTTTTTCTTCTGTTAAGCACAGGGTCTGTTCTAGTGCTTAAATCTTTTATCACTTTGAGTTGATTTTTTTTTCTTGCAGGGTTAGATTTAGGAGTTTAATTTTATTTTGCTACACATGGGTTTCCAGTTTTCCCAGCACCATTTGTTGAAGAGGCTATACTTTCTCCAATGAATGTTTTTCAGCCCTTTGTCTAGTATGAAATAACTGTATTTATCTGGGTTTGTCTCTGTGTCTTCTATTCTGTATCATTGGTCTATGAGTCTATTTTGGTGCCAATACCATACCATTGGTCTGTAGTATGGTTTAAGTTCTAGTATTGTGATACCTCCTGCCTCACCCTTATTGGTAAGGATTTCTTTGGCTATTCTAGGTCTCCTTTTTCCACATGAATTTCATGATTATTTTTTCTAGTTCTATAAATAATGTCATTGGGATTCTGATGGGAATTGCATTAAATTTGGATAATGGTACTATGACCATTTTGACAATATTAATTCTACCGGTCCAAGAGCATGGGTGATCTTTCCACTGTTTAAGGTCTTCTTCAAATTTTTTAATAGTGTTCTGTAGTTTTCATTGTAGAGGTGTTTGTGTTTCATCTCTTTTGTTAGATTGATCCCCAAATATTGTTGATTTATGGGTATTGATTTTATATCTTGCTACTTTGCTGTATTCAGTTATTCATTCCAGAAGTTTCTGGTGGAATTTTTTGGATATTCTAAATGCAGAATCATGTGATCAGCAAATAGTGATAGTTTGAATTCTTTTCCTATTCATATCCCTTTAATTCTTTCTTGTGTCTGATTGCTCTGGCTAGAATGTCAAGGGCAATGTTGAATAGAAGTGGTGAATGAGGGTATCCTTGTCTTGTTCCAGGTTTTTAGAGGGAATGCTTTCAAATTTCTCTGTTTAGAATGATGTTGTCGTTGGGTTTGGCATAGATAGCTTTTACAATGTTAAAGTATGTTCCTAGTATTTCTAGTGTTTTGAACATGAAGGGGTACTGTATTTTGTCAAATCCTTTTTCTACATATATTGATATGATCATATGATTATTGTCTTTTGAGTCTATTGATATGATGAATTATGTTAATTGATTTCTATATGTTGAACCAACATTCCATCCTAGGATGAACTCCACTTGATTGTTGTGCACTATCTTTTAATATGTTCTTGTATGTGATTTGCCAGAATTTTATTGAGGATTTTTGCATTTATGTTCATCAGGGATATTGGTATGAAGTTTCCTTTCCTTGATGTGTCTTTGTCTAATTTGATATCAGGTTGATAGCTAGCCTCACAAATGAGTTTGTAATGGTTCCCTCCTTTTCTATTTTATAGAATAATTTGAGAAATATTGGTATTAATTCTTCTTTGAAGGTCTGGTAGAACATAGTTGCGATTTCATCTGGTCCTGGGCTTTTCTTTCTTGGTAAGCTTTTGATGGCATTTTCAATTTCATTGCTTGAAATTGATCTGTTTAAATTGTGTTTGTCCTCCTGGCTTATTTTGTACAGGTCATTTATTGATGGCTTCAAGATTTTCTAATTTTTTAGAATATAAATTTTCAAAATAGACTCTGATTATTATCTGTATTTCAGTAGTGTCCATTGTAATATATTCTTTTTTATGAATTTTAGTAATTTAAGATTTTTCTTTCTTTATCTTTTTTTGGCATGGCTAAGGGCTTAACAATTTCATTGATTTGTTCAAAGAACCAACTTCTTGTTTTGTTGATTTTTTGGATTATTTCTTTTGTTTTAATTTCATTGATTTAAGCTCTAATTTTAATTGTTTTCTTCTTTTACTGCTTTGGCTGTTGATTTATTCTTTTTCTAGGGCTCTTGGATGTATGGTAGGTTATTTATTTGTTGACTTTCTATTCTTTTAATGAATGAGCTCAATTAAATGAACTTTCCTCTTAGCATTGCATTCATAGTGTTCCAGAGAGTTTTAAAAATATCTTTATATTGTTTATTTATTTTTATGTGGTGCTGAGGATTGAAACCAGTGCCTCACATGTGCAAGGAAGTGCTCAGGCACAGTACCATAACCCCAGCCCCTGTTCCAGAGATTTTGATATGTTTTATCACTGTTATAATTTACCTCTAAGCATTTTTTATTTCATCCTTGATTTTTTTCTGCTCTCCATTCATTATTCAATATTATATTATTTAGTCTCCAGGTGTTATAGTGGCTTCTATTTTTTATTTACCATTGATTTCTAATTTCATTTTGTTAAGATCTGAAAGGATGCACAGTATTATCTCTATTTTTTTTTTTTTGTATTTGCTAAGAGTTGCTTTGTGGCCTAAGATATGGTTTATTTTAGAAGGATCCTTATGCTGCTGAGGAGAAAGTATATTCGGTCATTGATGGATGAAATATTCTATACGTGTCTGTTAAATATAATTATTATTTTTTACAGTTCTGTAGCTTTTTATTTAGTTTTTGTTTGGAGTATCTATCCAGTGGTGAGGAAGGTATGTTAAAGACACCCAATATCATTTTATTGTAATTTATTTTCTTCTTAAAATTGAGAAGGGTTTGTTTGATGTATGCAGATGCTCCATTGTTTGGGGCATATATATTTGTGATTGTATGTCTTGTTGATATATAATTCCCTTAAACAGTATGAAATGTCCTATTTTGTCCCTTCTGATTAACTTTGATTTGAGGTTCACTTTATCTAGTCTGAGCATAGAAAGCCCTCCTTGTTTTCAAAATCCATGTGAATGATTTTTTTTCCATTCTTTTACCTTCAGTCTGTGGATGTCTTTGCCTATAAGGTGAGTCTCTTGGAGAGAGCCTATCATTGGGTCTTGTTTTTTAATCAAATCTGCCACTCTGTCTTTGGATTGATGAGTTTAGGTCATTTACATTCAGCATTATTATTGAGATATTATTTTTAATTCCTGTCATTTTGATATATTTCTAATTTTTAATTTGTATTTCTTTCTTCATTGATTCATCGTTTGTTTTTTTTTTTTTTTACTGTAGTTTCTCCCTTTCCTGGTTTTCACTTTTTTTTCTTCTTCATGAAATATATTATTGAGTATGTTTTGCATTGTAGAGTCTCTACTTGTGAATTCTTTTAACTTTTGTATATCATGGAAGGTTTTTATTTTATCATAAATTTCTGAAAAAAACCACCAAGCAGAAATCCTTTAAATGAAGGAATCAATAAACCAAATTAAAAATTCAATTGAAAGCATCACCAACAAATATATATATTTATATATATATAAATATATATACAATATATATATTGTATATATATATTTATATATATATAAATATATATACAAATATATATACAAATATATATATTTAATTTCTGGGCATGGTATTCTAGGCTGGCCTCCATTTTCTTTCAGAGCTTGGTATATGTTATTCCAAGACCTTCTAGCTTTGAGAGTATGAGTTGAGAGAACATCTGAGATCCAGATTGGTTTTCCTCTAAATGTTACCTGTTGTTTTCCTCCAGCAGCCTTTTAAAAGTCTATCCTTATTCAGTGTGTTAGACATTTTTAGAATAATGTGACTTGGTGTGGGTGTGCTCTAATTTTTTTTTTTTTTATTTGGGATCTTGTAATCCTCCTATATTTGATTTTTCATTTCATTCTTTAGGTTTAGGAAATTTTCTGATATTATTTTACTGAAAAGATTGTTTATTCCTTTCATTTTTAACTCTGATCTTTCATCTATCCCAATAAATATTAAATTTGGTACTTTCAAGTTATTCCATATTTCTTGGAAATTCTATTCATCGTATTTTATCATCTTTCCTCCATAGTCAACTTTACTTTCTAAATTAGATATTTTGTTTTCATTGCCTGAGATTCTGTCTTCCAAGTGAACTAGTCTGTTGGTGATGCTTTCAATTGAAATTTTACTTTAGTTTATTGATTCTTTCATTTCAAGGATTTCTGCTTGGTGGTTTTTTTTTTTTTGTCTATTTTTCAGAATTAGTATCTCTTTATTGAAGTGAGTTTTCACTTTCTGTATTTTCTCTCTGATTTCATTTCTTATACTATCCTTCACTTCACATATCAGCTTAACTATGTACATTCTAAACTCCTTCTCTGATATTTCTTCTACTGTGGTGGTGATGGATTCTGTTATTGGAGTATCATGGTTTGTTTGGGGTGATTTGGTCTCTTCCTTTTTCATGCTGTTTGTGTGTCTACACACCTAATCCATACAGATCTGAGGCAGTAGAATTTCAACCCATGGGCTTATAGTGTCCCTGGAGTTTTCTACTACCTCACTGTTTAAGAAGAGACAAATAACAACAACAGCCAATATAAACAATATACAGCATTAAACCAAATAGTTCCTACTATGATGTCTACAATGTTAATTATGACAATAAAGAAATGATATAATCAGTTATTGCCTGGGATTAAAACAGCAAGATTGCAAAAGGGTTTACAATGGTGGACAGAGAGAGAACAGCAGTTATTTAGGGTGTGATGATTATGAGGGAGGAGAAGAGAAAAATAGAAGTGAAAAATTAAAGGAAGAGTGAAAGAGAACAATAGAGTTTGGCTGTTAGCAAAAGAAAAGAGTGAAGGAGAACCAAGGAAAACAGGTAGGTGGAAAAAATTTATAAAGAATAAAAATTTTTAGGGCCTGGGGATGTGGCTCAAGCGGTAGCGTGCTCGCCTGGCATGTGTGCGGCCCGGGTTCGATCCTCAACACCACATACAAATAAAGATATTGTGTCCGCCGAAAACTAAAAAATAAATATTAAAATTCTCTCTCTCTCTCTCTCTCTCTCTCTCTCTCTCTCTCTAAAAAAAAAGAATAAAAATTTTTAAAAATTAAAATAAAAGAATAAAAAACTAAAATATACTATTCAAACATCTCGATCCTCCAAAAACTGATGAAAAATAATTGGCTTGAAAAATGTTAGAAATGAGAATAAAACAAATATGAGGATGTATAAATGTTTATGTACTATTAAGCTTACAATTAAACAGTGAAAAGAATGAGAAAAAGAAAAAAAATCCATGAAAAGTTAAAGAATTCTTTCCATTGAAAAATTTCAAAATATTCTCAGCTTCTCTTCTCAGCAGTTTTAGGTGGGGTCATCTGGAGTGGGATGCTCCACCCTCTGTATCACTGGAATGAGAGCAGTAATCTCAGTAATCTCATAAGGTGGAATTCCTGGTGGCAGAGTTTAGGCTTAGGAGGGTTCCAGGCAAATTGCTGAATGTGAATTGGTTTAGAGATTTTAAATCAATGAACCTCCAGGGCCCAGTAATTGCCTGTCCACATGGGACAATTTTGCCCCAGGGATTTCTCTTGGGTTAGAATCTTGTAGTTGAGAAACAAGCCTATTCTGAGTCCCCTACATACCCCATGGCCTCCATGTTTCCTGGTCTTTAGCTCAGTCTCAAAATTCAATCTGTCCTGACCCCATCCTTCCAAATTCTCCATTTTTTTTGTTGTTGTTCACCCACCTTGCTGAGAAGCTGCCTGTGTGCTTTCTTTTTTTTTCATGTCATAGAGCAGCCAGGAAAGCAAACTCCTCTGTTTTGCCATCTTGAAACCTAGATATGATGTTTTCTTGACATATAGAACTTTTGTGTAATCACATGTATTGATTTCCCCCCTTTGTGCTTTCTTATATGATTATAGATTCTTTCTCATTATGTTCAAATTCACCTACATGTTCTTCTAGATATTGTTGGCTTTTCTCACTATGTATCTTTTCAATTCTTAAGGAACTTATTTTGTTGTATTGTGTGAGATAAAGGTATATGTGTATGCACTTTGTAAGTAGAAAATACATTCTCCAAACATATTACCTAAGTATCTCAGTGTCAACATTACTTATAACTTTGTATACAAAAATCAAAAACATGAAATCTATCAAGAGGGAAATAAATAGTTATGCATGGTGGCACTTGCCTATAATCCCAGCAGCTCAGGAGGCTGCAGGTAGAAGGATTTCAAGTTTGAGGCCTGTCCCAGCAATTTAGCAAGACCCAAAGCAAGTTAGTGACACTCTGGCTCAAAGTAAAAACTGAAAAAAGGCTAGGTATATGGTTCTGTGGTTAAGTGCCCCTGGGTTCAATCTCCATTGCCAAAAAAAAAAGTGGGGAATTACTAAAAGCAACTCAATGGTAATTAAAAGTTACTGTAGAATAAAGGACATACACTTAGCAGTTTTTAAGGATTTTAAAGACATAAAACATTCTTTGACATACAGTAAATAAAATACATCAGAACATTAAAATATTCATAAATTATACTTCTATCATTTAAATATTAAAAAATGCACAGAAGTATACCAAAATATTAACAAGTATTAACTATATATCATTGAGTTACATGTTTTCTTTTGCACGTTTTGCATGTCTTCTTTTGTGTTTTTCATTTTATAGGCTATTTTCAATAAGCATATTTTTCTTACCTGTTTTTAAGTATTTTTTTTTAATTTTAAATTGTTAAAATTGTTTTGGTCCCAAGGATTGAACCCAGGGGTAATTCACCACTGAACCACATCCCCAGGCCTTTTTATTTTTTTATTTTGAAACAAAGTCTTACTAAGTTGCTTAGGGCCTTGCTAAGTTGCTGATGATTTGAACTTGCAATTCTCCTGCCTCAGCCTCCTGAGCCACTAGGATTATAGGTGTATGCAACCATGCCCAAGTTAAGCATTTATTAAAATCAATTTCATAATCAAAGTAGAAAGTAAATCTACCTAGGCAGAGACTCATGTGAAAAAGTTTCTGCAAATTTGAGCTCATCTACTCTATCATGTACATACAGGCACTAAGTTCCTCAACAAGATCCCTAAAACTCAATAAAAATGATAATCAATTTGATGTTTCTGCACAACAAAGGAAGTGATTAAGAGAGTGAAGATAAAGGCTACTGAGTGGGTGAAAATCTTTGCCAGATACTTTTTTGACAAGGGATTAATATCCAGAATACATAAAGAACTCAAAAAACTCAATGACTAAAGTACAAATATCCCAATTTATAAAGCAGAAAAACAAGCAAAGAAAAATGAAGAAGTGAAAACACAAATGGCCAAGAAATACATAAAAATTTTTCAACATCCCTAGCAGTTAGGGAAATGCAAATCAAAACTACAATAAGATTTCATGTCACTCCATACAGAATGACAATTATCAACAACATGAATAATAATCATCTGGCAAGTATGTGGGGGGAAAGCACTCTTTTACATTGTTGGTGGGCTGCAAATTAGTACAAACATTCTGGAAAGCAGTGTGGAGATTCCTCAAAAAACTAGGAATGTAACCACCACATGATCCAGCTATCCCACTTCTTGATATTTAACCAAAAGACTTAGAATTAGCATACTATAGGGATACAGACACATCGGTGCTTTTAGCAGCACAATCCCTAGTAATCAAATTATGGAATCAGCCCAGATGCTTCTCAATAGATGAATGGAGCAAGAAACAATGGAATTCTACTAAGGCATTAAGAAGAATAGGTAATATAGTTGACATATTTCTTAAAAACCAACCAGGAAATCCACTCGAGTATTTGTAGATCAACATACAAAGGAAAAAGTAAATATGTACTCCTTTTTTATTTTGGTTGCCAAATTTGAGTCACAAAGAAACCTCAATTGTGTGGACAGAGTTTCATTTTTTCCTCTTTTATTCAAAGTCACTTGCTAGTGCCATTACCACCTTCAAGGTCTCAGAGCAGATAATTATTCACAGTAATAAATGGGGGTACAGTGCAGTCATTCCAGTAACCTGAACAAGAGGACCACTGTCCCAACTGCCCCCAAGCCCCTCTTTCAGGATAGGTGAGACATTTTCAGTGTTCTCTTCATGAGCTCCAGACCAAATCCCAGGCCAGCCCTTGCACCAAAAGGCTTTTTGGAAGGCTTATCAATCTGTTAGGAATGTTTCAGGAAAGATGAGCCATTTCTTTGGGGGGAAATATATTTACAGATGGGCGTGTGTGATTGCATGTGTGCGCGCTCATCTGTATACATTTCACTTTCATAAAGTCTCATCACCCGGGCTGCTGGGAACCTTGTGTTCCTGGGTATTCTCAGAGGTAAAGCCATAGTGAGCTTCTAAAATCAGTGTCTCAGCAAGCTGGCTCTGGGAATGAACCCATTTATCAAGCAGAGAGAAGAGTAACAGCAGAGAAGATAAGAGATGAAACCAAAAATATAAACTTCCCCCAATGGAAAATAATGTTGATTCAGCAATTCCCATTGAAGATATTACATACTCTAATTTATTATATTATTATTTGTCTGTTTCTTCAATCTTTGCCCACTGTACTCTTAAAAAGATGTTGGGATCTTGATTGCAATTTTTTAACTAGATAATGTATAAATCAGCTGAGGAAATGAGTTTTAATTGATGTGTGAAAGTGTATGAATATTAAATGCCTTGTTTTTTCACTTTTTTTAAGTATGTAATGTTTCATAAATCCTGGCACTGGTTGCAAAGCTCAGCTGTGAAGATGAAACTTGTAGTATTTTAAAACATGAATGTCAATTTCAAAATGTATTTGAAATGGTTCCTTCAGGAGAGATTTGTAGACCATTGGGGAAAACTCCTCTGCAGAGGAAGTAGCCTTCTTTGGAGAAAATGGAAAATGGGTCCTGATAATGTTATCTCGGAGTGGCCCATTTCCTAGGGCACAATGGAAAACACAAATGTGATCTTTAAGTATACCTCTTTCCCAGTTTGGGGAGGAAAGGACTCAGTTTGCACCCTTTTTTCTATGTAAAATAAAATGTCTTACCTTTCTTGACTAAAAAAAAAAAAAGAAGAAGAAGAATGAAATAATGGCATGTGCTGCTAAATGGATAGGACTATAGAAAATCATGCCAAGTAAAAAAGCCGGACTCAGGAAATCAAGGGTCAAATGTTTTCTCTCATTTGTGGAAGGTAGAGCAAAATAAGGGAAAGGAGGCAGTTGGGGAAGAGTTACAATGTCATAAAAATGCAGGGAAGATCAGTGGAGAAGAAGTAGAGAAGGGGATGGAGGAAGGAAGGGAAATGGGAAAAATACGGAATGAATTTAAGAAAACAATGTGACATACCTTTATAAATATACAAAAGGGAATTTCACCTTTATGTATGTATAGAAGAAAGGAATTTTAGTAGAATAGATGAAGGAGAATGGGGTTGGGAAGAGGAGAGATAAAGGAGAACAAGGATTGAAATCAAATTCCTTACTTGTATGATTTTGTCAAAATGAACCCAAATACTATGTATTATTAAAATGCTCTAATAATAAAAAATGAGTTGATCATAAGATTAATATAAATAACTATGAACATAAACTGGCTATCCAGAAATCTATGTCAACATAAAAATAGTTTCCAATTTATGGATAGCAATAGTCCCACATATTTCCATTATGACTGCTCAGGAAAGTTTACATTGCTTTTGGTCTGGATCCTGAATTTTGAAGAGAGCATTGACAAGCTAGAAAACATTTATAAAAGATTTATAAAAGATTTACCAGAGTAGTGAGTATTCTATCTTTTTCCTACTTATTTCTTAATTTATTGATATGTAAAATGGTTAAATGAATCAAGGATGACAGTCAGAACAAGAATTCAGAAGAATTCACCTTCAAATATTTAAAAACCATTTCTGGCAAGAGACTATTTTACATCATTCTAAAATACAAAACTGAAACCAGTTTTAAAAGGAGATTTTACTATCACTGTTCAGATAGAAACTGAAGGTCACCTATCACAACCAGTATAGAAAAATTCCTGATTTAACTTGCAAAGTAGATTGGATGTTCCAAAATGTTAATTTCAAACTTCAGCTTCTTTTTTCTAAGATAATCTGACTATGTTCACTTAGGAAGTATACTTTTCTGTACCATTTAATAACCTCCAGACAGGACAAATTCAAATTTGGCTTACTTATTCATATGACTTTAAGTCTGTTTTTTAGGCTGAATATTGTAATAATCATAGGAGGAAATAAATGTACATTTAAAAGCAACAAAAAATTAAGTTTTAAATTTTTTATGCTTTGGAGTGTCATTCAGATTATAGTATTTCAATTATTGTAGGGATATCTAATATGTTGCTGTTTACCTGGCACTCATAATGCTCTATATATGACAGATAATGTGAATTATAGCTCCAAATCACAGTACAATAGCATTACCATGGTATCAAAGGCCATCATTTCTCTCATAATTCATAGAGAGAATATATCATTATGATTTAAGAATTAAATGTCACACAAACATTTTTATTATGATAAAAGATGTGTAATTATAATTCTTGAAAGACATTTAATCTAATTACATTAGAGAATATAAAGCAAAACAAGGGTTCTACCAATGAGAATATGAGTTATTTATCAATTTGGCATAAAACTTCTGTGCTCATATCAGAACTGTGATTGTTTTATCGATGTGTAGCCCAAATGACAGGTTCATTTTGAGTCATTTCATTCAACTACCTATGAGAATTACTGAATACCAATATGTATCAGTGAAATGTCAATATTATTGGAGATGGCCAGGTCAGCCATTGTGAAATAAGAATTCTAATGTCCTGAGTAGACTAAATCAGGCACATTACTGTTTAATTTCTTAAGCAGTAAATTCCTAATATTTGCCATCTAAATTCAAAAAGTTATACAAACATGTATAACATGTTATTCTTGCTATTAAGTAGTCTACAGTTTAATCAACATTGTAAGATTCATGCACAAGTAAATAATGCAGGGAGGGAACAAGGTATGAAGCAACATAAAAGAATGAAAAATAAGTGTTCAGAACTATTTGGCCTGCAACAAAGCTGCCATCACATACGGACAGAATAAGAACTGAATATAAAGTGTGACAGGGAATTTTTCTCCTAACTCTTTCTAGTCTCTCAATCAACATGTCAATATATGAAATGCCATCTTTAGAGATTTATAAGTGCACAGTTAATGTTGCAAATTCATAGTTATTTCTGGCTAATGGTTCATACCAAATACTTTTCGTTTTTGTGCCTCAAACAGGAGCTTAGTTAAAAAGATGAGAGAGACATTGCTTTTGAACTGGGAGAATAAAGAAATGGTATTTGAGTTAAGCCTTACAAATATTTAGAATTTATAAATGAAGAGACATTGGGACAAGAGAGAAAGACATTTGTAGCACACAGATAATCATCAAAATTAATTACCTATAAGTAGAAAGCATATTTATCAGGGATGAAGTAAATGTTATGAAAAAGTGACTTGAAAGATAAGACTGGAAATTTAAGTTGGAAGCAGAAGAGTATGGTAACTGGGATGTAGGACATTGCTTGACAACTTGAAATGTAATTGGTACTGAGGAGCTTCTACGGGTTGGGCAACTAATGACAGTAAGATGTTTCACCTCCTAAAAATGGCTTCATTGTGTGCCTGACAGGAGAATTAAATGGGCACATGTTCTTTCAAAGGCTCCCAAGCACTTCTAATTGGTTGCAGTTTGTATCCAAGGATTTGATTTTTGAGGAAGCCTAGAGACTAATTAGAGGTACCAAATAATCTGTGAAGAGAAATTGTTTTACTCAGCTTTTTCACTTCTGTGACGAAAAGACCTGACAAGAACAATTAGAGGAGCAAAAGTTTATCTGGGGGCTCATGGTTTCAGAGGTCTTAGTCCATAGATGGCTAGCTCCACTGTTCTGTGCTTGAGATGAGGCAGAACATAATGGCAGAAGCATATGGCAGAGAAAAACAGCTCAAGACATCACACCTGAAAGTAAATTGAAAGAGAGAAAGAGAGAGAGAGAGAGAGAGAGAGAGAGAGAGAGAGAGAACACTCTGCTCAAGAAGGACAAAATATATACTCCAAAGGCGTGTCACAAATTATCCATCTCCTCCAGCCACACCCTACCTGCCTATAGTTACCACCCAGTTGATCCATACAGGTGGATTATTCACTAATTAGGTTAAGACTCTCAAAACCCAATCATTTCATCTTTAAACCTTCTTGCATTTTCTCACACGAGAAGTTGGGGTAACACTAAATTTCTAAATCATAACAAGTCTAATTTACCTTTTCTGTTCAGCACTTTTACTTGAGATTGCCATATGCAATGATTACCGAGTGGAATAGTATGTGTGATCTCAAAGAAAGGAAAATACTAGCAACATCAGATTAAATACAATAGTCAGATGGGAACTATTCATCCAAAATAGTATGTAATTTCTTGTATGGTAATGAATAATGTACTTTGTCATAGTATCCACTTTTGTTCCCCTTCATGAATACATAGAGGTGACAGCTGCTTATATTTTGAGCCAAGGATGAAAGTAAGACTAACTACCTGAGTTCTCACACATATAGTCAATTTCTGCCTGAACCAATTTCTGTATCTGACATATGTCTATAAGGCTCCTCACCAGAGATGCTGAAATTGAGTTAGTAATATATAAAGGCAATGACACATCATTCACATAGATAACATAGGCAATAAATAATTTAATATAATCACAAGGCAAGAAGCAAATTGACTACTGCTAATAAAAACATATTGAGCACTTAACTTCTTGCCTAGAATAGCATTGTGAGGTACGGCAATAAAAGGGCTTTTGATAAAGCGACCATATAATTTATTGCTGAAACTGGAACTGTTTTTGAGAAGGAAAAGGGAATCACTATTCAATTATAAGGGAATATCAAGTGCCAAAATAGGAAGGGCTATCCCAAGAGAACTATATATGTACCATTCAAGATTTATAAGATATCTTCTGTATCTTGATGGTATTGACGTGTCAAAAATCTTGGTGTGTGAGGTAGCATATAACCAAATACAAGATGGTGTGAGCCTGAAAAATTATATAGGACTTACTTTGATAGGTGCTTTCCTCTGAGAAGGAACTATACTTGAAACAAGTAAGATTTGAAATCTGAAGTTGGCTAGGCACAGACATTAAGATAAAGATATAAGTAGAAACTGGAAGGAGTCTGAGTAAAAGTAGGAAAAATTGAAGTGAAATGGATGGGAAAGGGAAACTGAAGAAGTATGCCTGACTTATACTTACTTTGGAATGGGTATCTGAATAGAATTGCTTAAGGATGATTTAATTGACTCCTGTTGCTTCTCCTTGAAAAGCAGTCTAAGAAGATAGCACTCCTTACTTCCTTGTAAAAAGTGATTTCTCTCTTTAGAAATCTAATTCCAATTATGGATTTCATGCATGTCAGGCTCAATAGGCAAGGATATGATTACATTGGAAAGTGGTATGCAGTGTGCGCACTTTAAAATTACTCAGAGAATAATAGTTTGCAATCTTTATGTAAATCAGTAAGCTCTTCTGTCTCTATCACTCCCTCCCAGCATGGCAGGAAAAGTGCAGACCTCATCCTTTTAGAAAGAAAATGACTGATGAAATATTAATAAAGATTACTGACAAAGTAAGCACTATGACTCAGGTTGTATAGAGCCATGGGACCTAGATGGTGAACAAATTTATTCAGTATCAGGGCAAGTTATTCAGATATTTTAACGCAGATGACACCACCTCTGTAAAATGCAGGGAGCTTTTGGGACTGGAACATCATGGAGTTACAGGGGGAGGAGGAAATTGAAAGAGAGAGTGATTAATGAGGATTAAATAGCAGGTAAAAAAGAGAGGAATTTGCAATGAAAATCCCTCAGTACATTTAGAAAATAGCATGGACAGCTTTATTCGCTCTCTGAAATGCTTACACTTCTCTCAGTATTGTCTTTTTGCCATTACAAGAACTGATTTAAGTAATATTTGTTCCTAAACACAAGGTTATTGTGCTGAGGCTTTCAGGTGATATTCACATGTGATCGCCTAAAGTAGATATTTTTATTTTAAAAAATAAAATAGTGAGACTTGGACATTTCCAATGGTAACAAGGTAAGTCAGAAACAACTTTAACCGTTTCAATGGATTTTTGTTTTGGAGACAGCAGGTGACAGTTTCTTGGGGAAAGGTCAGAAGGGATTCACTGTCTCTGAAATGTAAATATTTGATCTTATCTAATGTTCCTTGAACTCAACAATTATTTACCCCTGAAGTGAGGGGTGGGAGGAGAGAGAGAGAGAGAGAGAGAGAGAGAGAGAGAGAGAGAGAGAGAGAGAGAGAGAGAGAACAATTATATTCAACAATCTGAGGGACTTAATTTAACTGGGATGTTCAAACCAGCCATTGCATATCCTCCCTTGTCACTCCTTAAAATTTGTAAGGATGACTCAAGGATGGGGGTAACTGTGTACCTGTGGTATACATTTTGTACTGTTGGTACCTTCCTTCTTGCTCCACCTATAGGAAGGTTTCCTCATTATCACATTTCTGACATCAACATGTCATAAATAGGCCTCTAGCCAAAGGAGACATTCTTCACATGGGTAAATCTCAACATCAGTGGGGAGATAAAATGAGGCAGCATACATTAATCAGAAGATACACCCATTTTTGTAAGTGAGGAATTTGAGTCCTAGAGAGGATTTCAGTGATTTATTCAGGTTAAGAAATGAATTACTAAAGAAACACAAAGAATAATCATGTTCTACTGAATCCTAGCAGAGTTCCTTTCTTTAAAAGCATACTGCTGACTTGAAAGCTTAAAAAGCTCTCAGGACTTCCTTTGATAGGTGTTTTCCTATAGGCTAGAAAGGTAACTAGGGTCATTTTATAAAGGGAGGGAAAATAAAGTACAAGAAGTCTGGAGCTATTTCTCAAAGACTATAGTCCAGTTATATCTGTGACAGTGAATAACTCATGGAACAAGGGACACAATTGAGAGCTTAGAAGGTAGAGTAAGGCTATACTGACTTCAAATTTTTTCAAAGGAAAAAGACAAATTTCACTGTTCTAAAGGAGTTAGAGGATTGTTGTGGTACTGTTGCATGGGACAAGCAGATTATTAAAAAAAAGGAACAGTTATTTTTTAGTCTAAGGTTTAATAGGAAGGGAGAACTGGGATATCAAGGTATAGACTCGAAGTACTAAGGACCAATTGAACTTTGTTCTGAATGATTAGCTGCTACCTGTAAATACATAAAATAGTATTAAAGTACTTTGCTTTTATATAAGGGCCATGAGCTTTCTATAGAACCCTTCATTTAGTTAAATAATGGCATAGGTTCTAACCCCGGTTAGGCCAGGTATTTCATATACATTGGCAAAATTCAAGGGCTGTTTTTCTTTTATTGATAGACACTAAAACTTATTCACTAAAGAGACTATTAATTCAAACAAGCTATGAAGAATGTCAACATCAGAAATGTAAATATTCTTGTAATTG
Organism: Callospermophilus lateralis; assembly: GCF_048772815.1. Lineage (NCBI taxonomy): Eukaryota > Metazoa > Chordata > Mammalia > Rodentia > Sciuridae > Callospermophilus > Callospermophilus lateralis. The sequence continues at coordinate 99,202,575 of NC_135325.1, forward strand.
ATGAATTTCATAATCATTTCCCTCTGGTTTAGGATATTAAGTCAAATTCAATGTTTATAAAATAATACAGATATAAATACAAACATAAAATAGTCTCAACACAAAAATACAAATATAAACACAAGAATATCAGATTTCTATAAACTTCATCCCTGAACTGAGAATACAAAAATAAAAAGATAAACTTGAGATTTTCTCATAAATTCCATGAACTAAAGCCCAAGAATTATATCCCATTTAGACAATTTCATGCCTTATTTGTATCCATATATCCATTAAAATAGGTTCCTAAATAAACACAAGCAGGACTACTCCTATGATGTAGGGAACAAAGACCTGGGTAAGTATTTTTATGAAGATTCTGATTATGAAAAACAACATAATCTATGAGCCCATGTGTAGTATAGTGACTTATTAGTGAATATTTAGAATATTGCATACATAAATAAGAACTAATATGGCATTAGTTCTCAGAACCCTGTACTCATCCTGAACTATCCATTCAAAGAGTTACCCTCAAAGCAGCATGTCGGAATTATTCAAACTGTCTGATCTCACATGGTCTCTTGAAAGAAATAATGTGATAGAGTAGGAATTTAGCCATGGGTACCAAAGATTATTTCATTAGAATTGATTCAGAAGATCCTCAGTTCATTGGGTCAGCTTCATATTCAGGAAGGAGGATTTAATAACAGCTTAAATAGGAGAAATCATAACTCAAGATAACTTGCCCAAATATCAGTATTGGTTCTAGACATTCCCAGGTATTAGAGAAGGATTTATATAAATTCAAAGGAGACAAGTTGATCAAGACCCACAAAGTACTGGTATAAACTGCCCCAAATTTCTGTTGACATTGGCTTATTCTAGTCACTGGAGGTCATCTTTAAAAGTTCAAGGAAGTCACTCCAAAGTGCTGGGGTGTGGAGTGGGGCCAACCTAGCCCAGGTCTAAGGATGGTAATATACAGAAAATCAAAGAATCCAAAGAAACAAACAAAATGCAAAACAAAAGCAGTAAAAATCTCAGAAAGATTAGAAATCTAAAGAACCTAGGCTGGACAAGAACTTTAAATTTCCCTTAGAAACTTAAAAAACATGTACAGATAATTAGCAACTTAACTAGGAGGATAAACAGATAGGAGATATAAAAATCTAAATTACCAAGTCAGTCTCTTTGAGGATAATGATGAAAAAGGGAGGAAGAGAAATAGGGTGACAATGATGATAATAATGAAAATAGTAAAAGATGACAAATACTCTTGAACTTTGTTCTGAATAATTGGCTGCTACTATCATTTACTATGATAAATATTTTGTATTTTATCATAGTCAATCATTTGAAAACCTTAATTTTTACTTTTTTTACATTATCATGTATATTTTTAAAAAATATTTTTTAGTTGTAGATGGATGCAATATCTTTATTTATTTTTATATGGTGCTGAGGATCGAACCCAGTGCCTCATGCATGTGAGGCAAGCACTCAACTACTGAGCTATAACCCCAGCCCTCCACATTATACATGAAGGAAATTGAGGCCCAGACTGATGAAGTCACTGGTTGAAAGTTATATAAATACTAAGAATATTTTTTCACTTTTAAATTTTATCACATTTATTATTTTAGTTAATAGCAGAAAGCTACTTCATTTATAAAATATTTATAGTCAGCTTTTCAGAAAGTCAGCTTTTGGTAAAGTTAGGGACACCAAACTAAGCTCAAATTTGAGTTTAAATAACAAGTTTTATCAACCTACTAATTTTATCTACCTATTATGTACAATGCACTGCAGTAGGTAGAATTCAATTTATTTTAGATCTACATAGTCCAGTATGGAAGCCACTAGCCACATGTGTTTATCTAAATCTAACTTAATTAAAATTAAATTAATAATTCAGTTCCTCAGTTACACTAGCTCCACTTCAAATACTCACCACACATCTGTGGCTAATGGCTATCACATTAGACAATGCAGATACAGAATAGTCCCATAATCTCAGAAATTTCTATTGGATAACATTGATAAAAATAATTTGCTCTCTATTAAAAATACTACAACATACCATTAACAATAAAGATAAATTATAAAAACAGATGATTTTCTTACTGATGAAAGGATCCAATGGCAGTTTAAAGAAATGCCTAAATTCTAGTCCTGCTGTTTTATGCTCTAGGTGCATAATATTATGGAAGAGATTTAACTTCCATGGGCTTCAATTTCCTAATTTTCCAAATAATCATAATATTTCCTCTATAACTATTATATATATATTAATATAATTATATAATATTAATCTTTTGTTTCCCCATCATCTTTTATTTTGGGGATATACTCTCATTTTATGTGATTCTGATGGTTCTATCAATCAAAAACTCAGTCTACTCTACCACAGTATTGCAAACATGATCCAAGCTGAGCCAGAGTTTTTTTGCAATGGTTGCTATGTGAGAGAATGTCAAATTCCTTTCTAGTATGTTGAACCATAAGAATATGTGATATTGCACTGTTAGTGCCCATCTATGCTGCCACCTAGAGAGATTCTGCCAGGAAAAAGGGGGGGGGGAGGAAAAAAAGCTAAAATGAAATAGACAGGTAGAGATTGAAATTTTATCTGATAGCATCATTTGAAAAACTGGATCTAACCACATTGTCTGAACCCAGACTACTAATGATTGTTTACTTAATGACTAACTCACTTCAACTTATACTCTTTGCAGGTAGATTTCTTGCCTCTTGTTAAAGATGATTTCATTAACTTCAATAAATTCAAATATCAAATATTCTAACATTTCTAATCCCATCTATAACCTCTCCCTTGAGCCCCAGACAAAAATATTTAATTTTTCAATATCTCCACTTAGGTATTAGAATGTTAAGCATAATATGTCAAAAATGTAACTCAACAACTACCCCAATTTCAGTTATCTTCAGGATTTCCATATCAATATATTTTATCACCATCTACTCAACTGCTCAAATAATTAAATATTACCTTGGATTTCTTCCTTTCCTTTACCCCCCAAATAAAATCCACCAGAGAATCCTGAAAACTTTCCCTCTAAAATATATCCAAAATCTTACCTTCCCTTTGTGTTTCCAATTCCATAATCGTAATTTAAGCTTTCATAACTTCTCATCTACAATTCTGGAGTTCAATACCCCATAACAGAACTCCCTGCCCTCTTGTTTATTTATATTCTTACTTACATACCAGCCAGAGTAATATTCTTGAAATACATGAAACCATACCCTTAAACTGTCTAATGCTTCCCATCAAATCAAATTCTTAATAATGCACCAAAGAAAGGTTTGTATGGTCTATCCAGTGTACCTTTCTTATTTTCTTTCTTCCTGTCTTTCTTTCTTCTTGCTTGCTTGCTTTTGGTACCAAGGATTGAACTCAGGGGTACTTAACCACTGAGCCACATTCTATCCCTTTTTTTAATATTTTTATTTAGAGACATGGTATCACTGAGTTTCTTAGAGCCTTGCTAAATTGCTAAGGCTGGCTTTGAACTCATGATCTTCCTGCCTCAGCCTCCCAACCTGCTGGGATTACAAACTTGTGCTACCACACCCAGCCCCAGCCCACCTTTCTGATGTTGTTTCCCAGTCCCTCCTTGCACACTATACTATATTCATTGGATGCACCACTTCAGGGACTTTGTACTCTTTCTTCTTCCTCTCCACATGTTCATGCCTATCATAATCCTCTTAATTTTTCTCAGCATTAATCAATTGCTAAAATTATCTTTCTTATCAAATTGCTTACTTACTTATTTCCTTTTTCAGTAGATATATAGAAGTCAATGAAGCAGGAAATTTGTCTATCATGCCCACTGTGGTAGCAACATGATTCTCTATGACAAATAGTAAAATTAAGATAAGAACCCACATCTGAAGACTCAGTCTAGTTCTTTGTTTGAGGCCTAAAATCTATTTAAAGAGACATCAAACATTGTAAGAACTGTATTATGATGAAAAACATTAAGGTTTAGTATGCTACAATCCTTAGGTATTCGTTATTTGAAAAGGACTAAAAGTAATAACATATATTGGAAAAGACTAAGATTAGGATAACCAGGAATCTAATGGCAAACTTGAAGAGATGGTGGATTCAGAGACTTCATCTCTGAAAAATAAAATTTAAAAACAAAACATACACATGTGGCAATATTCTGTGAAAATAACTTTAAAATTCCCAATTTGATTCTTGTCATGTCATAGTTTTATTTAGTATTGTTCTTTGTATTCAGCAGAAACAAATTCTCAGTGTTTAAGTACTTACATCATGGGCTTTATAAATTTGCAAAAAGAACTACTTCAAAAATAGATTTCCTTTTTCCCACAGGAACCTCAAAATGATTGTGAATAAGGGAATGACCCCAGATAACTTCAGTCTCCAATATGTTATAATTAAAATAAGATTTTGAGTACATTCAAATTTGTGAGGAAGTGCCCAAACTTTCAAGGAGAAAATGATATTATCATTAACATGCAAACCAGTTATATAAATCCATGCAGAAGACACATGCTACAAATGCCTAGTGTATGAGTTATTGATTGGATTGTGTAGGCTGCTTGTAATAAGAGACAGAGTTGTAAAGAGTTAAAGAACTTTTTGAAATGTGAGGAGACAAAACCATATAAACAATAGAATAAGTCTGTTGTGGGTATGTGTAGCCAGAAAGAAAAATATAAGACAGGGACAGAGAAGATAAGAACGAAAACAAACAAAGATTCCCAGGTTTAGACTCAGACTAGCAGCGACAGTGATAATAGAAAAGGTTATATATATGCTTGCAGTAGAAATTTGAGTGTTATGAGATTTGTGTTTGTGTGTGATTTGACTCAAAATATATCAAAGTACTTCATGATGTATTTATGCAGGATTATACTTTCACATGAATTATGTGTACTGAGAATTTCAAATCTTTGGTTGTATGGTAAAGGATTAAATTGTGATACTGAAACAAGACAAGAAAAGCCTTCAGGTTGCTTTGGGTACTGACTATGGGATGAGTATGTCACCATCTCACCAGAGGAACATCTGTCTGACTTAATGAACTAAAGAGTATATGTACTAAAGTATTTTTTAAAAATATCTTGGGGTGTTTATGTAGGTTTTAATATCATATAATAAGTATGCTTTAATTTTATACAAAAAGAAAACACCAAACATATACAATCTCCTCACCCAGAGATCAGCATTACTATCATCCAATGTAGTCTCACATATTGATTTTATTCTATTTTATATGCTCTGCATCACCAGATTTGTAGAACAAAATAAGGTCATTTCTTCTACCATTCAAATTAATACCAGTCCAGATCTTGTCTTGCAGATTTGAATTGGTCCTTTTGTTCTCTTAAATATTCCTTTTCCTTAAAAAAAAGGTGGTATGTATAACAATGGAATATTACTCAGCTATAAAAAAAAGAATGACTTTGTGAAATTTGCCAGTAAATGGATATATCTGGATACTATCATGCTAAGTGAAATAAGCCAGTACCCCCCAAAAAACAATGATTGAATATTCTCTCTGATATGTGGATGCTAACCCACAACAAGGGGAGGGGAGGGGAAGAATAGAAGTTCAGTGGATTAGACAAAGGTGAATGAAGGGAAGGGAGGGGAGATAAGAATAGGAAAGACAGTGGAATCAATCTAACTTAACTTTCCTATGTACATATATGAGTATACCACAGTGAATTTCAACATAGTGTACATCCACAAGACTGGAATCCTAATTTGAATAAAATGTACTCCATGTTTGTATAAGTATGTCAAATTATACTGTACTATCTTGTATAACTAAAAAGAAGAAATAAAAATACTATATTTGGAAAAATTTTTAAAATATTGCTTTCCTTGATATTCCTAAATTCCTTATGATGAACACAATATCCTAGTTAACCCAGACTGCATACAATAAGAAAGTAGTAATTTTCCAAATGGAAATCCATTGAAGGAATACTACATGATACATGTGCCAACACAGCACTGGTGGCCAAACCAAGTTTGTACTACATTTCTATGAATTCTCAAGATAAAAGTATCCTTAATACTGAATATTTTATTTTATTATTTTATATGTTTTGGTACTAGGGATTGAACCCAGTGCTGCTTAACCACTGAAGTTCATCCCCAGCCTTTTTTATATTTTATTTAGAGATATGATCTCACTAAGTTGCTGAGGGCCTTGCTAATTTGCTAAGGCTGGCTTTGAACTCATGATTCTCCATCCTCAGAGGATCATAGGCGTGAACCATCATGCCTGGCTAAACATTTTATTTTTAAGTTATTTAAAGAAGCTGCAACTTTCATCTGAAGAACGAAACTGTATAATACAAATATCACAAATATTAAATGCAGTTTGGCTTCACCTTTGACTATTTTGGGGATACATCATTTCCTCTAAATTTATTTACCTCCTCCTGCTTGTAGTTATTTTCTTAAATTACAATTTACAATGAACTATGGCTTGGGCTAGTCTCCTTTCAGATGACTTTTCTGAATCATTAAACACTTTAGTGTGCATTTGGTTTTTACCATCCACTCATTTCCATGGTGATTTAGAAGAGCTGCAGAAAGGAAGCAAAAAATTTCATGCAATGTGGAGGTCAGAACAGAAATCATGGAAGAAGACTTCTTGAATAATGTCATTCAAAATAAGTGACCCATTATGCTGATGATAATCAAGGCACTTTACTGCTTGCCACTTCTGCTTATGTTAATGTTGCCACTTTTGAATTACTATGCTCTGAAGTAACTAATACAGGTAGGATGAGTACTAAATCTTCAAATGATGCAATGAATTATAGGTATATTAGGGACTGCTTGCAGGATTTAGAAGATGTATTCAACAGCTGGTTACCATCTCATATTAATAATTTGCAGTTTGAGATCCTAAAAAAATCAAATCTAGAGCAAAATTGTGAAATCAGTAGCATATAAATTCATAGTGTATTATCCTTGCTTCCATGCATCCATCTTCCCCAGTGGTATACCCCAAATCTTCATAATGTCCACAATAACTGGAACTCCTTGCTATTAAAACATTGTAACTAGGCATTCCCTATAATCCTTAATTTTCCTCATGTTTTCCTTCCCTTACAAACATTTATATTCAGATTGCATTCCCTTGTATCCTCCAGCAGAATAAAGGACAATTCCAATTGAATAAAAGTCCACCAAGATAATGGAGAAATGTTGCCATGGTGATATTTGATAGTAATATCTAAAATGTACCTCGGTCATCTTCAACCATTTATTAATCTCAGAACACTTTGATCAAATAATATTCTACAGATTTGCTAGTACTTTAGAATATGATAGAAAGAACATGTGTTTTGAGTCAGAAAGACTTGTATGTGAATGGGGACTATCCATGTATAATTAGAAAATTTGTAATAATTTTTACAGACTTAGAATTTTTACTAATTATAGAACTAACACATGGTCAATGTAAAAGAAAATGGAACAGGATGGAATGTAGAAATTATAAGAAAATAAAGATCAATCATATTCTATCAAGTAAAAGTAGTTATCATTAACATTTTTCTATATTCTTTGATGTACATACCTTGGATGAGAAGCTGAGTCTCAAATTTATATGGACACTGTGAAGAATAAGTAATTAAATAATATAATTAAAGCACCTAGCAAGATTCAGGCCCTCAATAAATGTAACTATAGCTTGTCAAAGTAACTCTGTATTTCAGGCTTCATTTGATTCCCCATGCTATCACCCTGATGTAAATGAAATCAGCAGTACTAGTATTCTTCTTCTTCAGATGATTCTTTTATTAATAGGTATTCCCAAGCCTTGAATCCCTGAAGATTTTCAGTTCAGCATATTTAAGTAAGGATCAGGCCTTGTGTATGTGACAAGATTTCAACACATAAATGTAGTGCACAATCAGACTTAAGAACCTCTGCTTCAGAGAAATTCTCTACTTTAAGTGTTTGGTGAAGGCAAAGGCAGGAAGAAAGGCAAGGATAAAATGTTGTACCTAATCAAAAGATGGTACAGTGGGCCTTGACTCTCCCTTGTCCATATTTCTGAAACTGTAGCATATACAACAATGAACTGTCAGGATGACAAAGATTACCTGTATAGAACAAAAGACCACACATCAGCACTGTGGTTTTTATGATTTATAATTTCATTTAATAATTTTTCTTCCTATATAAGGTAGGAAGGCAGGCCCCAAGCCTTCTTCTAAAAGTTTTGACTAAAACACAAAACAGCACACTGCAAGGTAGGTATTTATGGGCAGAGCCAAGATAATTCTGATACACATCCTTGAGAATCTTTTCTCTATACACTATGTCTTTTTTGTCATGTGCTATGCCCTTGTATATGTTCTAATTTCTTCTGCCTACATATTGTTCCCAATTCATACTTTTTATGAGTAGCCCCAAGAGAGTAAATCTGCATTTTTGATGTCTTTATATAACCCCACACTACTTAGCATAATGTACTGCACCCAGCCACAGATCAATCAATGTTATTGATTCACCAAATGATGAATTTGAAGCAACCAGCCAATTCTACACTAGCCCTACAGGAAAAGAATGTGGAATGTGCTTGTTCTGAACAACCTTCATTTGCCCATGTTGTTGGAACAACCACTTCCCTTTGAGTGAGGTAAAACAGCAGCCTCCATCCTCTCTCAGATTCTTTCTTCTCCAGTCCCTTCTGACTTTATCCTACAAGTCTTTGACAGTTTTCCTTAATTAGTATTATATGAGCCATTGCATAAATTCATGGAAGTGGATCTAAAAATTAATCTATCCTCTTCTTAATAAGCCTCTATGTAACCCACCCACAGTTCATTCCCTTCTCTTGTCTAGAAGCTATGAAATGAAGGAATATGTAGAACTTAACAAACTGCCAATTCTTACCATGTAGTTGATTTTTTAAATATTTCCTTTTTAGTTGTAGATGAGCACAATACCTTTATTTGATTTATTTATTTTTATGCATGAGAATCGAACCCAGTACCTCATGCATGCTAGGCTAGTGCTCTACAACTGAGCCACGACCCCATCCCAACAATATAGTTGTTTTGCCTGTGGTCTTTGTAATCAGATAACTAAAGAAGAATAAATAATGTGATACTGTTTAATATTGAAGACATGGTTCTTTCTACTCTATGCATCAGTTTTGTCATTTGTAAAAAGAAAAAATGAGGCGGGTGGATAATATCAGTATCCATTCCAGAATTTTTGTGAGGATTAAATTTCATAATGCTTATAAAAAAATTAACACTATGACAGAAACCTGATTAAGTGGTCTGCACATGTTGAGGAAAGATGATGTTGTCCTTTTCAGTGTCAAAACAGTAGAAATATGCTGGTGTCAGGACCATTACTGTCAAGAAATCACATGGGGCTATTCTGACAAGGGTCAAAGTGGAGAACAGGTATCAAACCAGGGACCTAAACAATCCCAATACAGAAGGAGGACTTGATAGAGATGTGAGGGCCTGGCTTAGCCATGAGATTCTTCCATATCTTCTTCAAGGACCTACTTCAGCAGTCTTTAATGATTACTCTCAAATAGATAGAAGCATGAAGACTGCAGTCTAATATCAATGTTTCCTTCCTAAGATGTGTTTGAGAAATTCTGGATCAATAGTGTTTATTTGATTTTTAAAGGTATTGACTTGATTTACCTTTTTACCCTAAGGTAGCAAACTGTTATGGCCAATTAAGTCTCCCTGTATGGGAATAAGAGTAGAGAAAATTATAATAAACCCATAATAGCTTCGCAAGCTATAGGAACCCTATCAGCTTATCAATGTTCAGGATCAGTGCTATTATGCACATCTCTGTTGACAATAGCTCTGTTAAACAATCTGAAAGCAGTACAGGTGACAGCAGTTAATGTCAACAATGAATCGACCCAATTGCATCCCTAAATTATATACAACACAAATAGATCTCCACCCCACCCTAACGACCTTTGAAAGCACTATTATGAGTTGTCCACTAAGTAGTGATTGAGGCTCACAGCACAAGGACTGATTTTTCCCTTCAGAGTGGACCAGAATATAATTCTCAGTGAGAATTTGGTATTGTACATTTTCTACTTTCTTTACATAGGAAGAAAAATCATTAAACAAAATTGTAAATTTTAGAAACCACACTGCTGAAGTGTGGTCTTTTGTCCTATGCAGCTAATCTTTGTCATCTTGACCATTCGTTGTTGTATATGCTACAGTTCTAGAAATATTGACCAGGAAGAGTTGTGGCTAACTGTTCCATCTTTTGATTAGGTACAATATTTTATCCTTGCCTTTCTTCCTGCCTTAATAATATGGGTTACTCTAGACTATGCTAGCCTCTACCCAAGTAAAGTCACTGGAAATCTTGCAGCTCCATTAATAATTTATACTCATCCTACTTCTCTCCCATTCCATTCCTCACTGTTGCCAGTATACACTATAAAGTCTTTTCTCCATGATGTTACTTATGCTGTTTTCTCCCCCTGAAATGCACTCCCTCCTCCTCTCTGCCTCTTCAACTTCTATGCATCTTTCAACACCTAGCTCAACGTCTACCTCACTAATTAAGCTTCTTAGGCTGGATCCAGCACACATCAATCTTAATCTCCTCTGAGCTGATATAATTGTTATTGTTAATCTCTTCGGAATTGATATACTTATATAAAGCATCACTAAACCAAGAGTTTCTGTTAGAAAAAAAATGCATATATGCCAGTGGTTTTTTAAATATAAATATGTATGATATAAGTATTATATAATATACATGTATGTAATATACATGCCAATCTTCCTGGCATGAGTTAAAAATTCTGAAGGTCAAGTTAATATTGGATATTTCTTTTGTATTTTTTAACACTTCATACTTTAAACATCTGTAAAGATTTACTTAAAATCCATTGGTAACACAATTATACATACCCAGATTATCTGTCTAGTATCTACTTTATAGTCTAATTTCTTTCCCTAATAAATATATACTACTCATTTTCCTTTCTTTTTAAAAAAGAGAAAAAAATAAAAAAGAAGAAAAAAGGCAATATGGCATTTAAGATAATTAAAAGAACAAATAAACAGAAATAGGAGAGAAAAACCATTTTTCAACATCCCCTACTATCATTTTTTCACGGCAGTAACAATAATTCTACACCATACATATTTATCTGGTATTTAAAACCTAATGTAACCACTGCTCTGGTTGTGTTTGGCTTACAAAGTGAGATTAAAAAGTAATGAGCTAACATCTATTATGAATCCAGACTCCAAATGTTCTATATAGATCTATTTATTCCAACAATCTTATTAAGGGGGTTTTATTCCCATTTTAAAGACAAGAAAAGTAAGAGCCAGAAAGGTTAAGAAACTTGTTTTTACTTGCAGTGATTAGGTTGCAGATCCAGAATTTGAATCTGGGTCTGGCTTTGCTCTAATACTCATATTTACAACTACTGTTCTGTGTGGCTCTGTTTCTCTGGGCTTGCTGAGGGCCCAAAGAGAGAGTTGTGCTCTCTGTATTTGATCAGGACTGAGGAAGTCCCGAACTCACAGTATTACATGATGCCAACGTATTTACTACTGTAGGTAAAATTGACTGTGGATGAGGCATCACTCTAAACATAAAATTCATGGATGCTAAAACCAGACATGCTGGTTTATAGTTCTTAACTCTAACTAGCTATGTGACAGTAGGCAAGTCATTTAACCTCTTTGGCCTCAATATTTTTTTCTCATCTGAAAAATGAGGTTATTAAAATAGGTGATCTCTAAAATTCCTTATAACTCTAATAAGCTATGAATTAAATATCAAAATTATTACTCCGAAAGACAGCTGCTTAAATATTTGCAATTAAACCAACCAAAGGAAAAATCTGGCTCAATAGATTCAAATATAAGAGCTAAGCTAAATTTAGTGTTTTGGCGCTCATAGACAATTTGAACTTATGAGATAGTATAAAAATCAGTGTTGAATGGTGAAGTTTTCATAACCCAAAGAGGAAAATATCTCATTACAATGTCATCAAAACAAATTCAGCAGTTAAAAAGGGCAAAAATATTATACAAATTGACATCTACATCTTGATAAATGAGATTATAGTATAGAAAGTAGAAAATCTCTGCATGATTCAGATGTTTGAGCTGAGAATTCTTCATGAATAAAACATTAAGATATAATGTGCACTGTAGTCTTTTACCTTTCCTCAGTCTCCCAGTTTGACAAAAGCATTTCTTCTAAACCTCTCTGTGTTGATACTGGCTATTTTCTGTACTTATCTTGTCTGACCATTTACACTCTGAAGCTTCTGAAGACAAAGCTCTTCAGAAAGGCAAAAGAATTTATAGCTTGATTTATAGCCAGATGCCTTAAAATATGAGTTAGTGTGGCTCATTTTTCAGCTTGATACTTGGAGTAAACCTAAATCACACTGATTTCTCAGTGGTAAAAAATATTATTAAGTCACAATGTCTTGTTAACCACTGACCTAATATTTGATGGGAATAAAATGAAGATTGGGGCTCCATGGATAGGAAGAATAACTTCATCTGTCTGCATTTGATTCATGATTCACTAGAAGTTGTTAGCACCACTCAATACCTTTCATTTCAGGGAATCTCAGGTTGAAATTTGTGCATGACACACAACTCTAGTTGGACAATATAAAACGTGAGTATTATTTGATATACAAACACATACGGGAAGGGAGACAAGTCAAAGCATCACTGTCTGCTCCTCTACTCTCTTGGTGTTTCATTTAAATCCAAATTTTCAATGTGTTTTAGGGTGATATGGTTGTGATTATGTACATATGTATGTTTGTAATATTAAGAGAGAAGGAAGTGAAAGGGGAGGTGAGGTAACATAAAGACAAAGAGATAGAATCACTCAGAGAACCAAAGAATATCATATATTGGACTCTGTTGCTAAGTATTTGCATGTTCAACACCATGTTCAGATTTGGAGAGTGTGGCTAGTACTCGGTTTTAATTACTCAATAGCCATTTATTTCCCTTAGTTCTATTTTGTTTGCTAAAACATGCTCAAACCCCGGGAATAAATCATGACAGTTCTAAGCCAATTCTTGATAATCAGTTCCTCTTTTCCCATGATAAGATTAATAAGATGCATGTGATACAATTCCATCCAATGAAATCTAAAAAAAAGTCTACTGGGAACCTCTCAAAAATTTTTTCTTCCTCTAATATCTCCTAGCAAGCTTAGATCTATCATGAGTTATCTCCTGGTCCTAAGCATATTTTAGCTTTTTTAATATTTATCTTTTAATTGTAGTTGGACACAATACCTTTATTTTATTTATTTATTTTTATGTGGTGCTGAGGATTGAACCCAGTGCCTTGAATACACTAGGTGAGCACTCTACTGCTGAGCCACAACTCCAGCCCCATATTTTAGTTTTAACAAAATCCAGAATTTTGTTTTCATGTACTACTTCCTCATTTGAATATTCTCATCTAAGTACATGATGCTTATTTCAGCCACCTAGTGACCACAAGGGAAGAGCAAAAATAATTCCAGAGAACCTTACTTGGTGCTCTGACATCAATTCTGTTGAATTAATCCTAGCATCAACTACTTCCACATTTCTCCTTTAGAGAACATTAAATGTTATTATGGCTTAACCTACTGTTAGTCTGTTTTTAACATTAGAATCAGACTTATAACAGGAAACTGCCCAGAATGTGACTACCTTTTAATTAGCTGGAATAAAATAAAGTAGCCAATAACTATCATGTTGGAGAGCATATAAATTTCCAAATCAGAGTGATTTATCTCAAACTTCAGCTCAGCCTCAATGTATTTCCACCTTGCCTTCTGCCTTTTCAAGACCATTCCATTATACTGATAATACATTTTGAAACTTGACTTTGTAGAGATTTCTATTCTTTATTTGTATCTTCTTAATGCATGCTATCCCTTCAACAAGATTGTGAACTCCTTAGGGCAGTGTTTGACTCTTAAATCCAACAAAGTACCTAGGAGAGTGCATCTTCCACTTGTTAAATTTAATTGTAGCCCTCTTCCATTCCCTGATTATGCTAGAGATTCTAAAAATATAATTTTCCCCTTCAAGATAGATGCTATTAGGAGCATTATCCTTTTTGTCAGGTTCTGGAGAGAGAGTTTTCTTCCCCATTCCCCATTTCCCCAGTGCAGCTTATATAAGCAGTTCTTAAATGAGTAACACTATCATAGTAAATTACAGTAGAGGAGCTTCCCAATTTTTGTGGTTCAACTATGAATATTTTGACTTTACGATGGTGTGAAAGTTATATGCATTCAGTAGAAACTACACTTCAAATTTTGAAGTTTGACCTTTTCTTAGGCTAGCAATATGTGGTATGATACTCTCATGATGCTGGGAGTCAACAGGGGACCACAAACTCCATTCAGCTATATGAATATGAGGGGGAACAACCAATACTCTATGGTGTACTGTGTGGCTCAGCTATATTTGTTAGGTTAGGGGTATCACATTAATTTTTGAGTGAGGATATTTTAAATGTATTATGAGTTTATTAGGATGTAATCCCATCATAACTTGAAGAGTACGTGTCACTTAACAATGGGGATACATTCTAAGAAATAGATTTTTATGTAAATTCATCATATTTAAACATCATACACTTTAATTATACAAACCTAGGATATTAGAGCCTACTAAACACCTAGAATATGTGGTATAGCCTTTTGCTCCTAGTCTATAAACCTGAACAGTATGATATTTTACTGTAGTCAATTGTCACACAATATAAAATATTTGTGTATCTAAGCATAGTAAAATATGATAAAACACAAAAAGCATAAGTAAAAATATGGTATAAAAGATAAAATGGTACACTGTATAGATAACTTACCATTAATGGAGATTGTAGAACTAGAAGTTGCTCTGGGTTACTCAGTGAATGAGTTTTTACTGAATATGAAGGATAAGAACATTACCATGCAATACTAAATCTTTATACATGCTATACACCTAAGCTACACTAAATTTATATAAAAATCTTTCTTCAATAACACTTAAACTTAGTTTGCTGTAACATTATCATTATTATGTCATACATTTTTAATTGTTTTAACTTTTTGATTTATTGGTAATAACACTTAAAACACATACTCTATAGTGCTGCACAAAAAAATTCTTCACATCCTTATTCCATAAGCTTTTTCTACTTTAAAATTTTGATTTTTTTTTACTTTTTAAACTTTTTGCTAAAAACTAAAACACAAATACACACATTAGCCTAGGCCTATATGAGGTCAGGATCATCAGCATCACTGACTTTCACCACATCTTGTTCCACTGGAAGGTCTTAAGGGCAATAATAGGCAAGTAGTTATCATCTACTGTGATAATATCAAATGCCTTCTGGAATACCTTCTGAAGGAACTGCCTGAAGCTCTTTTGGTGGAGGTATCACTCTATTCAGAAATATACCCATAGTAATTTGTTTGGTATATATTTTATTTTTTATCATATATTTGTTTACAACCAGATAATGTACCATGAATATTCCTCTCTGTTAATGAAAATCTTGTGGTGTTGGGGACCATATTTTAAAACTTTTTAAGGAACTTGTTGAAGTCTGCAAAATCTTCTGCTAAAGCTTCTATCATGAATTTTTTTGGGAGTTCTTTTCCTTCTCCTTCCATTTGCTTTTCTATTGGCTCTTCTTCAGCTATATGTTACCATTCTAGTTTAGACAATTCATCAGTTAGTTCCCCAGGAACCAGCTCTATGAGCTCATTTTCATCTCCATCCACATACAGTTTAAAGTTATTTGTTATCTCAACCACACCCTTGTTGATTTTGTAACATTCTCATGGTTAGAAAATTCTTTGAAAATGCTATGCATACACTAGTGACACTACCCAAGCCCAAGCAGTTTTTGATGCAGTCATAGATGTTCCACTCCTTCCAGAATTGCATAAATGTCTTCTCAGACTCTTCCTCAGTTGTAGCAACAGCCTAGGCAAAGGTCATCCTCAGGAAGTAGGCCTCAAAACCTGCTGTAACTATTTGATCCAGTAGTTGTATTAAAGAAATGAGGTTTGGAGGGAAAAAACATTTATCTGATATTAAGATGAGGATAACCAGCCAGACATGGTGGCACATGCCTGTAATCCCAGCAGCTCCAGAGGCTGAAACAGAAGGATCATGAGTTCAAAGCCAGCCTCAGCAATGGTGAGGCACTAAGCAACTCATAAGATCTTGTCTCTAAATAAAATGCAAAATAGGGCTGGGGATGTGAATCAATGGTCGAGTGCCCCTGAGTTCAATCCCTGGTCCCCCACCCTACACCAATGAAAAAAAAAGAATGAAGATAGCCAATGAAATAAAGATATGGAGGAAGATTGTCAATAATAAGTATAATCTTATAAGGTATGTTATTCTCCAAACATTCCTTCTCCATTTCACTGGCATAGCAATTCAGGAAAGGATTTTGGAAGAGGATCTGAGTCATCCATGACTTCTTAATTACAACTACAGTACACTAAAAATGGTTATTGATATGCTTGAAGACTGGAGGGAGTGGTGTTCTAACTCTACCAGATCACAAAGGGTTTCAATTTGTAGACTAACAACATTGTTCCCAAGCAAGATTATTATGCTAGCCAGAAAAGAATTGAAACTCACATTGACTATGTCTGCTTATGGTTGAAAGTCCTTTCAGGCATCCATTTCCAGAATAGGAAGATTTCATCCATATTGAAGATTTGCTCTAGCAAGTAGTTTTCTTTCACAATCAGTTTCTCTAGGGTGCCTTCACATCAGCACTTACAGACTAACAATTGATCTTCATATTATGTATTGAATAGCAATTCTTGAATGGTTAAAACCACACAAAGCTAGCATTGAATTCAACATCATAAGTAAATCTAGCCTTTTCTGTTCTTTTATTTTGGGGGGGTGGCATCAGGGATTGAACTCAGGGGCACTCAACTACTAAGCCACATCCCCAGCCCTATTTTGTATTTTATTTAGAGACAGGGTCTCGCTAAGTTGCTTAGTACCATGTTTTTGCTGAGGCTGGCTTTGAACTTGCAATCTGAATGTCTCAGCCTCCTGAGCTGCTGGGATTACATGCCTGGGCTGCTGCACCCAGACCAGCCTTTTCTTTTAAGACCTAAAACAAACCTTTCTTTTGGTTATGATTGTCAAGGTGCTGAGAGAGATGCTGTTCTATATGTGGCCTTCAATCCAGGTCGTTAGAAGTTTCTTCATATCTGATATAGCTCCTTCTCAAATATTTGTTAGTCTCATTGCATTCAATGAAGCAGATCCTTTAAATAGCTCCCATCACTTTGTTCTTTTTCTTCAAGATTATAGCTATGGCAGAATGGGACATGCCTGTCTGACAAGCAATAACTATCACTGATTTTCCACCTTCATAGCTCTCACTCACTTTTAATTTTTTTCAGGCCAATCACTTGACATGGTCTCTGCAACATTACCAGTGGATTTGGTATACCTAGGGGTTATGATGAACAAAACAACATGAGATTAAATCCCGCACAAGAGAAAATAATGTAATCATGAGACACAGTGAACATAAGGTATATGAGGCTGCTGCCAGTGCAATATAGCATACTATTTCAGGGTAAACTTTTTTATATGTACAACTATACTCTAAAATTATGATTAAAAGTATAGTATAGTAAATATGTAAACTAATAACATGGTCAATTATTATCAAGTATTATGTACTGTGCATAATTGTATTGCTGAATTTTTATATAACTGGAAGCATAGTTGGCTTGTTTATACCAGTATCACTACAAACATGTGAGTAATGTGTTTTGCTCTGATGTGCTATGACATTATGACAACTACAACACTACTAGGTGATAAGAATTTGTCAACTCTATTATAATTTAATGGGACCATCATTGTATATGTAGTCCATTGTTGACCAAATGGTTGTTATGCAGCACATGAATCACATACTTTGATTATCTCAGGCCTCTGCTTTGCCAAAGTCAATCAGGTATTTTTACAACTCATGAGTTATGCTACACAACAGTCCAAGCACCTGCAGAGTGTAATAAATGAATGGGTATATTACTGGATATTTTAATGATCCAATGGCATAGCTATTTTATCAAATCAATTTAAAACCTTGACTAAATTCACCAGTGTTAATATTGTTTAACTAACAACTTTAAAGATTATGAAGACACCCAAATCTTTCTGAGAATTTGCTTGTACTTTTATCCCTGGCCTTAGATCACAGTCTAATCAAGCTTAAGTCAGATAATTTCATGCATATACACACACACACACACACACACACACACACACACTTCTACAAACAATAACATTCTCAGATTCTAAGGAAATATGAAGTCAGAATCAAATTTTAGTGTTCTAGTTGACTTACAGAAACATAGGATTTGCAACTATATAGGTAATTACAAAATTCTTATCTTCAACTGAAAAAACTGTATTTTTTGTATCTCACAAAGGTAGATATACTTGCTTTCTATTTCTCTTACTATAAACTTGCACCTGTTTCCTCCACCCGCACCCACAATCATCAGCAACCAAAAGTGGATTCATTTGACAAATGATATATAACCCCCACCAAGGGATGGCTTGATTCCATGATTTCATTTTACTTTTGTTTCTTTTCTGTCCATTCTTCCTTTCACTGTGATCATTATATTTTATGTGAAGGAGTCAAAGATAATGTCTTTCTTTGAGCAATTCTAAGATGAATGTCAGGGAAAACAGGCAATTAGAATTTTAGCACCTGCACAATTCAATTCCAAAGCACTCTAAACAACAGTGCTAAATTTACTAGAAAAAGAAAATGTTTATCTTAAATATGGTTTAATCCTCTTTTCCATGAAGCTTATGTAACAAAAAAAATACAGCTGGAGGGTATAGTGGCTCATTAATAACCATACTTGGGTTTGTTACCAGGGAACCTGTCAAAATCAGCCTAGCTTGTTTGAATGGTTCATTTTGGATCTCAGTGTATTTCTTCTCATTTGATTTTAGGAGTTCAAACTGGGTTAGTGATGCCAGAGAGGGGAAATGATTTTCTTTTACTTTGCCAACTGGGCAGGACTGGAATAGATGGCTAGCCACATGGTGTCATGTTTGAGGGACTTGATCATTTGTCTCTGCCTCTCTCCAGTGCTCTTTTTACTCAAATGGCTTTGGATTCTGTCCTCAGAGTCATTACTTTGGAATAAAATAAAACCTACAGCAAGCTACATATGGCATGTAAATATATTCCCCTCTTGGGGAATAAGCCAATGTGTTAGACTGATCAAGCTTGACTAACAGGAAGAAATAGAAGGTAGGTTACTGTGAGAGACTCAAATGTCACACTTAACCAAAATTTAAACACTCATACTTTGCTCCCTGCTTAAAAGAAGGCAGAGCTGGGGGTCAAACTAGCCATGGTTGATATTGTTTTCATCTTCATTCTTCATAATTTGGCACCATTATACTTATTGTTCATGGTTCATTTTCTCAGTTATTAAACAAAGACATCAATGATAACCCATTGTATTATTTTGTGTTGCTATATGGCAAATCATCACATATTTGCAGGTTCAAAACAGCATTCACTTATTGGGTCATGGTTACACAGATCAGGAATTCCAGTGAACATCATTAGGTCAGCATATTTTCCCAAGATTCTGATAACCAAGCCAAACTTGTCCTTTACATTAACTAAGATAATTTCAGATATTCCCTGAGAGCCTGTGACAGTCATAGTCTTCATAAATGAGCCTGTCAAAGTTGCATGCTCACTAATGGTAAGGAAAAACCATTTTGGAAGGAATGAATGGAGTCTTAGCTGCTCAAGGAAAGTACTTAAGTTTTAGGGTACTAGGAGTACAAGACAAGAGAATCAGAAGCCTATGTATAAACCCAATAATAAATTGTTTTATTCTAATTTGTATTGCTGGAGAAAAAGTAAACTTTGAATCATGGAGATCTGTTACTATTTAGAATAATAAGTGGGCAATTCATATACCTAATAGGGGCCAGGAATAGAAAGTTAATGGAAAAATTCCTACCTGAATAAGAGAAAAAACAGATTGGGGGAAAATGGATCAAAGACTTAGGAATTAGACAAGAAAGTGTGTAACCCCTCTAAGAAAACGTAGGGTAAACACTCCAGCATATAGGCAGACAATGACTTTCTCAATAGAACCTGTAAATCTCAGGAAATAATGCCAAGAGTTAATAAATGGGGTGGCACCAAATAAAAAATATATGTTCTTCACAGCAAAGAAAACAATTAAGAGCACTAAGAGAGAGCCTACAGAATGGGAAAAAAATTGATAGCTACTCCTCTGACAGAGAATTAATATTCAGAATATATAAACTACTCAATAAAGTTAACTCCAAGAAAAAAAATAAGCTAGTTAATACATGGACAAAGGAACTAAGCAGATACTTCTCAAAAAAAGAAATGCAAATTTCCAACAAATATATGAAAAAAAAATGTTCAACATCATTAGCATTTAGGGAAATGCAAATCAAAACTACCCTGAGATTTCACCTTACTTCAGTCAGAAGGGCAGCCATCAAAAGTCCAAACAATATCTGCTGTCATATATAACAAATTAAAATTTTAAAGAATTAAAAAATAACAAAAATATACAAACAATAAGAAATACTTTGATTTTGTTCTACTAATATTCAGAACTGTAAGAAAATAAATTTATATTATTTTTCTTTTCTTGGAGTACATTTTCCATATTTCATTGGTGCATTAGAGTTATATATAATTTGGAGAGGATGTGGAGGAAAGGGTACACTTTTATACTGTTGGTAGGATAAATTAGTAAGAGAACTATGGAAATCAGTATGGAGTTTCCTCAAAAGATTATGAATGGAACCACCATTTGACCCAGCTACACTACTCCTCATTATTTATTCTGAAGAATTAAAGTCATCATATTACATTGATACATGCCTATGTTTATAGCAGCACAATTCAAAATAGCCAAAATATGCAACCAGGCTAGTTGTCTATCAACAGATGACTGGATAAAGAAAATGTATAGATACACAGTGGAATTAAATTTGGTCCTAAATAAGAATGAAATTGTGTGATTTGCAGGAAAAAGAATGGAACTTGGGAGCATCATGTTAAGCAAAATAAGCCAAACTCAGAAGGCCAAGGGCCATATGTTTTCTGACATATGTGGAAGCTAGAGAGGCCAAAAGTAAAGAAAATTTGGGAAGGGGTCACATGAATATCAAAAGGATAACAATAAAGTAGAGGAAAGGGACAGAGGAATTGAGGATGGGGGCTAATGGATAAATACTGGGGAATGGTATTGGAGGAGCTCTATTGTTATTTTGTGTTCATGCACAACTGGGTAACAACAAGTGCCACCATTATATACAATTCTAATGCACCAATAAAAATTTGGAAAATGTACTCCAAGAAAAGAAAAATAATATAAATTTATTTTCTTACAGTTCTGAATGTTAGTAGAACAAAATCAAAGTATTGACAGGGCCATGTCTTCCTAAAACCTGTAGGACAAAGGTCTTTGCTTTTGTCTTCCAGATTCTGGTAGCCACAGATGTTCCTTGGTTCATGGAAGTAATAACTTCAATCTTTACATGGTAAAGCAATTCCCAGGTCTCTGTGCAAGTATTAACTTTTTATGAGGGTACCAGTCATATTGGATTAGAAAACAGTATTAATTGAAACCAATAGAATTAGGACTAGAATCAATCTCTCTTTTTAAAGAGAGACTTGTTTTAAGGATTTAGTTCAACTAATTCCTATTGTAGAGAGGCTGACAAGTTCAAAGTCGGCAGGGTAGTCTGGAGACTCAGGAAAAAGTTTATACGTAGTTTTAGTCCAAAAAATTTACTTATAGAATTCCCCAATTCTTTTTTTTTTTTTTTGTAGAAAGTGCTTTTTTTCTTAATATCTCTGATTGGATAAATTCTACCCACATTTTGAAGGAAAATCTCCATAAGTCATAGCCTATAAAATTAAATATTATTCACAGCAAAAACATAACTTCACAGAAATATCTAGAATAGTATTTGACTAAATATGTGGTTACCATGGCTTAGCCTCGTTGACACAAAAAGTAACCACCTCAAGCTCACCCTAATGATCTCATTTTAAGTTGAATACATCTGCAGTGACTCTTTACAAGTAAGGTCATATTCTG
Source organism: Callospermophilus lateralis (assembly GCF_048772815.1). Taxonomy (NCBI): domain Eukaryota; kingdom Metazoa; phylum Chordata; class Mammalia; order Rodentia; family Sciuridae; genus Callospermophilus; species Callospermophilus lateralis. The sequence goes on from NC_135325.1 coordinate 99,224,776, forward strand.
TGGTGCTAAGGGTTAATATTTCAACTTCTCTTTTGGAGGTACAATTAAACTCATAACACAAAATATAATAGCAATTACTTTAAATGATTTTGGTCTAATTACACCAATTAAAAGAAATATTCAGTGTGGATTAGGGAAAAAAGCTCAACCATATGCTGTATATAAGAAAGCAAAATCAATATAAAGACAAATAGGTTAAATGTAAAGGGATATAGAAAATATTTTATACTAACATAATAAAAATAAAATCTGAGCACTTATATTAATATGTCATAAAAAACTTATGCCAGAATAATATCAGAATGAAAAGGGACATCACAAAATGACAAAAGGTAGCTTTTCCATGAAAACATAACCTTTCTTAATGTGTCTGAACCATACAATACAGAGTAAAAATTCATGAAATAAAAACAGAACAGAAAGGAGAAATTAACAAATCTGTATTACAGTTTGAGGCTTCAAAACCCCTCTTTCAGAAATTAATAGATCAATCAGTTCACTGTAGTGCACTATGAAGCTACATTAATGAAGACAGAAAATTTGTAATGGTATAGTTGACCTGAACAACACAATTAATCAACTTGCTATAATTGACATTTATAGAATTATCCCATAAAACAACAAAATACAGATTTTTCTCATTTAACATAGAACATTAATCAAGGTAAACAATATATTGCATCATAAAACACACTTTAACAAATTTAAAAGATTAGAAATCTTACAAAGTATGTTCTCCAAATACAATGGAGCTAAACTAAGGATCAATAATAGAATGATAGCTAGACAATCCCAAATATTTGGAGAAAAAAGAACACAATTATAAAAAACATAAATGAAATAATATACGCAGATAGAAAATATGCATATGAAAAGACACTCAGTATAATCTGTCACTAGAAAATTATATTAAAACAATTGAATATCACTACACAATTTTAAAATTATAATGCCAAATGTCACAGGGCATTCAGAGCAATAAGAATACCCTCCATTGTTAATGAAAATGCAGTAAACAGCTTGGCAGTTCTCTCAAAGGTAAACATATGACATTTGATCTGGTAATCACACTCCTAGACAGTTTTGAAAACTTATGTGCATATATAGCAGATTTATCCATAATCTCCAAAAATTGAAAGGACCCAAGATGTACTTCATCAGGTAAATGGATGAGCAAACCATGGTGTCGCCACACAATAGAATACTACTTAGTGATGAAAAGGAATGTACTTTTAATATGCATGAAAATATGGAAGTATTTTAAATGTATATTTCCAAGTGTAAGAAACCAGTTTGAAAAAGCCTAATATAATTCCATTATGTGGCATTCTAGACAGTAAACATATCCATGATCATCAGGTGTTTATGCAAAAAAGCAATGTTAAATGCTTGAAGGGGATTTTAGTGATGAAACTATTCTATATGATACTGTAGTGTTGAATGGTTGACACTATACTTCTGTCAAAACCAATAGAATTTTAACACACAAAGAATGGACCCTCGTGTATGCATATTTCAAAAATAATTTTAGACATAAAGAGAAACTAATGGTATTATAAATATACATAACTTCACTAAAGGAAATAGCGAGGAATGTGGACCTATGCAACTTTGGAAATGAGTGGATACTAAATTAAAACCAAAAAAAACTTTGCATAAGCCTGTACTCCACTTAATTTTTTGTCCCATAGGAGTAAGAGTTAATAATTCTGATAGTGCTATGTAGTATATTGAATTTAATAAGCAGATAGGGAGAACCAGGTTTCTCACCATTGAGGTGGAAGTTTATAGATATGCAAGAAGAGGAATAGACATAGATGGTTCCACATATAAATATTTATAGGTAATATAGGTATATATATTATATATGTAATATATGTATATGTTTTATGATATATATATATATATATATATATATATATATATATTTTTCTTGTGCTGTTAGTTGTTAGTTAAAAGGGACTACAAACAACCCCAGCATTGAAGAGTATACCTAGCATCCTGATCTCAGTTACTATAGAAATGAAAACCAATCAAATGAGAACAGTCGAAGCCTACTCATTTGTTTTATACTATAGCAAAGTAGTCATCCTCCATTACTAGAATTTTGGCAGACTCAAAGGTAGACAGTGGGTTTGGAAATCTTCTCGAGAATGCAAAATGATATTCAGGCATGCCCTGATTGGAGTCTGTTGCCATAAGGAAGTTATAGACCAGCTAACTAGGAGTGGGACTACTATTTGATTGGTTAGGGATAAATGGTTTGCTCTATGGTTTTAAATTTTAAGTGGGGATACAAATCAGGGAAGCTGTCAATTATTAATTAAGTTTTGGGCATTTGCACCAATTGCTACAGGGATTTTTGTTTTTGTCTTTCTGAGCTACTTGTTGTACATAGTGGTCTGACTTCCCAATAAATCTACCTTGTCAATATTACGCTGGCTTTATGGGCTGGTTACTATAGAAAATAGTTTGTTTTCTTGGGCTAGATTTGTAGATTGTGAGTCAGAGTCTGATTTTCAACATGATCTGGCTGCTGTATGTTTATGTCTTTCATTTTAAAGATAATTTACAATAAAAAGAACTTGGCTCCTTGAACCAATGACTCATTTTACAAAATGAGCTTGGAGCATCTTGTATTGCCAAAAAATGAGGTATTGATTTAAAAGTCAAAGCAAAGAAACAAAAACCAACACAATGATGGTCTTATGTCAAACAGGCACAAGATTCAACTGAAGGAGATTCAGTCAAAATTAAAGTAATTTGAAGAATAAAACAAATATTTAATTAAAATTAATAGTACTTGATTATAACTCAAATTTTAAAATAGATATCCTTTAATCTACATGAAATAAATGATTACACAAATAAGTAAGAGGGTAGAATGGAAAAACAATTCCTGCATGCAAACTTCTAAGTGATTTATGCAGATACTGTTTTCCTAAGGAAGTAGAGCATAATTCCTCACTCCTTAAGTATGGACTACACATGACTTCCACACAGTACAGTATGAGAGGGAGTGGGGATAAGAGACTAATTCTACAATAGAGAAACCTTACCAATACTATCTCAGTCAAGTGTTTTAGTTAGCTATTGTGTTGCTGTAACCAAAAGACCTGAAAAGAACAACTTAGAGGAGGGAGAGTTTATTTGGGGCTCACAGTTTCAGAGGTTTTGGTCCATAGATGTCCAAGTCCATTTTTCTAGGCCCGGGGTGAGACCATACATTGTGGCCAAAAGGCACTGCAGAGGAAAGCTGCTGAGTTCATGGTGGCATCAGATAGCAAATATAGAAGCAAGAAGGAGCCACAGGGAAGATGCCCCCTTTCAGGGCATGCCCACAGTGACCCACCTCTTCCAGCCATGACCCATCTGCCTATAGTTACCACCTAATCAGTTCATTCAAACTAAAGTGGACTGATTAGGTTCTGCTCTCGTGATCTAATCATTGTACTTCTGAATATCCCTGTATTAAGAGGAGCTTTTAGGGGACACCTCATATACAAATTGTAACACCTGGTGATCAAGGTCAACATCAACAATTATAAGTCATGTTGACAATATGTACTGTTAATGTGATGTGATTACAATGGCATGTTCCCTCTCTAGTTTTTAACCCGGAAACATATATCCCAGGTCAAACTACAAGAAAAACATTGAGCACATCCCTATGGAGGGAATTCTACAAAATATCTAAACAGTTTTCTTCAAAATTGTCAAGGTCATAACAAAAAAGAAAAATAAAAAAGCCTGAGAGACTGTCACAACCAAGAAAAGTTTAAGGAAACAAGATGACTAAATGAATTGTGGGATCCTAGATGGGAGCCCGCAGTGGAATAAAGGATATTAGTTAAAAACTGATACATTTTGAATAAAGTAAGAGCTTTAATTAATAATAATGTATCAGTATTGGTTCATTAATTATGATAAATGCACCATACTAACAATAGGGAAAATTTGGTGTAGAGTATATGGGAACATTCTGTAGCATCTTCAAAATTTTTCTTTAAGTGTAAAACTGTTCTAAAATTAAAAGCTTATTTAAAAACACATTGGGCTACACGATGAGAGTAAGCAATACAACTTTCTGGACTCCAGATTGCCTCTGATATAACCTGACCACTGAGACAGCAGAAACCTTCTTTGGCTTCTCTGGTGGATGAGAGAAGGTCAGAATGAAGTTTTAACACTACAGTGTGGATAATGCTGAATACTTTAGGCAAGGGAGAAAAAATGTTGAGAGGGGCCTGATCTACCTCTGAGTTAAAGTCAAGCAGGATCCAAAAACCTTAAGGTGGGGGTTTGTAAAATAGCACACAGAAATTTAGCAAGTAGTTCTAGAGCAGCTCAAATGTGAAAGGAAGCAGCCTTTGGGGCCTTGTGAAATACTTTATATGGGTGCTGGTCAATGGAGAGTTGCACTTGCAGGGATCTACATTTAGCAGAAAGCACTATGGTATTTGCAAATAGAAATAAAGGATATAAGCTTCCTAATTTAGATACCACAAGATGCAAGAAGATGAGGGGGACTATTCCCACATTGGCATTCACTGAGCAAAAATATAGCTGTGCCTTCATTGTTCATTTGGTGGGAAGAAAAAAAAAGATAATCCAGGATAATTTTGTGTGTGTGAATCAAAAAAGATGCACACTTCTTGTGAAATTATTTTTCTGGGCAACATCCAATATAAGGGCCTAGTAGAGAAACAGATATTTTGAGTGGATGAAGGGAAGATGTGGCCCAGAAAAATTAATCATTCTTATCTTTTGGGGATTAAGTTGTCCTTCAAGAAATGAGTCACATAAAATGTGATCTAGAGGAAAGCCCAGTATAAACCTCTGGTCTGGTCTTTCTGTATCCACTCTGGGCTGATAGCCAGATCATTTTAAATCAATTGACTATGGACTCAAGTTGAATTGGATGGTTTGAGACTAATGGAAAGTGTTTTATTAACCAATAACTCAGAGTACTTTTGTACTGTATGGTTATCTATTCTGGGAAAAATATATATATTATTTTACTTTAATTTTGATCCTTAAAACTATAAGAGGAGCTAGGTGTGGTGGTGTACACCTATAAACCCAGCACAGAAGGATAGTGAGTTCAAAGCCATCCTCGGCAAAAGTGAAGTGCTAAGCAACTCAGTGAGACCCTGTGTCTAAATAAAATACAAAATAGGGTTGGGGATGTGGCTCAGTGGTTGAGTGTCCCTGAGCTCAATCTCTGGTACAAAAAAAACTGTAAGAGGAAAGAAAAGCAATTTTTATAATATTTATTACAAGGAGATAATAAATCTCAAGAGGGAGATTTAATAATTAGTTCAAGGTAACACAAACAGAAAGTCATAAACACTAACTTTAAGTACAGCTTCTTGACTTTTATCTCAACATTCTTTTCACTCTGCCTAATGCCTCACATACACATCTACACATCCTAGGATCTCAGTCTGAACATGTTGGCCCCCTTAAAGCTATTCTAATGTTTCATAGAAAAGAGCTCAAGTGAGCATACAGAGCAGCCCATAGTGATCCTTTATGTAACTAGAACTGAAATGGGGGGAGGGGGGATAATCTTTACTATTGGCATGAAATAACATTTGTTTGTTTCCTCTACTCAGCACTGTCTATTATGTGAAACTGCTCATGGTATCTCTGCCTATTGAGACCACTTTGCAGGTTATTGGCAGGTCATTTGTCACAAGGGCATGAATAAGATATGCTTTGACCAGAAAAGTCAGTAATATAAAGGACATTTTTTTTGTATTGACACTGCCCCAAGTTGCAAGATGAGCTAAACCATCTCTCAGATTCCTAATTAGGAGACTTGGCTTCAGGAAGATAGCTAAAACAGAATACTCCCATCATTTTTTTGGTAATTGATACATTAGGCACTAGTGATCTGTTTCTCAGAATATCCATGGGTTTTTGCTTAATTTATTCCCATCCTTTAAATCATGGAGGACAAGAGTAAGGATATAATAAAAGGAGGCACAGCTCCAGTAATGGGAGGTAGTAAAAATTGTTCCAACCACAAAATAGTTCCAAATGTTTTTCTTTCCTCTGTCAAATAAGAGAAACAATGTCGGACAACAAAGTCAGTGGTGCTGTGAGGAATGATGGCTGAATATAGTAGGAGAGTAGACAATCAGCTTCAGCACTTGGAGTAAAACAGAGTTTGAAAAAAAAAAGCCTAATTCTGGAGTGATCTCAGATCCAATTTTATTATTGTTCTCTAAGTACTGAGTTCCACATATTTTATTTATTTATTTATTTATTTATTATTTGAATCATTTTATTTCTCTTCTTAAATGATATAAAATAATTCTTTATTGCAAATGAAATCACATGACATTACAGCATCACTTTTACAACAGAGATAAGAATGACTTTCATTCAGATGGACAATGCTAACAAGTATGCATTCTACATGAACATAAAAAATATTCTTCAAGAATAAAACAAGTGTGTAAAATTTATATTTGTAATACCTCTTAAAGATTCTAATGAAACAGCAAATAATGTAACAAACATATAAATGCATGACTGAGCTTTCAAAATAGTAAGGGAGATCCCCAAGTGCCCAGAATGTATACAACTATGATAATAAGATAAATGTGATCTTAGGGCTGCCCCTAGAGGCATGTCATAATGGAAATGAAAGATTCTGGTTAACTAAAGTTTATAATTTGGCAGATAAACAGGAAAAGAGGTCGTTGGGTTCTTTTCAAAGTAAAACTAGAACCCTTGCATAAAGTCAGGAATCTTGATGTTCTACATCCTTAGTGGAAGGGTAAATGAGGAAAAATTTAACCATAGGAAGTCTCACCTAAGATAATGGTAAGGGTGAGTAAGGAAACCTTCCTTTAGAATTTACAGCCATGTGTTGGGCTTTCAATTTCACATTACCTGCTTGGTTTACAGAACTTCATACTCATAAATTAACTTAGTTCAGTTTCAGTATGTGTTATGGTTGGGATATGAGGTGTCCCCCAGAAGTTCATATGTGAGACAATGCAAGAAAGTTCAGAGGAGAATTGATTGGGTTGTAAGAGTCTTAACCCAATCAGTGATTTAATCCCATGATGGCAATTAACTGAGTGGTAACTGAAGTGATAGATTGTGGCTGGAGGAGGTGGGAATTGGGGTGTCGTTTGGGGTATATGTTTGTTTTTTATTAATTTTTAAAATTTGTTTTAATTATACATAACAGTAGAATGCACTTTGATACATCATATATAATGGAGTATAAATTCTTATTCCTCCGGTTGTACCAGTCTTATAGTTATGTATGTATATAGGGTAATAATGTCTGATTCATTGTACTACCCTTCTTACCCTTGAACCCCCTCCCCTCCCTTTACTCTTCTTTACCTAATCTAAAACAATTGTCTTCTTCCCTAGCCCCGCCCCCCCATTGTGAATTAGCATCTGCATATCAGAGAAAACATTTGACTTTTGTTTTTGGGGGGATTGGCTTATTTCACTTAGCATAATGTTCTCCACTTCCATCTATTTACCAGTAATGCCATAATTTCATACATCTTTAAAGCTGAGTAATATCCCATCATATATATAATATATATTATATACATATATATAATATATACATTACATATATATCATATATATGTTATATATACATATTATATATATATATATGTGTGTGTGTCTGTATGTGTGTGTGTGTGTGTGTGTGTGTGTGTATATATATATATATATATCACATTTTCTTTCTTTTTTTTTAAAGAAATATATTTTAAAGAGAGAGGTGAGAAAGACAGACAGAGAGAATTTTTAATATTTATTTTTTAGTTTTTGGCGGACACAACATCTTTGTTTGTATGTGGTGCTGAGGATCGAACCCGGGCCGCACGCATGCCAGGCGAGCGCAGTACCGCTTGAGCCACATCCCTAGCCCTATATATCACATTTTCTTTATCCATTCATCTGTTGAAGGACACCTAGGTTGGTTCCATAGTTGAACTATTGTGAATAGAGCTGCTATAAATATTGATGTGGCTACATCCCTGCAATATGCTGATTTTAAGCCCTTTGGGTATAAACTGAGAAGTGGGATATCTAGGTCAAATGGTGGTTCCATTTCAAGTTTTCTGAGGAATCTCCACACCACTTTCCATAATGGTTGCACCAATTTGCATTCCCACCAGCAATGTATGAGTGTACCGCTTTTCTCACATCCTTACCAACATTTATTGCTATTTGTATTTTAGATAATTGCCATTCTGACTGGAGTGAGATAAAATCTTAGAGTAGTTTTGATTTGCATTTCTCTAACTGCTAGATGCTGAACATTTTTTCATATATTTGCTGATTGATTCTATTTCTTCTTCTGTGAAGTGTACAATTTCTTAGCCCATTTATTGATTGGGTTATTTGGGGGTTTGGGGGGTGTCAAGTTTTTTGAGTTCTTTATATATCCTGTAGATTAATTCTATATCTGAGGTGCATGTGCTAAAGATTTTCTTCCATTCTGTAGGCTCTCTCTTCACATTGTTGATTGTTTTCTTTGCTGAGAAGAAGCTTTTTAATTTGAATCCATCTCATTTATTGATTCTTGATTTTATTTCTTGTGCTTTAGGAGTCTTGTCAAGGAAGCCAGATCCTAAGCTGACATGGTGAAGATTTGGGCCTATTTTTATTTCTATTAGGCTCAAGGTCTCTGTTCTAGTACCTAAGTCTTTGACCTATTTTGTACAGTGTGAAAGATAGGGGTTTAATTTCATTTTGTTACATGTGGATTTCCATTTCCCAGCACCATTTATTGAATAGGCTATCTTTTCTCCATTGAATGTTTTTGGTACCTTTGTCTAGTATGAGATAAGTTATATGTCTAGTATGAGTTCCAGATATTTTAAATGTCTAATATGAACTTCTCAGACAGCAAGGTTGTATCTGCATACCCAAGTGATTTGACCTATTTAAAACAAATTATAATATAAAGGAAATAGTTGACTAACAACATGTAAGGGTTGTTGTTTCAGTATCATGTAAAATATTCATCTTTTCTATTTTTTAGCCAATTAAACTCTATTACTTGTACACAGCTTGTTGATGTCACAGATTAAGAAGGATCACTAAAACTTGACACATCTTTTTCTACTCTCCTTGTCTCAGCAACCCATTTACCATTACCATCCATCTTATGATGCCAGCATCCTCAAGGTTCATGTTTGAAAAATACTGCTATAGATAAGTGTTATAAAATAGTATATCCTTAATAAAACATTGTTTAGAAAAGATTCTTTGTGTCAACCACACCCATATACATAATAAGCATCTTATGTTACATGTAGTAAAGACAAAAGCACCATCCTAACACTGACTGAAAATATTTCTCTAATCATTCTGTCATCGTGCCTTAAATGTCCATCCTGTCATGCTTGTACAGCTACATATGCAATATTTGATCAGTCGTCCATACTACATGATAGGAACTACTTGTAGGATGTAAGAATTAAGAAAAGGACAAGCCCTGTACCTTATGTTTGAGGATCTGACATGATATGTAAATGTAAACAAGTAAACACACTAATTAAAATTATAACAGAGATGGGCTGGGGTTGTGGCTCCGTGGCAGAGTGCTTACCTAGCATGCTTGAGGAACTGGTTTGATTCTCAGCACCACATACAAATAAAATAAAGATCCATTAACAACTAAAAATATTTTTAAAAATTATAACAGAGAAATAAGTCCTATGAGAATGCAGAGTAAGAGCACATGTCTCAGTAAGTGATACCCGGGAATAATTTCTGGGAGGATTTACATCTAGGTAGGTAAGGTGGAAAAGTTAAGAGACATATCTTTAAAGAGGAAACGAAGACTCACACACATCAGAGTGCACTGTTTATTGAGGAGCCAAAAGTAATTCCACACACCTAATAAGGCATGACATAACGAAGTAATAAGTTGAGAGAATGGAAAGGTAAACTAAGGGGTCAAGTTTAAAGTGCCTTGTGGCTCATACTAAGGAATTTGGACTCTCTTTGAAGCTGTCAAGAGTCACTGAACGATTTTAAAAAGGAGGATGCATTAGAATTGGGTTCATGGGAACTTTACCAAGCATATTTACTGTTCCTATCCTAATATAGTCAAATAAAAGACGAGGCCACCAATAATGTCAACATGGCTCAACCTTAGAGTTACCCTGCCTGCATTAGATGTGTTCTCAGCTGTACATTGGATTAATTACCTTGAAAGCCAGCCACTTTTAGTAAAAATGTAATCTCTCTCATGCAGAGCTTAAATTTATCCCAGGAGACAAAGTAGAGCCCCATTTGGGCAAAGGCATTTAAACTATGTGTTTACTCTCCAACTTTTATATCTAATTAGCAATCACAGGGCATAACCAGCTCTAGAACCTCTGCTAGCCCCTTGCATTGACACAGCCTTTGGGCAGTAGTCAAGCTGCAAATAATACCACCTGCATTAATATTTAATTCAGATTTCCATCTGGAAGTGATATAAAAACTGCAGAGTATTAGCAATTGTAGGAAGGGAGAAAAGACCTAATCTTTCAAATGTAATAAAGGTGCCCCTCATTTGAAAAAAAAATAGTGTGCAGGGTATCAGGGAAACTGCAGATGAATAATTTGAATGGGGGCATTTTCTACCTTAATCAACTAAGGAAGACTATGGCATAAACACAATGTCTTGTGATATTGCTTGTCATAGCTGACTGCTACACTTTCATGTATAATACATTTTAAGGAAAAGATCTCAATCCTCTAATAAAGTATTTCAGAAAAGCAGTGAATGGTAATTGAGTGTTTAAAACTAACTGGACTGGTACTACTTACAAATGACTGTTGCTTGAGGTGCCATAGGAAAACTGGGACTTGGAACCAGCTCTTTCAGTAACTCACTAAGTAACCTTGGGAAGGTTTCTTAGAATATCTCTAGTCCTTTTTGATTCATCTAATAAAGGTGTGAAATGATTTAAAGAAGAGATTATAAATATTAAAATGTTTATATATATACACACACACACACACACACACACACACATACACACACGAAGTGTTGATGAGGGTCTGGATATGAGTGAATCATTGAATGAATCACAGAACTGGAGAGTTGGAAAAGATCTTAAGGCTCATCAATTCAACCCACTCTTCTACAGATGAGAAATTTGAATTTATAGACAATGTGACTTTTCCAGTGACAATTTTCCACAGAGAACCACCTCCCACTCAGCTTGACTCCCACTTTAACTGACCAGTTTCCTTCATGTTATTGGGACTACAAAAGGCATTGATAAAGCAACTTGATAAGAGAAAAATGAGGCTGAAATGGCATAGCTTCTAAGCCTTGACAATAGAGAATAGTGGTAGTAAGTGGAAATAATGTTGGCACTAAGAGTGCTACATAATGGTATTAGAGTGAAGGAATTAAGAATTTCAGGACTTTGATGTAGACCATTGCCAACCCTAAACAACAACAACAAAAAAATGCACCAAGGGACAGTGACAAAGAAAGGCAAAGTAATGCAGAGTTGAATTTGTTGTGGCTTTGATCACAAATCCCAATGCAAATTCCAGTGAGAGGGCTAATCTCATACGGAATATTCCCTTTTATCCATGATTTTTAAGATTTTGATCAAAACTGACCATGCATCTTGATCTATAGAATTTGATAATTTCATAACACTTTCATTGCGACCACTATAGTTGAAGTCACTATCACCTCTCACCTATTATTGCATAAGTCCCCTGTTTTCTCTCCCTCCACATTTCTGTGATCTGCTCTTAAAAATAGTAGTGATTCTGTTAAAATGTAAGCCAGGTCATGTCTTGTACGCTACAGCCTAAGACCATTCAAAATTAATGCAGTGGCCCTTAGGGCCCCATGTAATTTGTTTCTCTATTAACTCCCTGTCCTTCTTTCCTGCCACTCTCCATCTTGTCATTGTTCCGGCTTCTACACCAAACATGTTGGTTCCTGAGAATCTTCATTTGCTACCACTATTCTCTAGAAAGCTCATCCTCTAGACATCTGCTTACTTCCATGACCCTCTATTCTACTTTCACTTAGGTATTTCTTGATCTGTATAAAAAATGGTAACATCTACCTACCCAAACCATCTCCAGAACTCCCTTACCTTATTTTATTTTTCTCCATTTTACTTATTGTCATTTTATTTTCCCCACTAGAATTTAAGTGCTACAAGATAAGGCATTTTAGTACTTTTGTTTTGTTTTCATTTGGCTTGTTTTATTTTCAGTAACCTATTCTAATGTCTAAAATAAGACCTGGCATATAGTAGGTATTAAAAAATGTGTTTGTTGAATGAATCAATGATTGAATAAGCACTTGAAAGTGTCAACTATGCTATGTAACAGGTGCTTTTCTAAGTCTTTTGCATTTATTGTCTCAATTCTTGCACATACATTAGGTACTACTAGTTATTCCTTTTCTGAATGAGAAATCTAAGAAGTTAACTAATTTGTTCAAAGCCACACAATTAGGATTCATAAAAATTCAAGCACAGCTGACTCGAAGATCTGTGTGCCTGGCTAGCAAGAAATATAATCTCCTTAAGTTTCTATCTGATTCTCACTTTGCCTTTCCTTTCTTGATCTTCCCTTCCCTTTCTTACCTCTTCCCCATTTGGTTTACAGGAATACTTGACTTTACATATGTCACTATAGAGGAAAAAGCTCTCTTCCTCACTGCTGAATCTCAATCTAGTAAGTCATGAGATTCTAAGCAGGGTACCATTTGTTTCAACAAATAACTCTGAATACTGATGAGATAGCATAGAAAACTGAACAAGTGCTGGAAGTATGTGATGCAGAGAGGCCTGACCAACAGGCTAGCCCCATGAGATTTTGGTGCTTATCTAAAGTTCAGCATATGAGAGATCTTGTGAATACCCTGGGAATAGGAATACAAAACAGCTACAGAAAGCACTGAGTTTTGGTCATAAATTTCAAATCTCTTTGTCAAGCTGTCACTACACTGAATACAATACTTGTATCAGTCTGTGTGCTTATTGTCAATGATATTTTCTTGAGAAAGGAAGCAAGCAAGAAATTAGGTAAACTAGAAAAAACCACACCTTTGGTCTTGAAGAAAGATGTGAATTTTATTTGGAACTCTATGAAAACATTGGAGATGATAGGTTGGCTGTCACAATAGTAATAATTACCTATATTGATTACTCTTGTCCTTGATGGTTTTCAAAGTGCTTTTAACTTTATTATTTCAATTGAACCTTTTAACAGCTGCTTGAAGTATGCAGATGAAGAAACCAAATTCCTGAGTATGATGGCCGGTGAGTGGAAGAGCCTATACTATTACCCAAATTGTTTTACTCCCAGTTTATTGTCCTCCTTCTCACACAAATCTTTCTAGTAATTTCTTTGTGGAATCATTACACTAATAATACATTTCTTCCTAACATATTCAAGTCTGATAATCAAGTATCACCAAGGTTTTCTCAATAGACATGAAACAGATAATCTGTCTTTTTTTTTTTTTTTTTTTTTGGTACCAGGGATTGAAGTCAAGGGCACTCGACCACTGAGCCACATCCCCAGCCCTATTTTGTGTTTTCTATTCAGAGATAGGGTCTCACTGAGTTGCTTAGGGCCTTGTTAAGTTTTTGAGGCTGGCTTTAAACTCAAGATCCTCCTGCCTCAGCCTCCTGAGCTGCTAGGATTACAGGACTGCACCACCACGCCTGGTTGGCATAGGTAACCTCTTAACTGAAATTATAGGAGTAGTACTTCAAAGCCTCTGACACACTAGTTTGACCTAAAACCTTATGTTTCCAAAATCAATTAAACTAATATCAGAGAATCATAAAGTAAGCACTGACCACATATTATAAATCAATGTAACCAGTTGACTTCAATATTCTAGGAATACCTTCATGAATGAGCCAGTGGAAAGATATATTTTAATTGGAGAAGAGGATGAAAAAGGAGAGAAAGACAGCTCTGAATAAATAAAAGAACATAGATAGTCACAGGACAATATGAGAACACAAAGTACCTAGTGTAGGAAAGAAGGAATGAATGGTTCAATGAGGATCAAAAGGAAAAAGGATCTAGAACTTAAAACCATGACTGACTACTTTTGATTTGGCTAGCTCTGATGGAAAACAAGAAGTTACATCTTATGTGAAACCAATTAAAAGGAGTCTGTAGAGGCAAATTATTATTTGTACATACCACAAAAAAGGAGAAAAAAAATAAGCAAAAAAGGCTTAGCTTTCCAATGTACTACAGTTTGATAACCAAAGAAGATGGAACTGGTTTTCCTAGAAAGCTAATGAACTACTAAATGGAGGGTGTAAACTGCAAATGATGCCAATCAGAAATATTAACGAAAACTACACTGCATGCTGACTTTTTCACTCCATCCCTGAATTAAAATTTGCAAAGACTCACACACATGCACAAACACACACACACACACACACACACACACACACACACAATACTATGGAGTTTTGAAACACAACTAGCTTTTGAAGAAAGCACTAAAACATCTAGGAGTACAAATAATACAAATAATGTTTCAGGTAATTATTTTCTTTAATTCTTCAAGTGTTCAACAGTAATAATCATAAGTTGGTCAATAATTACTTTTAGGTAAAAAAGAAACAAGACCTGTTAACCAATATTCATTTAAAGGAGTATTTTTAGAACATTTTGACTAACAATTTCTAAGAAATGATATTTTTCTCTCCTCACAATACATATGGAATATTATTCTGTAATAAATGCTGCATTATTCTATTTTCTATTGTGGAACAAAATGCCCAAGGGTAACGGCTTTAAAATGAAGGAGGTTTATTTATTTTACAGGTATGGAGATTCAAAAACATGGCACCAGCGTCTACTCAGCTCTGGTGAGAGCCTCTGGCTACATCACAACATGGTAGATGGCATTATTATGGAAGCACATGTGAAATGGAGAGATCACATGGCAAAATAGGAAGCCTGGATTCATAGGTCAGGAATAGTTTTGTTTTAGCAAACATCATTACAGGAACAAGGTCCCCCAAAACCCATATTAATCCCTTCTCATGGCAGTTTCCTTATGATTTAGTTCACCTTCCACTAGGTCCCAACACATAAAGGCTCCATCACCTCTAAGTCATCACACTAGAAACTAAGATTTCAGCATGTAAAACTTGGGGGAACATTCTCATACCATATCCAAACCATAGCCAATGCATTTACCAATAAATTAGATAAGGATGTTAAGTGGGTACAACTAATCACAACACCACATTTTCTTTTCATATTTAAATGTCTAAAATTGGAACTTCTTGAAGACATGCACTTTTTCTTTGGGATACAAAAAGAAATAACTTCTGCAAAGTTTGTCACAATAAGTTTGATTATTGTTCACAAAGCATACCTTCTAGAGCTGGGATGCACATATTTTTCTTTTTATATGGCAATTTCAATTATTCTATAGTGGTTGCTTGGGCACTGCTAAGAATGAGGCCATTTCCAGACTCATTCAAAAAGAATCCCATGATTGATTTGTCACATCCATGGCAGAAGAAAAGAAGTGGTATCATAGGTATCAAATATTTACCATTCCTTCACCAATATTATTTTGATCCTCTTAATTCTAATGACTAAAATTTGAGTAATTATTCATAGGGAGGTAGTGATAATTTCTGAGGGAATAGTGTAGTCTATTCTGACTCTCTTCAGAGATGTGTACATGAGAGGTATAAACCATAAATTTTTGATCTATTATATAAAATGATAACAAAAATTGGTATCTAGGTTTCAGCATCTTTAAGGAAAAATATGACTGGAGCAAGATTAAAAGAAATAAGAAATAGGAAATCTATGTACAAGTCAATTCATCGGTCTCATTAAAATAAGCTTCTTTGATATGCTTCTTAACTAAGCCATGATTTTTTGTTTAGACTTAAGGAAAAAGGACAGTTTTTTTTTTCTCCTAATATGCTTCTAGGATCTTTAGAGAAGCCTATGGATTTAGTAACTTCTGTGGAGCAAAAGCAAGCAATTTAGAGCTTTGATGCCAACATTCCACATTCACCATCTTCCATAAGAGATATTAATGGAAACTCCCTTGCTTGCCTGATTGTTTACACTTACTTTAGACAGTTATCTCCCATTATTGAGATTTTCTTTAAAATCCTAAACAGTTTTGTCCCTGTATCCTCCTTTCCTTGGTCTGACCTTTTCCAGGTTGGAAGGACACAGAAAAAAGATTAATCATCACACTGTTTCTCTTTCTCCTCAGGTTTCTCAAGATCTTATCACTCTTGCCCTCTAATGTTATTATTGCTACCCAGGTAACAAAATCACTTGATATGGTTTGCTTCAACCCAGTCCTCTCCAACTAACCTAGTCTCTAATTTCTTTGTCATGTCTAATAACACTTTATCTACAAAGAAAATCCTCTCTTAAAAATTTTAAAAATATTTTAGTTGTAGATGGACACAATACCTTTATTTTATATATTTATTTTTATGTGGTGCTGAGGATTGAACTCAGTGCCTCACATATGTCAGGCAAAGGCTATGCCACTGAGTTATAAACTCAGCCCAAGAAAATCCTCTTCTAGATAAATATAACATTATCCAGGCTTTCCATTAACTGCTAAATTATTCCTTAAAGGGGGGTTGCCATTTTTATTCATATTAACACTTTAGAGAACAATTTTTAAGTACATTAACCACTTAATGGTTTATGATGATATTATTTGCTTTCCAATCCAAATATAGTTAGCACCAAGTAATTAAGTTTGTTGTCAGTACCAAATGATATTATTTGCTTTTGGTCTTCCTGATGGGTCCCTTCTAAAACCTCCAGAGACAATACATAGTCCAGTAGCCTAGGTTGAAATAAACAACACCACTATGCAATATGTCAAATGCCAAAAATCCAACTTCCTTCTCTAGGATGCAAAAATATTGAATGTAATTTTAGCATATGGGATTGCCAAGAAAAAATACTGAATATGACATTATATGGTAATTTATCATCAATATACTTACGACTCACTTAAGCAAATTATATAATTACAAAATTCTCTCATTGGATTCTGTTACTAGGAATCAATGTGCATTTTACATTGTTTATTCAAATAAGAGGCCTATTGTCTTGGGTAAGTCCCCTTAAGGTAGATTTCATGATGGTCATTCTTAAGACTATATTGCTGTTCTTGGTCTACTGATCCCAGTTATTCCATAAATAGATTACTGGTTGGTTGGCTTGCATTATAAGAGAAAATGCCTTCCCAGTGAAAACTAAAGGAATTCTGAGGGCATTTATATGGGTTCCAGGCACTTAGAGAAAACCTAAACCCAATCATCAGGTAAACCCTCAGGTAAAATAAATATTCAATTATTGAAGACTATTGAGATTCTGTCCTATAATGCTTGAAAAACTGCCTATACTTTTATATGCATCCTTTGTTTTAAAACACAAAGGCAGAAATAGGTATTATTTAGGTTTCAATGATAGTATGAAATGTGTCATAAGGGTTACTAATAGCTTTTAAAGTGGAAGTGTTTGCAAAGTGTTTGCTTTTTAAATAAATTAAAGTCAAATCAAGTTTATCCCCTTTTTTGGATGTATGGAAAGAAAATTATGGGTAATACCTAAGGAATTCTGCATTACCAATGTCTGATAGAGAGTCATAAATATGTATGGGTGTAAGCTGTTCTATGTGGCATTGCAAAAGTTTGGATCTTGAACATCCTCTAAAGGACCATGTTTAAAAGGTTTAGTTTCCAGTCTTGACATTATTGGGAGGTGGTGACTTTAAGAGGTGGGATCTGGTGGGAGGAATTAAAGCCATTGGGGACATCCCTCTAGGTTATAGTGAACCCCAAGACCCGCGCCCCTCCACTTCCTGGAAGCCATGAGGTGAATGGGCTTCCTCTACCATCTCCTCCTGCCATGATGTACTGTTTTACCACAGACCCAAAGGAATAGGGCCAAGCAATCATGGAATAAAACCTCTGAGACCATGAACCAAAATAAATCTATCTTCTGTAAATTGATTGTATTAGGTATATTTTTACAGTAAAACTAAGCTGATTAACATAAGCCTGATGCAAGAAAGTATTATTACTGGTTGAGGAATATAGAGTTCTAAGTTTAAATCTTCTATTCATCAATTACCAGTGATATGTCATTTCACTTCTCAGGGATTTAGTCTCTTAATGGATAGTTATGCAAGATTCTTATTGAGAATGTTCTATTTTTCCATTGACCCAAGGTTCAAAGGTTTGGATTAAAAGTAAATTTTGGTTCAATCCATGCTCACAAAGAAGAGTGGATAGAACTTTCATATAGTTTACAGTCCACCTGTGGTTTCATTTACTCTGTCAAGAATATCTTTAGTAATGTCAGAAGGTAATCTATAATTTAAGAAAAGTAAAGTTCTACATCATTGTAGTACCAGTTTTAGTTTGATTTGAAGAATTGACTGGGCACTGTCTTTTCTAGGTAAAGCAAAGAAACTTGCCTACAATCTTCACGTCCAAAACCGAAGAACATATTTTGTTTTGTAGAACTAAGTACTTATTTAAAATCCCAGGAATCAATTGGCATTGCTGGTTGAAAATATTAAGGAATTTTGTGAAATAAATATTCATATGCACTACCTT
The DNA here is from genome assembly GCF_048772815.1 of Callospermophilus lateralis. Classification (NCBI taxonomy): domain Eukaryota; kingdom Metazoa; phylum Chordata; class Mammalia; order Rodentia; family Sciuridae; genus Callospermophilus; species Callospermophilus lateralis. The sequence continues at coordinate 99,243,414 of NC_135325.1, forward strand.
CAATGTCTCTCTTTTCCTTCTCTCTTGAATCAATTCCAGTCAGCAAATCCATTATTTATTTTTGAAAAAAATTCCTCTTGACCTATCACTTTTCAAAGCAATGGGTTAATTGTTATGGATCCATCATACATCCATTTTACTCAATCTATCACTCTCCCCTTCCAGATAAAGAACTTTTTCTTGGTATCAGATACCATGGTCTATTTGACTGGTCAATCATTTTCAGCCTGCTTTGAAAATTTCTTCTTGTGGCAGACCAGTTAGATGTTCATAAAGCCCATTTCCTCTTCTTCCTTAGCATACAGTTTGATTGTTTACTAGTTTCCCTTGCAGTTCATTGAAGTCAATGAGTTTTGAATAATGGAAAATGCATACCTGTTGTAAGGAGCACTTTAAAAATACTCCCACTCACAATCCTCCAACTAATCCTTTTCTACCAGCCTGATGCACTATGGTCAATGTAAATTCTTTGACCAAGGAAGCCAGGTATTAAGGAGAGTGGAACCATGAGAGTCTTGAGGAAAACAATTCATTTGCCACATTTTGAAATTTACATGATCAGGGTATTTTGTTTTCTTAATATATTTAGCATTTGCTTATTAGAGAAACTAAAGTTTACTTAACTGATATATAATTTATTTTTCTGACTTCTAAATGTTACAGAAGTATTAGTCCTTGCACATATTAGGATATATTAGTTTTCCTTGTTTGTTAATTTCACCCAGGTTATACACTAATGACTCACAAATCCCTAGCCTAGATTTGTCCCCTAAAATCAGAACGATGTAAACAATTGCTTACCTGACATCTCTACTTGAATGAAAATTTAATAATATTGTCTGTACCCCTGAAAAATCCCTCTGAAACATATTCCTTTCACTATTTTTCCCATCTCAGTTACTGGTCACTGCATTCTTCTAGTCACAAGGCCAAAATTCTGAAGTTATCTTAGATCTTTCTCTTTTTTATCATCTGATCAAATTTGTCATTATATCCTGATGGCTCTACCTTCAAAATATGTACAAAATTCACTCACCATGTCTATCATTACTGTCTTAGTTGCCAAAACATCACCTATCATCTGAAGTATTGTAATCATCTTCTAATTGATCTCAAGACTTCCTTTTCTTGCATAACTCAAGTGCATTCATAACAAAGTGATCCTTTTAAAATGTACATTATATATATATATCTCCACTTAAAAACTTCCAGTACCCTCTCATCTCACCCATATTAAGTGTCAAGGCCCTTATAATGGCCCATTAATCTTCTTAATCTAACCTGTGGTCTTTTTTTTCCCCTAGCACTCTCCTCCTTGGTTGCTCTTTTATAACCACACTAACCTCCTCCACACTGTTCCCTGAACTTGCCCACTCAAACTCCAAGGCCTTTTGTACTTAATATTCCAATTGGCTAAAATTTTCTTTCCCAAAATATCTTAACATTTAATCTCACTTCTTTCAGGTATTTACTCAAATGCAGTTTTCTCATGCCAGTCCTTACCACCTTACGTAAAATTTCAAGTCTCCAAACCTGGTTCACACACGTTCCCTCTCACCATTAGCTTTATTTTCCTCCACATTACTAATCACCATCTAATATATTATATATTTTATTCAATAGTTATTATTGTTGCATTATACCAACTAGAATGTAAGTTCCATGACAGACTCTTGTTCAATGCTATACTCCCAGCACCAAGTATGAACAAGTAGCAAGTTCACAACCAATTTGAGTTAAACAGATGAATTTTGCATTACTATTCTCTTAAATTTGTTCAGGCAGAATTAAGAAGGAGTTCCTTCACCATCCACAGGTCCCTATGCAAATTTTAAGGAAAAAGTCAGCCCTTTCAGTGTTAATTGTCTATGTTCCCATGATAGGTCTGAATCTTCCAACTACTTACTAGGGTGGGTTAAAATAGCTAATTCCTATGCCACTGTAGATGGTATTCATTACATAGCAGCAGTATCATTCTACTCAGGTTGTGACTTAGTTCTGTCTCTAGATCCCTTGGCCTGGCAGAATCCATCTCCACTGACTTCTATTCAATATCCTGTCAGCCTATTTGAGCCTCTGTTACTGTAGAAGAAGCTGATAAATAACTATCATCTGTCTAGTATTCACAGACTTTTCTTCCTTCCTGAGATGCACCTGATTAATTCTTACAGCAAGCTCTTGGGGAGAGGCTCTCTGTTTTCTTCATTATCAGTTTCATTACTTCTCTTTGTACTTAAATCTGTAAGTCACTTCTCTCCATCTACTTGCATTTTCCTTTTTTTTCTTTCTTTTTCTCTTCCTTTTTTTTGTAATTTGGTCACTCTCCTACTCAACTTTCCCCTAAAGCCATCAACATACGTTATCACTTTTTTGAGTACTCCATTTTGAGTGCAAAATGGTCTGGGCAAATGTTTTACATAAAACAGGATAATTATGTGATATTTAGGATGATCATGCATCATAATTCTATGTACATTTTAGAAGTCATCTTTTCCAACACATTCATTTTTCAAGTGGGAAACTAAGTCCCAAAGAATCAGAGGCACTAAACTTATGTAGTATTTGCAAATTGCTTTCATAATTATCTCTATGTTTCACTAACCATGCAGGGAAATAGCTATTATTTGTATCTTATATACAAGAAAACTGGAAATTGAGGCTCCAAATAGTTGAGTAACTTCCAAGTCTCACACACAGGAGAGGCAGGAATCCTGATCTTCTGCTTTTTCCATCATACTCCTCTATTTTCTACATAAGGCTCAAAAAAAGAGAAGTATTGAACTTCTTTATGGGATGTACAGAGGTAGAGAAAAGGGATTGTGGAGGGGAAAAGTTGACCCACAGTGAAATTGATTATTTCTCCTGAAGAACAGCCTAATTCTACATCTTTGTCACAGCACTTCTGACAGTTGGTGTAGTGCTGATAAGATACCAAGGGCACAGACACAAAGATTAGTTTAGACACAAAGCAGCATGGGTAACTTCAGTGGTCCTTAAGAGACACTTTGTCCCCAGGGAGCCTCAGTACTGCCAGTTAGCAGACACAAGTAATGGGCAAGACCATGCTTTGTAACTCTTTGTGGATAAGTAAAAAGAGAGTACCTTTATCTGCTTTATGTGAGCATTTACCCTCTGATATTTAAGGTAAGAGGGAATACAATATATTCCCTCACTTAAATAAGCCTTACTTTTTCAGATGTTTTACAGTTAAAACTAAAATATGGAAGTTTAAATTGTAAAATGTGCCTGCATATGTATATGTACATTGCACTAATGATGATAAGCTCTATAATAACTTGAGTTCAGTATAAAATATTTCACAGTCAGCAGCTAATGCTACTTATGGCAAAACACCTTTTTAGCACACAGCCTCCCACAACTTGGTAAGAATACCTGAAGTGCTGTGAGTAGCAGATTTAACATACCACAACTTCCCTTTTGTCTTTTATTCTCACCTAGATTCTAGAAGTTCTGAGTATCTTTTGGGCACATATTAAAGATGCCATTGTTGAGTCATATCTCTATATATTCAAGGTACAATATTTGGCTTTGGTTGTGGAATTCAAGCAATTTTCTTACACAATCATTTGAATTCTATATTTTGCCTTTCCCAGCAGTACCTTTGGCTTATTCAGCATCTTCATCTGTGAACAAACGTGTTCAACATGCAACATCTTATCTACAAGGAGTGGGTAAAACAAGATGACAAGTCTTGAATAATAGCTCTGTCTTACACCAAGCTGTTTCATACTCAGTTGTGTTTTAAGAACTTTACCTGTATAATGAGACTAACACCAAGGAAAAAGTGTTTGTTTCACACTGAGCCAAATATGGGTATTTTTATCCAACTGGCAGATTATTTTCTCTAAACTAAAAATGTAAATAGAAAGAACTACAAAAATAAACTGATTGGTTATTCTGAAACAATAGTGAGAAGTAGATCTTAAGCTGAAAAATATGTTTACCATGCTGGTTATATATACATCTGGTGGATAGAATAAAGTAATATCACAGAAACCAGAAAGTTTGGGTAACTGTCATAACAGGAAAATTTCCAAGAAGGAAATAGGAACTGTTCAGGTGTGGATCACATATTCAGCTACTGATTTATAAAAATAGCTTTCTACCTAGTCTTACTTCTCCTTAATTCTATTCTTTACACTAGTACTGGAGAATCATTTTAAAATGTAAATATGAAAAAATGTTAACTATTTTCACTCCCTTACTTAAATTTATTCAGTGAATTCATATTGAACTTTGGATAATGTACCATTTCTTAACATAATTTAATAACCCTGCATGATCTAAAACCTTCACACATATCATCTCTGTGGTAACTCAATATCCCAGTCATAATGAATTAACTTCCATTTGGTTACATTGTTTCCTCAGCTTGGCACACTCTTCCTAGTGAGCCTGTTCCCCTCCATACCCACACACTCATCTTATTTCTCCCTTTGCCTTGATAGTTCACATTCATCCTTCAAGTCTCAGAATAGATGTTAATTTAGACTCTTTTCAGTAGCCCTATAATATAATCGTGTGATATCCTGTAAATTATATGCCATGGATAATAGTGTATTAAAATGTATTCATTTAAATTTTAGTCTATTTTACTAGACTGTGTTCTTCAAAGCCAAGAACTACTTATTCAATGTTGTTAACACAATAGCTAAGAGTGACTCTGGAATGAGTTCAAATCCTGTCTCCATCACCTTGACATTAAGCAGGTACTTGACATGTTAGTATCTTAGTTTTCTCATCTACAAAGAAAAATAATAATAACATCTATCTCAGAAGGTTGCTAGAATGATTACATGAGTTAATATGTGTTATGCATGAGCATTTATTATGTGCTCTATAAATACAAATTGCCATTTGTCTTTATCCATAATATCAAACACAATGCTTGGCACATAGCACATACTCAGTAAATACCTGATTAATGAATTAGTGAATGAATGAATGAATGAAAGTAGAGTTTTTTAGGTCTTATTGGTAACTAGTAATCTCCATAAGAGTAGGGATATAATCTATTCTCCTTGTGACTGAGTTCTAACTGTTGAACAGTTTCAGGCATCAGGTAGTTTCTTTCTTCTTATAAATTATATGAATACAGGAGATGAAGAACTCTAACTTAGCATGTCAATTTATTGTGAAAAATTGTTATTCAAAACTTCGATAAATGAATTTCCAAAATCAAACAGAAATACAGAAACCAAATATTTCCCTGTAAACTATTATGCTATTTTATAATCATTGGGGATAGAGTCAAATTGTAGTTGGTCTCAGTGAAACATTCCAGCATGACTCATACCAAAATAAAAGGAAAAAAAAGTAAAAAAGAAAAAAAAAAAGAAAAACCCTTACAAAATCCCCTTCTGCTTTTGAAAACATTAAAGGCATTACTTCCAAAGTGCTACTTTCAAGTGAATACTCCCACTGATTGTACAAGTTAATACTAATAGAAAATGTCTTTGAGAGTAAGATATGAACTTTCTAACTGAACCATAGCACTCAAGGGAAAAGCGAGCAGAACTGCTCTCTACTGCATGACTGTGCAGTATACGTGGGATAGTTTCACTGCATACATGGGAGAGATGCACAATCTTTGACGCAGCCTACAAAATAGTCTGTGGTTCATATCCTAGTGCCAGACTTTGCTGCCCAAGTTGTTTGACCTTTCACCTGTAAAATGGGATTGAGATCAACCTTACACTATGAAATTGTTGTAAGCATTAAATAAGATCCTGAACAGAGTGCACAGCATGGTGCCTGGCACAGGTTACTCAACAAGTGGTAGCTATTTTTATTATTATGGACTTTAACCTTTAACATTTTAATTGGTTGGCTAATCATCTGAGCAGGAATGCAGTAGCCATTTGCCAAATGCAAACACTTACCACCTTGGTGACCTTTGCAAGAGAGCCTTTTCCTATGAGCAGCACAGAAAGTTTCTTAAGTCATTATATTTCAGTTGAATATGAGAGCCTTGGCTCTTCAACTTTCTATCGCTATGACCTTGTCCAAGTTCTTATAACCTCTTTGTCTTAGTTTCAGAAAACACAAGTACTAATGGTATCAACTTATAGGGTCATTGTGAGGTTAAATGAAACTGTTTATTATAGTCCTGAACACAAAACCCAGAACATTATATAACCTTGACACATTTCAGCAATGATAATGAAAGAAAAGGCTTATCCATGGCTCCTTGAAATATACTTGATATTCCTTAAGTATAATTTGTTGAAGAGTCACATGAAAGTATGAGTATAATCTTGAGAAGAGTATACTTAGGTGTGAAAGAGCTACTCCATTTATTAAGCAACTACTATATCCAAGGTACACTTTTGTATACTTTACAGACCTTACATTAATCCTGACAACAATACAGTGTGGCATACATAAATATTCCCATTTAAAACACATCATACAAAATGTTTCAGGAAAACAACACAACTAAGAAATAAACTTAAGCAACAAGCAGAATTGAGATCTGAGCTCAGGATTGTCTAACACCTATGCCTGTGTTCTTTTCACTGCATCTTTAATCCATTATTGTGTATTTGTTTACCACATTAGCTAGCTGTCATTGGCAAGAGAGAGGGCCCCCAAGGATGATGGAGGGCAAGTAAGTACAAGAAAGAAGGAGAACAAAAGAAAACAGCTCAAACACTGCTTGGCCCCAGGCCACTCATGTGGAAGGCCCTAATCTCTGAAACTTTCTCCAGTTGCCTCAAGGTACAAGGTTTTGCTTATGCTTTTTTTCTGTAGGTTTATATTAATTCTCCAAACTGTGAAAAACTATGCTAAGTCTCAGTATTTTAATTTCCTCAGCACTATATGAAATGTTCTGACTTTCTTTGCTCTGCCTCTGCTTGTTGACTTGCCATTTTTCTCTTTGCTTTTTAATTCATGCAGACCTTCCCTTCACCTTTTCATTATAGAGCATTTTCTGCTTTCCCCCCAATTGACCTGAATCTCTCTCAATGCCCACACTGCTGGTGATAACTGCACATCTCTATCAAGTAGACATTAGGGGAAAAATAACAACATCATACAAGGGCAGAGGGTACTATTTAAATGGAATATATGGGTAATATGCCTGTGTTTTGTTTTTTCATTATTTCATCTGCTTTTCCATCATCTCCCTTGCCACTGAGAAAGATGTTTTGTTTACATTCCTTTTTTGTCCTTTAGAGCTCAAAGTCCACTTGGCCCTCCTCACATTCTAGACATGCAGACTGATTTGTGACATCATGAGTATAGCCAGATAGAAAATTGCAAAGTTATCCATACTAAATAATCTAAAAGGAACAAGGTGCCACAGTGAGGAAGTGGATCAAGAATGTAGCATCAAGGAAAGTGAACATTTCTGAAAATTCTATATCTTTCAACTGGATGCTGGACTTGTTAAGGTACTTAGTAGGTATTTCTATCTCATCTAAGAATCTCTGGAAATTCACACCACACCAAACAATAATGTACTATTATAAAGCCTCTTCCAAAGGAAAAGCTACTAAGACAGTCAAATTTAAAATCTGCTCAGTTAAGCTCTCGCCACCTTTGGAGCTGTCCTTGGTAGTTCCCAATGTGCTTCAATTTAAGGTACAATTCAGACAAAAAATAAAGAGGTTTCTCCTTATTTCTCAGACTTTCAAACTTCTCTTTTCTTCCTTACCCATGGATCCCACTTGGTTAAGCTGAGTTAACAAGTAGGAGGACTAAAGAGACAAGTTGAGAAAACTGCTTCCAAATCTAGGAAAGTAATAGATCAAACTGAGCATTTGCAACTTGATGTATTTGTATGCATAGCTATCACAGATCAAGGCAGGCCTGGGGAAAAATCAATAAAAAACAGAATTATTAAGAGATGCATTCGTTGAAGTCCTGTTTACATTTCTATCAGCTAGTGTAATGATGTGTTTGAATTTGTACCTTTACCCCTTCATTATAGCCAGTTGTGCCCATCGATTTAAGAAGCCAGGGATTGTACTAACACAGAGTGAATTGCCAACTTCCATTTCCTCAGGAACATGCAGCCTTAATCAATATTTTCACAGAATAATAGGTCTTAAGAAGAAAGAGTATGGTGTCTGAGTAAAGTTTTTAAAAAACCTTCACAGAAGAACTATAAACGGGACCCTAATTGACCCTAAATTTGCTAATAGTAATTCCCTGTTCTGGAACTTTACGCAAGTTTACCTTTTGGTAAGGACAGCTTTTCAATAAAAAACACTGAAATAGTGAAACAGGTCTTTCTGGCTGACTTGGCAGAAAACTCTTTCAAAGGACACAGCTAATCCCTTCCCTAGTACAAGTTGAAAACTTACCACCCACATTCCTCCATCACCTTTCTACATTCATGCCCCAAAATTGTTGATTTTTTTCCCCATGCTAGAGTCAGAACCATCCTTTTGCCAACTTCACTTCCTTACTTTGATCATAAAAGTGAGAAGAAAGTTTTTCTTTGAGAGTTCATGACCAATATTGTTTTTCCTTCTAACTGTAAGAAAGACACCAGAGGCAGCAAGGTTGCTCCTGGAGTTAAAAAAAAAAAAAAGAATACAACACCCTCTGTTAGTGTAGAAATACCTACGGGTAATCTCTGTATTCTACATTAGTATCCTCACATCTAACTAAATGGAATTTTAGTGTAGGAAACTCATATTATAAAATTGCAGCTTAAAAACTACAAAGAAATATTATACACCCCTTCCATAAAAAGATTTTCTACACAGATAAAGAAAATTAAGTCTGCATTTATATCAATGTTTTTCTTTTATTTTACATTTTAAGCAACTTATTTATGTTTTGTTTTCAATTAATGATCCATTTTTAACAATATTTTGTAATAGATGGGAGTGTAAGTGAGATTGCTCCTGATATTGCAATGTAATAACTTAGGAAATGACACGGTGTTCTCCTGTTCAGCCATATCTAGGCCAGCTTAAAGTTTATTGCTGCCACTGTTCAATTGATTTTCTGATCTGAGAACGGCTGATCTGCCAACAACGAAACTGCTAATCACCCTCAAAACGCATTTCAAAAGATCTGTTAGTGGTACAATCTTTGCAGCTTTTGTAGAAATCTAAAAATATTTTAAAATAAAATGTTTAAATTCAAAATTTTAAAAAAATGGACTTGGCTCTTTTTACTGAGTTCTGAGTTTTTGTCAATATTGCATAAGAAAGCAATATTGTTTGTTGTGAATGTGACTAATGAGCAAGAACAGAGGCTGGGAGAAAACCTAGTAAGTGACTTTATTGCATGTACCTGGTAAGTCATAATAGAGCATGGCGAGATTGTAGTAGCAAAGTGAGATTGAAAGGTAAGAGGTTTCCATGTTACAAAAAATAAAATGCCAAATTAAAAGAAACACCAAGTATCAAGCAGAGACAGAAACCCCTAGTTCAGGATTCATGGAGTGCCTTGGCAGTTATCAGACAAAAGAAAAAAATCACAATCAGAATCAGAAACAAGGGTAGATCTTATCACTCTGGATTGATAAGCAGTCTATATATTACTAGTGTCAACTTACAGCTTCACATTAATTTTATGTTAATGCCATAACAAATTATCCTAGCTGCTTAAAAAGCTAATTATTTATCTGAAAGTTCTCTAGAACAAAAGTTCAAGTAGGTTTGCCTGGGTACTTTGCATGCTCAGAAGGCCCACATCAAGTTGTTGGCCAATGATTTTCCTGGAAGCTCTAGAAGAAAATCTGCTTCCAGGGTCATTTCAGTTTTGGGTAAAATTCAGTTCCGTGCAGCTAAAGCACAGAGTCCCCATTTCCTTGATGGTTATCAGTTGGGCATTGTTCTCAGCTTCTAAGGACCACCTACCTTCTTTCCCTTATATTTCCTTTTGTCTTCAAAGCCATGAACAGTTTGGAAAACTTAGTGGGCTTTGAAACTCTATTTTTCTGTCTTTTAAATTTTTTAAGTGTTTATTTTGCTTTCAAGGGCTCACATGATTATAGTGTCTTATGCTAACCACCTCCCAGATAATGCAGAATAATATATAGCTATTTTAAAATCAACAATTTAGTAACAACCCTGACAAAGTCTGCCTTTTCATGTAAGGCATATACACAGTCCTGGGGATTATTGAGGGGAATCTTTTTGGAGGTTAACAGTCTCCCTCCCACAGACTCTCAGTTGAGATGCATCCTAACAGCATGTACTGTGCAGCCTCCACCAGCATCTACTGCCTTTGCTCCTTCTATTTCCTCACATATATGATGATCTTAATGCATCAGAAGTAAAAGCAATGAATAGAATCCTGCTGCGCTCCATTTCCCATAATGTTACTACATTCAGGAGGCAAACATTGAACATCGATTAAGCATCAAATTATCTTAAAGTACCCAAATTATTAAAGATTCTAAGAAAGTGTTTAACTGTAAATGACTATGTCGATAGCTTCTTATTTCATACAACTCTGAAAACAGTGCTCGTTTGGGTGTGAAAAGGAACATTTGCAAATAACACCTCTGGGGTGCTCCCCAAATCGGGTACATAAAGAAGAGAGGGAACTGTACTTAAGCTAAATTTAACCCTGTACCATCAGAATTGTGGGGAGAAGATTCACATTGTTTAGCATTTTCCATAAACCTAGACAAAAGTGAATGCCTTCTTTACTGAAGAATTCAAAGCTCAGGAGCCTGCCCAGGAACAGGACTAGTGATGGCTCTAAAATGCTTTTTTATAAATCCATTTGTTGAAGAAGTTGAGACAACCAAAAAAGGCTTTAATCTATCCCTTCTGAAATACCTCTGTAATTGATTTTTTCCTCTACTTTTTATGAACTGACTATAGAACATGACTACAAGGCTAGCCTACTGATAGAAGAAAAAAATAGTATAAACTATATACAAGACACAAGAAATCACAGCATTGTCTCCTCCGGGGATGTTCCAAAGCACTAATCCCAAGGATATCTGAACCTAGTAGCTCAGCTACACAATTTCTGCATTTTAAAATGTAAATTGATTCAGTGAATCATTTAAATTTACTTTATCTGATTATCATTAATACTTCAATAAAAGGCTTAAGAAATGAAAAATTGAAATTCTTTTAACTCTCAGAGCAGCAATGTGTTCACTTGCAAGTCTTTTTCTATCAACAACTACAAATGGAAAGTCCATGGGTATTTGGAAGAATCCTTCATTTAATGACTACTAACTAATGAGGTTTGTTAGGTAAAAGGGGTTCATTACCATTGCAGATCATTCACTTGTAAGAAATGTTTGACCCCTTCATTTCCATGGTTGTTTTGTTTAAATTAATGTTCTGTATCTCAGCAGACATTCTTACTTAAAGAAACAGTTGTTTTAGAGGATTAAGGAGTGTTTTCTTGGGTTTCATTGAAACATATTTTTTTCTTTGTACGTATGATTTTCATTTGTGCTTCTATTTCTCCCATGTTGCTCTCTTTTACCCTAAATTCGGATATAACTGTTTGATATGTCATATGCCATTTTATTCATAGTTAATATTTTTTTCTCTCCAACACTTTCTGAGTCTTCACATTTAAAGACAATGAATTTTCTATGCATGTACTCTATAAATAGAGATGGTAAATCTTAATTATACTTTCAGATTGCAGTGCCTGATTCCAGCTGTGCATATGAATGTTTCTGATCAGGATGTATGTTCCAGTATGTTTATTTTTAATCCAAAATTACATCCTTCACAAGCCAAGACCAAATGTAAAATGATCAAATTTTATTTACAGATGTGTATCAACTGCTTGTAAATCATACTTTTCTCGATATAGCTCTCTGAGAGTTTTCCTTTGCCTGTAATCTGGGGGAATATGTGAATTTGAAAGACTTCCTCACTAAAAGGTAGATTTGCTGACAATGCTTGCCAAAGTGAGGTACCCCATGCCCACGTTTGGCAGGCATAAGCCATTTCTAAATGCTTCTCTGGATGGTTTTCTAGATTTCTGTACTATTTAGGAGATTCGGATTTGAAGGCTGAGACAGTTGCACTCCCTTAGGCTATTCACAAAGATTACCAGTACATGTAATACAAGCTGGATTGAGTACATATTCGAATGTAGGATCAAGCTGACTAAAGAAAAATAAAAGAAGGAACAAAGAAAGGAGGAAGGGGGAGAAGGAGGAAGGGAAGAAAGGAAAAAAGAATAGACTGCAATACAGCATCCTTTAAACTAAATTAACACATTTTCTATCCTTCTCTAAGTAGTCACCCACAGAAACCAAGACTTACTTTTTCTCTGCACTGTGTTTTGATTTGACTAATGGAAATGCATTTTGGATAATTTGATAATCCATACCTTTCCTCATTCTTCTTTTGAATACTTATAGGAGATGGTAATTGGAATACATATGTTTTTATTAATTGTTGTACAAGAAGCAAAAATGGTAAGTTTTAAACTAAATAAGTAGTAAGGAAAATGGCAGAAGTATTTATTATTATAGTTTTAGACTTTACCTATGGCCAATGTTATCTACACTTTATCTAAGAGAACTGGGCCTGATTTGTGGACAGGTTGAGTATTTAGAGGACTGTTAAACAGCCTTTTAACTAAAGTAACACTAATCCAAAAGTTTTGGGTTGCATATGTATATTGTTTGATAAGAAGAGGCAGGATATTGATTGGTTAATTGGTGTTTCATTAGTGAAAGCTTTTAATTAAGTAATATCTCAGCAGCCAAAGTTTACATAAATACAGTGGTTACTGTTGACATTGACAAATCACTTCCATATGACAAATTCAAGTCACTTATAATATCTGAATTTAACTTTACAAAATCATAGACACATTGTCAAGAAACATGTTAAAATTCAATATACTGAATTTTGTCTCATTTGAAACTTTATCAGCACTTGTTATTTAATTTTATTTATTTATTTATTGCAATACTGAGGATTAGAGTCAAGGCATCACTTGTGTTAGGGAAGTACCCTATCACTGAGTTACATTCTCGTCTCTTTATATATGTATTTTGAAATAGAGTTTTGCCCAGGCTGCCTTGAACTTGTGATTGCCCTGCCTTACCTTCCCAGGTAGCTGGAATTAAGTATGAGCCACTGTACTTGTCTCTGGCTTATTTTGTCTTTGTTCACCCATTCTTACTGGAGTAAGGTGATATCTCCTTGTGGTTTTGGTTCACATTTCCCTGATGATTTGTGATATTGAGCATTTTTTATATGCTGTTGGCCAATTGTATGTCTTCATGTCTATTAGAAATATCTATTTAGGTGTATTGTCCATTTTTTATTTTTATTTTTGGTTTGCAATTGAGTTTTTGGAGTTTCTCATACACCCTTCATCAGGTGTACAGTGTACAAATGTTTCCTTTCATTCTGTACGTTATCTTTCCACTCTGCTGATTGTTTCCTTTGCTATACAGAAGATTTTTAGTTTGATGTAATTCCATTTGTCTATTTTAGCTTTTGTTTTCTGTGCTTTGGGTCTTGTCCAAAAAAAATCCCTTCCCATTCCAATGCCCTAAAACATTTCCCTTATGATTTTTTCCTAGTAGTTTCATTATTTCAAGTCTTATATTTATGTGTCTAATTAATTTTGAGAAAATTCGTATTTCAAAAAAGCAATTCACATAGCGCTCTCCTCCTCAAAATACTCCAGTGGCTTCCTATTATCACTGTACATAGAATAAAACCAAACTCTATCTCATTTCAGCCCCTACAGATCTAACTTTTGCCTTCCTTTTTGATTATATTGTATAACACTGTCCCCTAATTCATTACACATTGCAGCTACAATGGCCTTCTTCACATTTCTCAAATGCCCATGAATTTCTCATATGCCCATCCAATCACACAACTTTTGTACCTTTCCTTCCTTCTGCCTGTAATCCCCTGTCTTATAGTTTCACAGAGCTGGTTCCTTGTCATTCCAGTCAAAGCTCAAATATCCCTTTCTCATATAAATCTACTTTAATCTCTCAGTCTAAAGTAGATCCTTCCTCATTTCCATTTAAATCATTAAAATATTTCTCATGTTTGAGAACAGTGTCATTGTCTCTCTGTCCAGCTACTATATCTCCAAAGTATATCTCCAAATATTGTTGAGGTTATAGTAGGTACTTACTAAATATTTGTTAAATAGTACATTACCTTAGTTGATGCAGCTTATTTTGCTTATATTTGGTATTTTTTCTTTTTTACTTATTTTTTAAATGATATTATAATAATCAAACTCATTTTTAAAATATTTTTTTTTGGTTTCCCTTTCTGGCCAAGATGCCTGAACTTTCTATAAAATCTGGAGCATGGAATCTGTAAATAGTTAAGAAGGATATTCGTACATATACCTGATGTATACTCCAAATGCAGCTGATTTTTGTAAACTCTCTCATAAACTTTCTGTTTTCTTGAGAACATGATTTTGGTACCATAAAATGGTTGTTACTTTGAGTTGGCAAGTTCATGGGTATGAGGAGATTCATTCTCTTACCAAATTAAAATTGTTTTAACTCTAATTCTTTTATAGTTTGGGTTTCCTCCACAGATTAGGACTGCTATATAAAATGAATCTACTTAATATATATGATTACAAGTTACAAATACCAATACTAGGTGAGTAACAACTTCTATCATTGAACATCTTCAGAGCAATGGAATGATTTTGTCTGGACTATAGTCCAGGACTTTCACTATAACTGTCTTCTTGACTGAGATTGTAACTCAGTCTCTTACTTTTTGCAACTAAAATTTATATTTAAACATCAGTTTTGAACAAACATTACCAATTCAAGAATATTATTTTGACAATTATGGGGGCAAGGACAGTGGAATCTCCCTTCTCTGGCCCCCAATCACCATTTGGAGTAGGGCACAACTGAAGATTTTTACATGTATGACCTTAAATTTGAATGTTTGATAGATTGTTATTTGATAAATGTTGTAGCTAGAGAGAATGTGTGGCATTGGTAGTAATTTGTATTTTTGTTGTTTGTTATTTATATTGTTGCATTTCAATTAAACCCAGTCCCACAAGAGCAGCATTAATCCATTCATGAGGGCAGTGCCCCCATCTCCTCTCAGTACTGCAAAATTGGGGACGAATTTTTCAACACGTGGATTATGAAGCACAAATTAAAAGTATAGCACTAAGAAATAAGAAAGTCATTGCAGTATGCACAGTATGCACTTTCTTATATTTTTATTGTATTTCCTCCATAGCCATTTATTTTTTCTTCCAGATGCCAGGGTAGGAAGCATGTGTTGAATTGGCATGGTATATCTGAGCAATGATGAGATAATGTGTACCCCTGGTTTTGGTACGTTAAATCATAGATTTTTTTCCCATCTTTATCCTTTGCCATATATCCCTTACACTGTTCATGAGTTTCATCATTGCTGCATTTAACTAGGGAAACAAAATGGGAGATTGGCTCACTTTCATACATATCCACAAGGCATGAGTTAAAAAATACTATAAATAAATAGCAGAAAAATCAGCAAAGGTACAGGAATAGGAAAGGAAAAGTGGAAGGAGGAGGGAAGGAAAAGTGGAAGTACTGGGGACTGAATTAGAACAAATTATATTCCATATTTTTATAATTAAGTTAAGATGAACCCTGATATTATATATAACTAAAAAGAACTAATAAAAAATAACAGAAAATGGAAAATTCGGGGGAACTTGTGTTTGAAACAGGTTCACTAAATCTGGCAACCTTTCTTTTCTGATTTTTCCTTCTGTTTGGAGAAGTCTTTGTAACATGTACATGGGAACATCCACTAATGTAATTTTCATTCCAGTTCCTTTCCTGTGACTGTGACACTGGTTTCATCCTCTTAGGCACTGGAGTACTCACTGAGAGTCTGACACCAAAAAGAGAGAAGAAATGACAAGCTAAAACAGTAATATAAAATTGAAAAGCAAGATACCAAGCAATGTCAATAGTATGAGACTAATCTTTAAATGAAGGAGATTATCTGTGTGTGTGTGTGTGTGTATGTATATATATATATATATATATATATATATATATATATATATATATATATATTATTACAAAATATATATTTGGACTTTTATCTTCTGACATACAATTCCTAAAATCTTCAGAATCTCTGAAGGGATGAGAGTGTCTTTTGTATGCTAATGAGATGACTGGTGGCAGAGTGCCACACACAGTCTGGCTGGGCACAAATCACGAGCCACTGAAGCAGGAACAAAGTTTATTTTTGAACTCCACCAGCAACTCCTCCCGAGCGCCACAAGGCTCATCCAGGAACCAGCCACCCGAAATATCTCCTCCGGAAATCCCTCCTCCTGCACTTCTCCAACCAATGGGAACTCCCGGGGAATCCCTGGGAAATCCCAAGAGAACTCCAAAGTAGCAAGAGAACTCCAAAGTAGCAGGGAACTCAAAAGTAGCAGCCGAGGCGGATAGTAATGCCTCGCCTGTCAATCAATACTGTTGGCAAAATGTCAGGGGCCATACAGACTCGGCCATGGCTCTCAGCAGCAAAGGTTCCTATGTAGCTTCAGGATGATGGGTAATCATGGGAAAGAGCATGATTAGAAAGTTGAGAGTTTTAACTCCGTCCCCCAACCTCCAGGGAAAGGAGACTGGCTGAAGTTTGAGTTGATCACTAACTGCAATGGTGTAAACAATTGTGTCTATGTAATGAAGCTTCCATTAAAAACCCAAAAAGAATGGGTTTCAGAAGCTGTGGACTGCTGAAAATATGGAGGTGCTTTTGGGATGGTGTGCCTGGAAAAGTAAGAAGTTCTGCACCCCTTCTTCCATGCTGTACTATATGCATCTCTTCCATTGGTTGTTCTCTTGTGTCCTTTGTAATATCTTTAATAATAAATGGGTAGACATAAGTAATGTGTTTTCCTACATTCTGTGCATTGCTCTTGCAAATTAATCAAATATGAGAAGTCATGGGACCCTCATCTTATAGCTTGCTGATCCAAGGTATAGATGTCAAACTACTACTCCAAACTGGTGTCTATAGTGGAAGAAAGTCTTGTGGGACTGAGTCCTCAGCTTGTGTGATGTGACATTGTCTGCTGGTAGTGTCAGATTGAATTAGAGGACACCAAGCTGGTGTCTGCTGCAGAATCATTTTGCTCCTGGAGAGAAGACCATGCATATTTTGATGACTTGGGTTGAAGTATACTGTCCTGCATTGAGAGTGACTATGCAAGAGGGAGAGGGAAAAAACATTTTGGCGTTTTCTCCACTTTATCTATAACAACATTTAAAAAGCTAAAAGGAAATATACTCCTTGCTTTTCTGCAATTTCTACATGTTCTATAGTGAGATTACTACTAATTATTATAAATGAAAACAACATAGAACATTTAAATTTAACAAGGAACTCTTTTAATATAAAATAAAAAAAAATGAAAGACTAATAAACCAACAAAGAAGAAATTTCTATTACAAGGAATAAATGCCTATATGGGAGGGAGAGGTTAGAAATACACATGCCCCTTGTAAGGGAAATACAAATTACTACTACTACTGCTACTACTAGTATTACTACTAATAATAATTGCCACTTAGAGCATTGTTACAAGATGCTAGAATCTGAAGCCCTTAATATACTAGGCCAGGAAGCCACCCACAACATTAATTTTGACCTACTGGTTTCTGTGCTTCACCAATATTTCCTCTACATTGTTTTCTAGAAAAGTTTCATTTTCTAGAAAATGGGTATAAAACACTGATCCCTGTTTTTCTCTCTCTACTACCTGCAACAAAGATATGCCATTGTGCTCATTAGCATGCTTTTAAATACTTCACAGACTATCCAAGGTATTTTAACTTTTCAGAGACAAAATCTTTCAATGTGTTATTATTGCATTTTATAAAACATTAAATCTTCCTTTCTTCCAAAAATAGATAATCATTAGCTTTTTCTATTTAAATACTGTGCTCTTCAGATGAATTTAGCCCCATATATATTGCATTATCTTGATACATTTATTTAAGTTCTGTTCTTTACTTTAGCTAAAAAATGGGTCATTTCCCAGTAGAAAATCATAATAAAAATAGTTCATCCTCAAATCACAAGTGCATTCAGACACCAGATAATATTGTTTTTTTTTAAAGAGAGAGTGGGAGAGAGAGAGAGAGAGAGAGAGAGAGAGAGAGAGAGAGAGAGAATTTTTTAAATATTTATATTTTAGTTCTCGGCGGACACAACATCTTTGTTTGTATGTGGTGCTGAGGATCGAACCCGGGCCGCACGCACACCAGGCGAGCGCGCTACCACTTGAACCACATCCCCAGCCCTAATATTGGTTTTTAAGGGAAATCCATTGAGGCCTTTATGAGTATAAAGTTTCTGACTCCCTTATATTTTAGTGAAATTATGGTGATTTAAACTGCCATAACAAACATTGTTAATAACACACCCATAATATCATCATCTTGGCACTGAGTTAATATGAAAATTTGTATAATTCTCTAGGTTTAGAGAGAGAGATTAAAGAAGAAGTGAACTTAAAACCATAGTAGCTTTACCTTGGTGAATTACCCTGGTGAATGGACATGCTGTTTGTTTATTAGCAAGATTCAGGAGCAATTGGCACCCTGTTTATACATTAGCAACTTGAATTTTGGTCACATTCACCCTTTGAATACATAGGACATTATTCATTAATTAGGATATAATTATAAACTTGCTTTAGTTATCTGAGAAATGTGTTAATTAGGCTCTCTCTAAATTATAGTGATTACATTTACTTCCTTTGGTAACATGTTCTTGAGATGTAAATGGACTCTGATACCCATGTTTGGCTCCCTTTGTGAAAAGAATCCAAGCATAGTTACTTTCCCATTCAGACTCATTTCATAGGAACACAACCTACTAGGACTTTGGACTGAGATTCATTGGAGCTGTGAACTGAAAGGGTTTCTGAATTAGGGTCAATATAATACCCTGTCAGTCAATTCAACCCAGGTAAATTATATTCTGAGGCTCCCTCTATACAAAGAAGGAGCAGGCTCACTATAGGACCCCCAGTCACTAAACACCACAAGGGATGAGAAGATGACCAAATAAATAAAGAAGCTTATCTCTAGTTGAAGATATGAGTCAGCTTTTCATCACTATGACCAGAATACCTGAAAGAAAAATTTAGAGGATAAGAAGTTTATTTGGGGGTCATGTTTTCAGAAGTTCACTTCATAGTTGGCTGACTCTATTGCTCTGGGTTCAAGGTGAGGTGGAGTGTCATTGCTGAAGGGAATGTTGGAAGAAAGCAATTCACTTCATGACAACCATGAAGCAGAGAGAAAAGGAGGGTGGCGCAGGGAAGATGCACCCTTCCAGGGCAAGACCCCAGTGACCCACCTCCTCCAGCCCTGCCCCACCTGCCTAGTGTTACCCCAGCCAGTTCATTCAAACTAGAATAGACTAGTTAGGTTACAGCTCTCATAGTCCAATCACTTTACTTCCAAACATTCCTGCATTAACACAAGAGCTTTGGGCGGGGGGCACTTCACATGAGAACCACGACAGGACACCTGCTTGTACATTTATATTTCCTTTACCCCAACAGACCCTCTCTAAAACCTGAATGCCCTCAAACTGTCCTTGGCTGCTCACTGTGAGCCTCTCTCCCAGGCTTCTTTTCTCAATTACTCCTTACTCTAGACCATAAGTTCCTTTTTCTCCTTTGTTCTTTATTTCATGGGCCTAATATGATAAATGATGTCAAGTATCCTGCTACCTCCATTATCTCCAGACATATTTTTGTTATCCTAAGGCCTTCTGTGTCTTATCTCAAAGAAGTGATACTACAGTTGTAGGTGCTTGTGGTTTGGTAGCAAGCTTTACAACCCACAACCCAGGAAGCTACCTACTTATATGCACAGAGTGCCAAGTACTACAGGTGATACTGAGCAAGGACTCACTGACTGACATACATAGAAGACAATACTACTGAGATAGGATAGAAAGAATAAAATATATAGGTAGAAGGGAGAGAAAAGAACTGCCTCCCCCATACCAGTTTTCTCTCCAAGGTGTCAACCCCAAATTTCTAGTAAATCCACAAAATTGACTCACAATCTTAGGATTACTGGAAATTCACCTACTTATGAAAATTGCCCTATACACGTTAATTAGACCACTAATACATGTATTTGTAGAATAGATCAAGCAAAGGGGGATATGAAGCATCTAATATAGAGTATTTTTTCAAATGTTATCTGTTGATCAGACAATGGAGAAAATGATAATCTAAGGATCCAAACCACCACAAAACATCTTGTGATCACCAGACTGATGTTATCCCCACATAACTTCCCATGCCCACTCCTTAAAAAGTTTTCTCTAAAAAGAGGAGCCTAAAATTACCAAAGTGCTGCTTCTTCTTGAGATAATCTGCGTTCTCCCTTGAATGTGTACTTCTTGTTTTCCTAGATAAATTTCTGTGCTCAATATCTGGCACATGCTGCAATTATTTTCCTTTACTTACATCAAGGACCCCTTTGTCCTGAGTTGAGGTCTTCAGGACTACCTTGGACCATTTTCAGGAACACTATGGCTCAGGTTTTTGCAAGAAGAAAGAGATGTATTGTGAGGTCAACTAGTAAGGATGCCAGAAGCTGGGCAGAAAAACCTCAAGTCTGTCTCCAAGACCAGTTGGTACTGGGGGAATTTATATGAAGAGAGAAAGGAGAATCTACTTATTGATTGAATAGCAAGAAGTAGTTTTACAGTTCTTTTCTGCAGGCATAGATGTTCACCATGCCTCTTTACAGGTTCTATTTTTCTTTTGAGGATGATTCATCATGTCTGTTCAGGGGATTCTTGAGCTTATGACAAAATGTCATTGACCAGATGAGCTGGTATCTTTTGTACATGTTTATTCTTCAAAGACTGGTTTAAATAGTCCTTGAGTAAATTCTGGAGGCTTTTCTCTGAAAGCAACTTAAGCACTGTAGTATTTCAAGTAGTTGTACTTAAGTGTGTCCAGGCCTCAGATAATTTCACAGGAAATGCTCCTTCATTGTCTCTGCATTCCTGAAGAGGACCGGCTACTTTTCAGGTCTTTGCTTTCTTGAGCTGTAAAATGGTGTTCTTCAACTCAAAGTTGAAAAACCATTATCAGGGAAGAGTTGGAAGTTTTCAGTGACTATCTAGACTAAGAATGGCAAATAAGTTTTAGCCCAAGGGCCAATTTTATTCTATTAATATTCTTTATACATTGTGTAATGTTAAATAGAATTCTGATGCCTTGGCTGGGTTCAGTGGTAAAGAATACCATCATTGGTTAGTACTGTCTACCACTAGTGTAAAAAACAGGATGTGGCAGCTTGTTTGTCAATCTTTTTTTTTCTTTCTTTCCATTTTATACAAGGGTTATCTCAATTAACCTGTCATTTTTCTATGTGAAAAGGCACAATGATGATTGGGGATTGCAATACTTTATTACCTTAGAGATGGTACTACGAGATGTGGCATACACTCTTCTTTTACTCTTACAAAATTGTGTTTCCAGGCACTTCAGAATTTATAACAGTATTCCCCAGTAGAGCAAATGTCACCCCTAGGTAGTGTTGGAGATGGGTTGAAACAGCATTCATAATTCCTTTTTAATTGCCACCTTTAAATTCACCTTTTTTCAAGTAGAGGCAGAAAATATAATAAAATATAGCTATGTTCCATGAACAAAAATTAGAATTTCTCATTAGCTACCAATATTGACATTGGTTACAGTATTAGATTCACTCCTATCATATAGTGAAAGGGAAGCCCAGACCATGGATTGGATAGTATATTTTCTGTTAAGTAAAATAAGAGAGTTACAGTTTGGGGGCAGTCCAGGAAATACAGATCTTCATGCACAAGTGTTAGATTGAGAATTTCAGATTCCAGAGACATTAGGATAGAGAGGAAAAATTAAAAATAATGCGTTTTACTATCAAATATTTTATCTTCAAAAAGTTGATAGTTTAGAAACGACATTCTAAGTACTAAAATATCAGTTCTATCTCCCACTGTTTCTGAAAAACAAGTCCAGGTATGCCAACAAAAAAGTGATTTACGATACCCTAACAAATCACTTTTTGTTTCACCAAACCTGGAGCAGGCTAAAGAAAAGGTAATTAGAAATGAGACAGTCAACAAAAATATGCAAATGAGAGGCAAACATGGTAACCAATATAATAGCAAAGATTGAGAAAAAGGAAAAGGAAAAACTGTGAATAAAAAGCAGAAGCCAATTGCATAAAGAACACGAACAAAGCTCTTAAATAAATATAGAGGTCCACTAGACCCTCAAATTAAGGAGACTACCCTAAGAAAATTCTTCCCCCCAATAAAACCACAAAAAGACAAGTATTAAAAGTTAGCCTCAACTGCTTGAATGGTAGAAGCTAAATATATGAACAGGTGACAAATAGTGACCTCTTCTATCTAGGTATAATATTTGTATAGGAAAATAGCCTCATTCCTCAAAAGCTCTCTTTAGTGTTCTGCCTTCTGAACTGCTTCATGGAGGTAAATTAAGTGTTTTAGAAACCCTATGCACTAGGAAGATTGCTGTTTTCTCCTCGATGAAATTTTAAGATAAAAATAATAGTAAATCATTAAATACATAAAGCCAACACATTTAAATTTTTGATGATGACTAATTCAATTAAACTTGGATATTTTATAATTTTTTAAAAACAGTGTTAGCGGACTTCTTTTTTTTAAAGTTATCAATGGACATTTATTTATTTATTTATTTACTTACTTACTTACTTATATGTGATGCTGAGAAGCGAACCCAGTGCCTCACACTTGCCAGGCAAGCGCTCTACCACTGAGCCACAACCTCAGCCCTAAACTAGGATATTTTTTATAGAAATGCCAAATGTCAAATTTTTCCTGAAAATACTTCTGGTGCCCTGTGAATACATCCAGTTGCCTTATTCTTAAGGAAACCAGTCTTCCTTTTACAAGATGTACAATGGTTGGATTGAGAATTCCAGGTTCCAGAGACATTAGGATACAGAGGAAAAATTAAAAGTAAGATATCTCACTATCAAATATTTGATATTTGATACACACAGAGAGAGAGGAGGAGGGAGGGAGAGAGTGAGAGCAACTTGTTTATAAAGTAAACAGTATTCAAATCTAACAGAGTCTCTCATCTAGATTATCTAGTTATTAGATAATAACTAGACTAGAATGGCATCTCCAGCATTTGGTTGGCTTTCAGGTTAATCTGGTTCATAATATCTGGCAGCTGTGTCTTTGGAGACAGTCTCCAGGGTTAAAGGAAACTTCAAAGGTCATAAGCATGTTAACAGTGGTTAGCAGAAATGCTGAGAACATCAACAATCAGGAGGCAGATTTCCCCCACATCCATAGAAAACACAATCAAGTTCAGTTTCTGAGCTGTGAAATCTGAAGCTGGTAAAGTCTGAGTTCCTTTTGTAGGGCAGTGATAGCAAAGGCAGCAGCACCTATTTGTTCAAATTACTTTTGTTTTGCATTATATAATTAAACTGGAAACTTGCTCTTAAAAATTAAATTTATAATTTAGCTCTAGGGCTCCTAGTGGACTGAATTTTTACCTGCTCTACTTACCCTATATTAGAATAATGATTAAAAACTTGGGGTTTAGAATCAGGCTTCAGTTTGGGGAACATGTTTGAGTTACTTTGAATTCTTATATCTCAATTTGTTCATCTTCCATATGAACCTGAACCTCCTCTGGTGTGTTTCATTATAGTTATTTCCACCAGCATATAACTAAGCAGCTGCTAAATCAAATATAGGAATACTTATTAGCTTGGACTACCATAACAAAATAGCACAGACTATGTGGCTTAAATAAGAGAAAATTAATTTCTCTTAGTTATGGAGACTGGAAGTCAGAGATCAAGATATTGTTCTGTCTGTGTCTTAAATGAGGCATTTCTATCAGTATGCAAGTATTCCTAGTTTCTCTTCTTCTAAGGTCAGCAGTCCTATTGAATTAGGGTGCCAATCTATATCCTAATTTAACATTAATTTCCTTCTTAAATGCCTTATCACTAAATGCACTCACATTAGGGATTAGACTTCAGCCTATAAATTTGGGAGATTTAACTCAGTCCATAGGAAAGTAATTAGTAATGCATTTCCCAAACTTAATGTACCATCAAGACCTGTTTTATATGATTACTGAAATATCTCTTGAAGTAACCAAATTCACTCTAAATTCACCACAGAGCACTGATTCAAGTTTTCATGATTACCTTTTGCCTGAATAAATACAGTCATTTACTGATTTCCTTTCATCCATTCTCTTTATCCTCTATATATTTTCTAATCAACCAGAGTAATCACTTCAAAACACAACAGGACATCTTCCTCTTTAAAATATTTCACCTGTCGCTCATGGACTGAAATCCTTAACACACTTACCACATGATCTCACTTCTCCTTAACTCTCCATCCATACTTATGTTATTCATGCTGCTGCTGCCACACTGACCAGGTTTCACAGTTATCCAAAAGCCCCATGATTCCTTCCCTACAAGCTTTTGCATATGCTATTTCTCCACTCTCACTCCCTCAGGGAAGCCTTCCTTGATCTTCATGACTAGCACAATCCCCCTAATTATACATTCTTGGAGCCACTTTTAAGACTTATCACAGTTGCAATTTTAATTTATTTATGAGATTATTTGATTACTGTCTGCTTTTCCCACTAGACTGTAAGCCCCTTCAAAGTATTGCTGTGAGGATTGAATGAGATAATGAATGTAAAATACTTTATCCAGAGCATGGCCCTTAGTAAGTGCTAAATTGATTTTAGCTTTTATCCTTTTGGAGTTGGAGGAATTTTCAGCCATTGCATATATTCCACTGGTTGAACTTAGTTTTCAACCCTAAATTCATTACCTTGCTTTATCATTTTGTTTAACACAAGCTACCCTTGTGTATGGTTAGCTCTCAATTAATTGTTTGCTACTATAATTCCTATTATAATTCACTGATTCTCTTCTATGTGGAGCTCTGTCTATGCCTCTTACTACTTATGTGACCTTGGGCAATTTGCCTCACTTTCCTGATGATAAGGCAGACTTTAACCAGCTGCTATCAAAATTACCTGAATACAATGATTTGGGGAGAGAAAATACTATGACATATTATTTCTCCTCCCTCACATCCTATGCAGCGGATTCATGCTTTCCTTTATTTGTAGATCTAGAAAGCAAAAAGTATCTTAGGAAAAAAATGTTTTATACTCAAAGAAAACAAAACATTGTCTTCACTATGAGAGAGCTGATTTTAGATTCTCTTTGGGAATCAAAACAATTCTATTTTCTTCAAGTGCCAGGAGAATATTCATAAAATCCTTGTCCTTCTGTGAGATGGTTAGAAAGAGTGCCAATATGAGCTGCTTTTTCCCTGGTGGAAATGTTCAGACCTAAATGCATTCACCTCCATTTCCAGCTCATCTCTATCTTTCCTATGGTTGACAGCTGGGCCTTCAACAGTAACTGCAGATGGAGCTGCTTTAAGACAAGAATATTCAAAAAACTCAAATTTCAAAAACATCAATTTGAGAGTGATTATTCTCATTACTGGATTCTGTCTTGATAAAAAACAAAAAACAAACAACAACAATAAAAAAAAAACATGGGATTACTTTAAACAGTGATCTCCCCCAGGGAATTGAAGTGTTCATTCACACACCATTAACTGAAAGAGAGGACTTTGGGGAGAATGTAGCCAGCTGAGAGGCGAGAGCAAAATCACTTAAGTTGCAGCCTTAGGAATCATGTCATGACATAACAATTGTAAATAAAATGTAAGCAATTTTGCAATGATAAGGTTGTAGAGGAAGGGGAAATGATTTACAAACACTACATTTGTACTGCTTTATCTCCAAAATAAGAACATTGTTCTAAAGGATCTAGACTCTAGATACCCGGTTAGAATCAAAGAATGTCAGAGCTGAGAGGTCCTCGCCCCCCCCCCTCCCCCGTCTCCACACACACAATAAGCCACAGAGGATAGAAATCTACTGGGACATTGTTGCCATTTGAGAACATGATTGCAACAGAGTAAGTGCTGAAAAATAGAATGTGTGTAGCTCTGAAGGAGGGGAGAATTGAAGAAATTGTGTAATATGTCAGATCTCAGTAGCATATCTATTCTCTGATTTCTTTTGCACCAGTTTAGGTAGCATCTGATATATCTGGTATAGTGTAGTAGTTACCACTACAGGTAGCTTACATTGGAATTCTTACTGTTACTTACACATCGCTTACTAACACTCTGACCTTGGACAAGTTATTTCTTGATCTCAGTTTCCTCACAGGCAGGCAACAATATGTGTAAGAAGGTTACAAGGATTAAATCTATGTAATTAGTAAACTGCCTAGCCCAGAGTAGGTACTTAGCAACAACTACTAATTATTTCTTTTAAATACTGTATGAATATTATAATATTAAATACCAGTTCCTTGACCAGATGCACTCTACAACTTAAGTGCACAATGTGTACATAAAATGTCTACAAAATAGAGATTAAATGTTAGAGAAGGATTTAGTTGCAATACAATATTTTTTTCTTCCAAAAGAAAAACAAGAGCAAACTGAATGAGGGTTACACAAATAAAATATTGAAAAGTAAAATATATATATATATATATATATTTTCATACTGTCAAACACTGGAACATAAGACATTATGTAAAAGGTCTGTGGAGAAATGGGAAATGACTTACACATTGAGAAAGAATATTTAATGATGTGGAGAAGTATGAACAATATATAATTAAGGAAAATACAAAGTCATTAAAATAACATGTACAATATGATCTATTCCACATTTATATCAATCAATATGTACACACATTTTTTAATTTGGAAAAGAAGAGGTACACTATATAATTCATATAACTATATCTGACCAGTTAGATAGCAAATTTTTCATTTTTAAATCTGCATTAAAATATTTTTATGCAAGCCAGGTGGGGTGGCACAAACCTGTAATTCCAGCAGCTTCAGAGGCTGAGGCAGGAGGATCGGGAGTTCAAAGCCAGCCTCAGCAATGGTGAGGCGCTTCGCAACTCAGTGACACCTGTCTCTACATAAAATACAAAATAGGGCTGGGAATGTGGCTTAGTGCTTGAGTATCCCTGAGATAAATCCCTGGTACAAAAATATATTTTTTTATGCAAAAGGGAATCATCTGGATGTTTTATTTCTGTTTTACCTCAAGTATCTGCCAATTTCTCCCTAGGTGTGAGAAAGAGAAAAAAGTAATCATTCATTAGATATCTCTTATGTATCAAGAAAAAATGTTTATACATATATACACATATATATTGTATCTTATAAACAGATATACCTAGACACACACACACACACACACACACACACATATATACACACATATAAATTATAGCTTAAGTATACACACATAAATTTTATGTATTGTCTATATATAGAAAGTATTGACATAAAGTATATCACACTGATCTTGCAAATTAAGAACAATTATCTTGGTTTTAAAGTGTCAAGTAGTTAAGAGATGGGATAGGAGACACAGATTTCAGATGCTAATTTTCAGAGTCTAATACCAAACTAAACAAACATTAACTGACCAGCTGAGTAGAAATAAAATGATCAGTTTTGAAATATTTTATGAAATATATCTCAGAGTAACCTAGCCCACACTTACTCCATGTAGATGTAACAGTCAACTACAAAATTCACTGAGTTATTTTTTTTCTATTTTGAAGGGCAAATGAAAAAAATTATGTGGTACCTGAATAAGAATGAGAATACAGAGTGATTTGAAATTGTTTGGCCCCCAATCTCCAAGAGATGAGATTCCATATAATGTTGATATAAGTAAAAAAAAAAGAAAGCACTGCTTCTTAGTGTTTACCCAGTGGTTCTTTGACACCTTCAATAAACACGACCAACACAGACAACCATGATTGTTGATTTGGCCCAAATATTTGGTGCTGCAGTCTGGCTGGGCACAATTCAGGAGCCACTTGTCAAAAGAAACGAACATTATTTTTAGAACACACACCTCACCACACAGCTCCTCAGGAAAAACCTCAGAGCCCAACTGCCACCACCAGCTTCCCACAAGCCTCTCCACCTCCCCCACTCCTCCTGCTCTTGAGGCCAATTGGCTAGGTCTCGTGGGTGGTGCCAAAAAAAGCCTCCCAATGAGTAGCTCCGTGGTCTGAAAGGGCAAGGAAACAGCCCAATGAGCATCACCATAGAAAAGCCAATCAGTTGGCAGCTAGAAGTTTGCTGGGGCCACTGTGAGCCAATCATCAGCTGGCAGCTGGAAGTTAGGGACCATGCCTGCCTTAGGTTGCCCAATACTACATATGGTCCTTACCCGTCATCGGATGAGCTGACCTCAAGGCGTCAGCCTCCTGTCTTAGGTTGGTACCATTGCAATTGGATCTTACCCATCATTCTACTGGTCCAGCATACAGCCACACCTGTGGATAGGTCTTTGTACCAGCAGGGGGGTGAGGTTCTTTGCCTCACCTCTGTTGGCCCCCAAATTTCAGCTGAATGACCATCACAAGCAGAAGGGAAGAAGATACACCAAGCCAATTGAAGGCTCCTTTTGGAAAAATTGTACCACTGATGACACCATCAGCAAAAATATGCCAAAACTACCACAAGTTGCTGCACCAACAGATAGTTCACAGTGCATACAAGTGAATTCACAATGCCTACAAGTGATACATAGTCCAGGCAAGTTCTGCAAGCAGTTCAGTGATGGCTCCTTTTGGAAAAACTGTACCACCGATGACACCATCAGCAAAAATACCCCAACACTACCACAAGTTGCTGCACCAACAGACAGTTCACAGTGCATACAAGTGAGTTCACAATGCATACAAGTGATACATAGTCCAGGCAAGTTCTGCAAGCAGTCAGTGATAGCTATTGCAGAAGCTGTAGATTGGTTTTATCTTTGTCTTCACCGGAACTGGAATCCTGGAAATAATGGCTAAAGAAAATCCTGGAAATAATGGCTAAAGAAAAAATTATGTTACGTTCCAGAAGGCACTAAAAGAAAACAATTTTCTGAACAATTTACATTATCTTGAACAGAATTATTAAATATAATGAAAAGGAAAGGTGAAAGTAAACAAACATATCTGTTAACCTCCTTTTTTGTTCACATATTAAAACAATCCTCAACAGCTGTTTACCCAATTTAAATTAAACCATTTAAATCACATGAATAAAAAAATATTTGGATACATTTTTTCATGAGTGCTCATCATATATGATATATGAACATATGTACATACAAATATACATCAGAAAACACAAGTGTGCACACATAATACATACAACACATAACATAATAGTAAAGGCCTTATAACTTTTTACAGGTGAAGTCTCCATTGCAATGTTTAAAAACTCTATAGTCAAAAAATAGAACTGATCAGCAAAACATTAACCTAGGTCTGTATGAGCTCAAAAACAAAATAGAACTTCATGATGTAGGAAAGGGTAATAATAAAATAGATATTGAAAAAAGCATCCTGGTTCTGTCACAGATGTAAGGATAGCCAAACTGGAGTTTTGGATATCAGCTGTTATCGATTTGAGCCAAATCATCTTCTTTTTGGTCTGTAGAAATCGCTTTAGTTAATCTCTCTGGAATCTAAATCAGCTGCTGTTCTCCCTGTGGAAACACACAAACAGACCCCCGACTCCAGACAATCACTGGGTCAGGACCTTAATTAATCTCTCTGGAATCCAAATCGGCTGCTGTTCTCCCTGTGGAAACACACAAACAGACCCCTGACTGACTCCAGACAATCACTGGGTCAGGACCTTTCCATTGTCCTGTTAGAATATCCTTCCAAAGTTCCTTGGGCTTATGTACATTTTGTGGACACATATGCCTTTCCGCAGCACTAAGTCCTGATGAATCCAAATTTAAAAAGTTTAGAGTAAAAAGGGTTATTTTAAGTTTATCTTTGGGGAATATATACCCCTTCCCAATTCCCTCTTTTTGCTTTAATAAGTACATTCTAATAGTTTGATGAGCTCTTTCAACTATGCCTTGTCCCTGAGGATTATATGGGTTTCCTGTTATATGAGTAAAGCCAAATGATGAGCAAAATTATTTAAAAGAGGAAGAAGTATAACCAGGGGCATTATCTGTTTTGAACTGTTTTGGAACGCCCAGAGTGGCAAAATTTTGTAAGCAATGTGCTATAATATCTTTAGTTTTTTCTCCGGCATGAAGGGAGCCCATCAAAAATCTGGAAGAAGTATCAACTGTAACATGCAAATATTTTAATTTTCCAAATTCTGGCAAATGTGTGACATCCATCTGCCAAATATGGTTAGGTATCAGTCCTCTAGGATTGACTCCAAGATTAACTTGTGGTAAAAAGGTCACACAAGTTTGACATTGTTTTATTATTTGTCTAGCTTGTTCCTTACTTATTTTAAAACACTTTTGTAAAGTATTAGCATTGACATGGAACTTTTTATGAAAATTTGTAGCTTCTTCTAGAGTAGAGAAAATATGTATGTCATATGTAGTTTTATCTGCTAAATCATTGCCCAAACTAAGGGCTCCAGGCAATCCTGTATGTGCCCTGATATGTCCTATAAAGAATGGATCCTTTTCTGTCCCAGATTAGACTTTGTATAGTGGAAAGCAAAGAGAAAACAGTAGAGGAAGGGGATGCTTTTTTCAATATCTATTTTATTATTACCCTTTCCTACATCATGAAGTTCTATTTTGTTTTTGAGCTCATATAGACCTAGGTTAATGTTTTACTGATCAGTTCTATTTTTTGACTATAGAGTTTTTAAACATTGCAATGGAGACTTCACCTGTAAAAAGTTATAAGGCCTTTACTATTATGTTATGTGTTGTATGTATTATGTGTGCACACTTGTGTTTTCTGTTGTATGTTTGTATGTACATATGTCCATATATCATATATGATGAGCGCTCATGAAAAAATGTATCCAAATATTTTTTTATTCATGTGATTTAAATGGTTTAATTTAAATTGGGTAAACAGCTGTTGAGGATTGTTTTAATATGTGAACAAAAAAGGAGGTTAACAGATATGTTTGTTTACTTTCACCTTTCCTTTTCATTATATTTAATAATTCTGTTCAAGATAATGTAAATTGTTCAGAAAATTGTTTTCTTTTAGTGCCTTCTGGAACGTTACATAATTTTTTCTTTAGCCATTATTTCCAGGATTCCTATCTTCATCCCAGTGCCGGTGAAGACAAAGATAAAACCAATCTACAGCTTCTGCAATAGCTATCACTGACTGCTTGCAGAACTTGCCTGGACTATGTATCACTTGTATGCATTGTGAATTCACTTGTATGCACTGTGAACTATCTGTTGGTGCAGCAACTTGTGGTAGTTTTGGCATATTTTTGCTGATGGTGTCATCAGTGGTACAATTTTTCCAAAAGGAGCCTTCAATTGGCTTGGTGTATCTTCTTCCCTTCTGCTTGTGATGGTCGTTCAGCTAAAATTTGGGGGCCAACAGAGGTGAGGCAAAGAACCTCACCCCCCTGCTGGTACAAAGACCTATCCACAGGTGTGGCTGTATGCTGGACCGTTAGTCAATGATGGGTAAGATCCAATTGCAATGGTACCAACCTAAGACAGGAGGCTGACGCCTTGAGGTCAGCCCATCCGATGACGGATAAGAACCATATGTACTATTGGACAACCTAAGGCAGGCATGGTCCCTAAGCCACATGCTTATTGTTTAAACAGAGAGGGGGAGATGTTGAGAGCCACAGCCGAAGGGGCCCCAGCAAACTTCCAGCTGCCAGCAAACTTCCAGCTGCCCGCTGATGATTGGCTCACAGCGGCCCCAGCAAACTTCTAGCTGCCAACTGATTGTCTCCTCTGCGATGATGCTCATTGGGCTGTTTCCCCGCCCTTTCAGACCATGGAGCTGCTCACTGGGGCACTTTTTTTTGGCTCTGCCCACTCGACCCAGCCAATCGGCCTCAACAGCAGGAGGATTTGGGGAGGTTGAGAGGCTTGTGGGAAGCCGGTGGTGGCAATTGGGCTCTGAGGGAATTCCTGAAGAGCTGTGTGGTGCGGTGTGTGTGTTCTAAAAATAAAGTTCGTTTCTTTTGACAAGTGGCTCCTGAATTGTGCCCAGCCAGACTGTGGCACTATACAAAATATGCTACTGAAATAATTACACTTCACATCCATAAGCAAAAAAGTATGAAAATAACTTCACATGTCTTATACCTTGTACAAAAATTAACTCAAACTATATCATAATCCAAGTTTAAAATATATCAGTATAAGGCATTTCGGGGGAAACAGAAATCTAAGGATCCAGGCCTAGGCAGAGTTCTTAGATTTTTTTTCACCAGAATCATAATTCATAGAAAGATAAATTGAAATTCATCAACATTAGAACAATTTGTGCTATGAGATACCCTGCTAGGATGGGAAAGCTTATTAGCAAAATCATATATCTGACAAAGAACTAGTATGAAAACCACCTGAAGAACTCATACACATCAATAGTAAAAGAAATAAACAATTCAATTAGAAAGTAGTAGATAGAGTTCTCATTTGTGTTCCCACATGTAGAACTTGAAAGTCATCACTCCATCCTAATAAAAGGAAAAGAGATTACCAAACGGAAAAATCAAGAACTTCTCTTGGGTCTTGGATCTTCTCTTAGATCTGTAAGAAAGGTGATCACACATGGCAAACTGATCCCCACTCAATTGGACAGACTAACAGCTAAAGAAAATATGGTCTGTATATTTATACAGCCATAAAAAGAATTAAAACATGTCATTTGCAAAAAAAAGAAAAAATGGATGGAACTGGAGGACATCATGTTAAGCAAACTAAGCCAGAAACAGAAAGGTAAATATGTGTGTTTTCTCTCATAGGTGGAAACTGAAAAACTAACCAAAGAAAAAGATGACCTGAAAATAAAAGAGAGAAGGGGACTGAGGGAAGGGACTGATATGGAGAATTGCAGTGCACAGAATGAGTAGAAACCCACAAGTTGAAATTTCTGTGGAATCTAGTGATAGCACAGGTCAACTTCAACAAATTTCTGAAGATTCAGTGTTAACAACCCTGAAAGCTAAAATCTTCAGGTATGCCCACACATAATGGGATCTCACAATTTTGTAAGTTTTATGTCCTGGAGCAAATCATGTTCTCATTATTAATATCAGAGAAAAAATTTCTCCCATTTCTGATGAGGAAGGGGAAAACCATTTAAAAATCACTAGAGAATTTTATTGTTAATAGGATCTGCATAGAGAAGAAATTATGTAGTCAGAGTGTAATCTTCTGTTTTTTTTTTCCAGAGACTAACTGACATGAATAAAACAAAACACCAAACTGCAGACCCTTGTAGCTTTCCATGTAAAAAAGGGAAGTAAGTCCAGCCCAGTTTAGACATCCTCTCCTACTTAAGGGGTATAAGAATGACTAAGAAGTACAGCTGCAGTTCATAGTACTGTATTATAGACTCACTAAAAGTTTGAGATCTAATAACAGGAATATATAACAAACCTTCAACTTCTTCTCATACCTTACCATACACTCTAAAGGCTTTTCTACATTCATCCTTTTACTAAGTATTGTTAGTCAGATTTTCATCACTGTGATATGTCTGAGAAAAACAACTTAAAGGAGAGAAGGTTTATTTTGGATCATAGTTTCAGATGTTTAAATCCATAATCAGCCAGCTCTGTTGCTCTGGGCCTGAGGTGAGGCAGAAAAATGAGGAAAGGGCATAGTAAAGCAAAATGGATCATTGTATGACATCCAGGAAGCAAAGAGAGAGGGAAAATGGAGCCAGGGACAAGAATTATCTTTCCAAAGCACACCCCCAGTGACCTGCTTCCTCCACTAGTCCCAACCTCCTAAAGTTTCCACTATATCACACTAATGTCATCATATTTTAACCCATCAATAGATTAATCCACTGATAAGGTTAGAGCCCTCATCATCCAATCATTTCCCCAAAGCCTCGCCTCTGAACACTGATTTATTTGGAACCAAAGTCTCACCATAAAAATATGTCCCTGACCCCCAAAATATCATGCCTATCTCATAATTCAAAATGCATTGATTTCATCTCCAAGAGTCCTCAAATTATCAACAGCTCAAATATTGCTCAAAAGTCCAAGTCCAAAGTTTCCTCTGAGACTCAAGGTAAACTCTTGGCTGTGAAACTCTATAAATATAAAAAAGCAAGTTATATAATTTCAACATACAATTTCACAAGGTAAACATTCCCATTCCAAAAGAAGAATGAGGGATAGAAAGGAAGTATCAGACAAAAAGAAGACTTAAACTCAGCAAGGGAAACAGTAATTTCTTAATTTTCAAGTCCAGTATCTAGGGAACATAGTAGCAAGATGTGGGCTTCAAAGGGCTTATTCAGCCCCACCCCATGACCTTGTCAGTTACAATCCAGACAACCCTGCTCTTGGACTTGTTCTACTGATTACCTGAGGCTTTCTGCAGCCCATGTTCCACATTGTTGGCATCTGTACATTAAGGGTTGTCCACTGTATCTTCAGTTTCACTCTCACAGACTCATGAGTCTCCATCTCAGAGTCTTCCAACAGAGATTTTTATCCAGTCACAATAATGCATGTCCCTCACCAGGCTTTCCTTTTAAATCTGAGTTGAAGCCACCATGACCCTGTAACTCTTGCATTATTCAGGCCTGCAAAACCAGCACCACATAGACAATGCTAAAGTCTGCTGCCAGTGGGAGTAGTAGCTGGATACTCTTGTATTACAGCTGCAAAAACATCTATGTTCCTGGATGGCTGAGCATAATGAAGTGATTCCAAGGGAAGGAACATTCTAGGCTGCCCTATGTAAGCAGGGTGCTGAGATGCTGTCTTCTCAAAGCAAAGCCTTTCAAAAGAGTTCATACTTTCATACCCTCAAGCCTGCAATGAGTGGAGTTTGACCAATTCCTGAGATTCCCTCAAAGCATCTTAACTATTGTCACAGGGCAAATTACTTGGCTTCTTTTTAGTGAGGTTAATATTTTCAGCCACCATCCTCTCCTTGGCCCCAATTTTATAAGGTGCAATTTCTGGTGCAATTTTTCAAAACTTATTTCTTTCTTTCCTTTTATTTTCCTATTATCACAGTAAACCTGGCTAAAATCAGCCATCCATATCCATGCCTCCACCTAAATATTGTGCTGCCTTGAAATTACTTAGCCAGATTAATTAGTCCATTATGTTTAAATTTAGCATCACATAAAATCTCAGGAAATTGACAAAATATGGACGATTTTTTTTTGCCTGAATATAGCACGTATACCCTTTAGTTGCCAATAGAGTTCTCAGTCTCATCTGAAACCTCATGACTTCATGAGCACAGTCTTTACTGTCTGCGTTCCTGTCAGCATCCTGATCTTCTAAATTCCTACTGTAATTTCCATTAAGCTCTTTTTTTTTTAACATTTTAGGGCTTTTCTATCCTGAATCTCCAAACCTTTCTAAACACCTCTCATAAACCAGCTGCAAAGGCTTCTGAATCTCATAGTTACTATAGACACATTAATGGCTCCAATTCTCTAATCATTTGCTTTACCAGATAAAAACTACATGAATCCCTGATAGCTGAGTATGGGCCCAAAACTTCAACACTACCCACTTTCAGGGATAGCTGATTCAGCAGATGAGTTGTTGCAAATTACGCACATAGTGGATTCCGATTTCCATGGCCACCATTCTGCTGTCTCTGTCATTCAACATTTTCTGTGGTCTGAATAACATTGGCATTGGGTTCCTTAATATAGCATTTGGTTTATCCTGTAAGTTCAGTTCTGCTTGCCAAAAGTGGTCCACTAGGCATTCACATTCCATGTCTGGCCCCATGCTAGTCAGCCATGCATCTTAAGCATTTAAAGTTTCAGAATAGGTTCAGATCATTTTGGCTCCAAGACCTCTAACAAGAACTCCATTTCTAACCCCTGCTGCATTGGGTACCAAGCTTCCAACCAATGAGCTGTCAGAGGATAGTCCAGATCCAAATCATAACAAACAGTGCATCATGTGTGGCTATAAAGAAGATGACAAGTGTAACAAAGGCAAGAAATACAGTTTGAAGAGACAAAGTAATCATCAGAACCAGATACAGCAGGTACATTGGAATTATCTGACTGGAATATAAAATAACTATGATTTGTATGCTAAGGACTCTAATAGATAAATGATATATAATAATAGATGGAGAGGGTAAACAGAGAGATGGAACTTCTAAGAAAAAAGAAGTTCTATTACAAGAATAATATTTTTGATGAGATTACTTGTGAACTGGACACAACTGCGGAAAGAATCTTTGAGCTTGAGGATATGTTAATAGGAACCGACAAAACTAAAATACAAACAAGAATAGAATGAAAAAAAGAATAAAATACCAAGAACTAAGAGAAAGCCACAAAAGGTATATCATACACATGATGGGAACACAAGAATAATAAAAAGAACAAAGAAATATTTGAAGCAAGAATTACTAAGAATTTTACCTCTAAAGTAATTTCAGACAACAACCACTGTTCCAGGAAGCTCATAGAACATCCAACAGGATTAACTCCAGGAAACTATACCCAGACACACTATATTGAAGAAGAAAAAAACAATTTGAAGATAGGGAACAAATCTGAAAAGAAGCCCGGACAGCAAAATAACTTATCCATATAGAAGGAATGATAAGAATTTTATTTAACATCTCCTCAGAAAACATACAATCAAGAAGAAAGTGAAACAAATATTTAAAGTATTAAGAGAATAAAACCAGTTTAGAATTCTATACCTATAAAATTATCCTTCAAAAGCAATAAAGGAGAAAATAATTTCTCAAATAAAATTGAAATAATTTGTTGCTAATATATATGCCTTGCAAAAATATTAAAAGAAGCTTATTACAGTGAAGGAAATTTTAATAAGTAATATAATTGGACAAAAAGAAAGACAGAATTGATGAACATCAGAAAAGGAACAAGTGAAAGTAAAATAAAATTTTATTTTAATTATTATTAAAATAACAGATGAAAATTTGTTCAAAATAATGAAAAAGCATTAATATATGTATTCATAAATATATATGTGAATCTCTCTCTATATATATAGAGAGAGATAGCTATGTTTGTATATACTTACATAGAAGTGAAATGAATGACAGCAATGATCCAATGCATGAGAGGGAGGAATTATGATTATTTTGTTATTATATTGTAGTCACAATACCTGTGAAGAGGTATCATGTTATCTGAATGTGGATTTGGATTCATTGTAAATGTATACTGCAAACTCTAGGACAATTATTAAAAAATGTAAAAAGAAGTTAAACTAATATGCCCATAGGGAAGATAAAATGGAAATATATAAAGGCTTAATTGAAACCACAAAGGTAGGCAAAGAACAGAAAACAAAAAGAAGCAAAAAGCAGTTGTAACTAAAAGAAGATAGTAACAAATATGGTAGATATTTGTCTAATTATATCAGCAATCACTTTGAGTTTCAGTGATATAAATACACCAATGAAAAGATGGAGATTGTTTTATAGATATTTCTTAGGTATAATTGATATAGATATTCAAAGTTTCTATTTCTTTATTGATCTCCTGCCTAGATGTTGAATCCATTACTTAAAGTGAAATATCCAAGTCTCCAAATGTTATTGTTGAATTGTCTGTTTCTTCTTATAATTCTGAACATTTTATGTAGGATGACCATTTACATTCTCTGATGTTCTGTGTTCCTCCAAACTAAAAAAAAATGCTTACTCATAATAACCCAGCAGCTCATTTTTATTTACCTCTGAATACTTTGACATCTATTCATATTTCTGCCACATACATATTCATACTTCTTATTTTCAAGCTTAACCAACATTTTAAGGTGATGTACTTAATTTAGGTTAGAGTATACTGAATTAATTTAATTTTCAATGCACTGAATTTTAATGTTTAGAGTATACTGAGTGTATTATTTTGACACCCCCTTTTCCCTTTTTTCCACTTCTTCATTTGCTTATTATCTACCGTTGTTCAGATTTGTATCCTGAAAAAAAGCTTCACTTGAACTTCCAGGATAAGTTTGGTGACTCTCAATTGTACTCTCATACTACTCTCTGCTTGACTCCATCATACATCCTACCACTTATTACATTGCATTTTATCCTGATCAAATCAAGAGGTCTCTGAGGCAATTATTTATTTTACTAATCTATGTATCTTTAAGATCTAGCATTGTTCCTCTGACATAGTAAATTTTTAATATTTATGTATTTAATGAAGAAATTTCAGTACATATTTCCAATTATTCTTTCATATCATGAATCCAAATTGTAAATAATGTTTCCAGTTCAATAAAGATAATATGGAAGGAGCAAATGCTGTCCAAAAACAAAGCAAAACAAAAACTTCCTACAAATAATTTCTTTCTTTCTTATTAATCTGTAACCACTATCGGTATCAGTTCACTCTAACTATTTTTGTCTGTAAATATTTCAAAATAAATAACAGAATCAATCTTCAAAAACTTTCACCTGGAACTGGGGTTGTGACTCAGCAGTAGAGCATTCACCTAGCATGAGTGAGCTGCTGGGTTTGATCCTCAGCACCACATAAAAATAAATAAATAAAATAAAGGTATTGTGTCTGACTACAACTAAAAAAAAAATTTTAAAAACCTTTCGACTGGCTCAAGAATTGATTAAAAGTATATTTAACATAAACAGATATAAATTGCTGTAATTAGACTTACATACTCTAAGATGCAAAAGACCTGGAATAATATCAGGACATCTGAAAAAGATCTAGGAATTTGGATTTAATATAAACCCAATATGAATCAATCACACATGAGTATAAAGTAATTTTTGTTACATACTAAAATTTTAATATCCCACACAAGCTATTACTAAATACTGACTTTATTTCAATGTACCTTATTTTAAGAGGACTTTGTAAAAATAAAAAAAAAACTGTACATAAATATAATATAATCACAGAATAAAGGTTACCATATTGAAGGTTCTTGATATCATGTTAAAAAGCAAAGTTATTTTTTTATATCAGAGATTGAACCCAGGGGTGATTTAATCATTGAGACATATCCCCAGCCCAATTTTATTTTTATTTTTTAATTTTTAATTTTGAGACAGTGTCTTGCTGAGTTGTTTAGGGCCTCCCTAAGTTGCTGAGGCTGGCTTCAATTTGCCATCCTTCTTCCTCAGCCTCCTAAGCCACTGGGATTACAGAAAAAGGTTCTTTATTACTTAAAAATAAAAATAGTATTTGAAGGAAATAATGTCTTTAAAAGTCCAATGATCATTCAAAGTCATATATATCATTTAAGGAATATATATGTGCCTAATATGAGGCTTATTTTACAATAAAATGGGCTCACCAATTTTGAAAGATTAGCTTTCTGGGAACAAATCTACAAAAGCTTATAGGTAATTACAAAGCAAATGAACAAAAACTTTTTTGTGTTAGAATTGTTATGTTAACCACAACTGCAAAGTAAATTAAGCATAAAATTCTTTAATATGACAACAATAAATCTATCTTCTAGTGACAATAAAGATTTCTGCACATTGGAATCACCTGTCTTCTACCTCTAGTGGTTTAATTTATATGGCATATAGTCTAAGCATCAGAAATTTTTGCATGTCTCTGTATAATTATAATGTA
Organism: Callospermophilus lateralis; assembly: GCF_048772815.1. Taxonomy (NCBI): domain Eukaryota; kingdom Metazoa; phylum Chordata; class Mammalia; order Rodentia; family Sciuridae; genus Callospermophilus; species Callospermophilus lateralis. Next base: position 99,283,102 of record NC_135325.1, read on the forward strand.
CAAGTAGTTTTGGGAACCACTACTTTGTTATTATTATTTATGATGATAATAATATCTACCTTAATTGCACATCTACTGTGGGCCAAGAATATAGAGCAACTCTTTGTGGTATGCTTAGTACTATAATGCCCATTTTATAGATGTATCCCTCACTCCAATAATAATAATAAGAGCTAAAACCAATTTAGCACTTACTAAGATGACTTTCCCAAAGTCACATTCCTGGTAAATACCAGATTCAGTATTCAAGATCAAGTATATTTAACTTGATACTGCTCTGTGCATAATACTTTACATACTATATTAAGGTAGTAACAATGCAGTAACTATATTATTGAAAATTTTCCTGGATATGATATCTTGGTACATTGAATGGTATTTTAAATGCACCTGGGAGCTTGTTATTTGTAACAACCCTGTAGCAAATATACATTCATCTTCTACATTACTCTCGAGAATATAGCTTAGCAACAGGAGCTCTTGTAAAGGAAACTTCAGGATTTAATAGACAATAAGCACAGATTGATTCAGTAAATGTAGTGCAAATACCAAAACAACTAATGCATTTATACTTGGGCTACATTAATAAAAGTATGTCTAAAGTAAGGGAGGTGATTATCTGGGCTCTGTTTTAGTCAGAACATTCTAAAGTATTGTGTACAGTTTTGGGATTCTACCCCTTTTTATCATTATAGTGAGGTATCACAGGCTCACAATTATCAAATCTAAAATACTTAAGGATAGACATAATTCAAAATTTCGATTTTTTTCCAGTTTATAAAGATAACACAGTATCAAACTCTGTATTTATATAGCACATCCAGTGGGACCTAGGATATATATATTTGCATCAGTTCAGATTTTGATGCAGAATAATTCAGGTTAAGTCAGGTTTACTGGCCAAATAATATGAAAAACGCTTTTACCTTTCAGGGTTTTATTTAATTCTGAATTACATATAAGATGTTGTAGAATTATGTATAACCATAATACTAAAGATTCAAACCAAACAGAAAGAGCTACAAAGAAAAAAAAAATTATTCTATTCCCTAACCCCTAATCCAAGGTTCAGAGATATGATTAATTTTAATCATTTCTCTTCATGGACTCCTTCTGATTGTTTCTGTAACTCAAAATACCATGTTTATACATATATATTTCTTGATTTATAAATCTGTAAGCTAACTTTTCTGCCAATATATGATTAGCTTATTTTACTTCTCCCTTTCCTCCCTACTAACCCACTACCACTCCTTATAAATCTATACTAGTCACATTTTTATTTTTAGTTATAACTGTGCATAATATACTTCATTTCTTAACCATTCAATTTTAGGTGGCATCTTTACCTTTCTTTTTGTGTAGAAAGAAATACTAGGTCTTATGCTTATAAAAGAAAATATCCATAAGAAAACAGACATAAAACATTGTCATAAGAATCATAGAGCCTAAAGAAGAAGAAAATCAAGAAAAAGATGAAAGTTGTCCTCAAACAGTTGGAAGTAATATGGAGTCTACAGGACAGATTGAGGATGGGTGTAAACAAAATTTTAAAGGTTAAAGTACGACAATCAAAAGATGGTATAGACATCTTAAAGAAGTAGTGAGTTCCCTTTTAACAAAAAGGTGTTGAACAGGAACTTGATATTCTTTTGGCAGGAAAGTTATAGAGGAATTCAAATATCAACTGGTTAGTGTGGACTAGATAATATTTAAGGCATTTCCCACTCTGAAAATCTAATATACAGTTATTTCTTGGTCTCTAGGATCTTTTACAGTTAAAATTAATCTATAATCCTATGATATTTGTCTTCATAGCATTATGACTAAAACAAATGATCTAGATTTTCCAGGAAGTTAAGGATCTATCATCTGGTTGAATCCAAATCTTTCAGAATTCTGTACTTCTATTCCAAGAAGTTTCACCACATTCCTTCTGATGTCCCCACTAGTTGTCCTCATGCACAACTAGTTTTTTGAAGAAAGCAAAGGAACTAAAAATGTTTATTTGTATTATTTTTATAAGCCATAGTCTGGGAAAACAAGAGAGAAGGGAGAAAGAATCAAGTAAGCAGAGATTAATTTTGTCTGAGAATTGAGACTGAGATGTGAGGGGGCAAGAGGGTAAGTTGACAAGATCATCAAATAAATCCCCATTTTTCCAGTTTTTTGCCTATTGAAAAATTTATTTCAAATTTAAACCCCAGGTCTCCAATTTATCCATTTGTACTTTTGGTGAGAAGATAGCTATGCTGTTGCAGGTAAATGTGCAGGGAATTTCCCTTACATCCTTATCCTTGAAGATGATAGAGGTGGTTGGAAACATCTCAGGAACATTTAATAATAAATAGAAATTTATAAAGTAGAGAAAGACCTTAATATTTGTTGTCCTAGCACATCCAACCACAAATTATTTTCTTCCTCATTTCCTTTCTTTAGGTCTTCATTTAAAAGTGTTAAACAAAGTCTACATAAGCCTTAAATCTAAATGAATTATCAAAGGTTGTTTGACCTATTATGTTTTATTTTGCAGGCATGAATATCATAAAGTTCAAGAGTAAGTATTCTTCTGCATATTCCTGTCTCATCTCCTCAGCATTTGCTATGATAAAATCATGGGAGGTAATGCCTCCCACTGAATGACAGGCTTATCCATGTTTGTGAATGCATGCAAATACTACTGAATTGCCATGAATATAAATATATACATGCTCTCAAATACATGAGTGAAAATTAAATGTCTATGGTGAAACTTTTTAAAGAAATATTTTAATAATCCATATGAAACTGTAGTTTCAGCAAAACAACATAAAGTCCAAAGTAATTATTCTTAGTTTTGTTCTATTTTCTCAAAACCCAGCATATTTCTTTAAATGATGGCACTTAAATTAAGCTCCCACACATCCCAAACTTTCCACATGTGTGTATACATGCATACATAAACACATTCCAGCTCACAGTCATAATATTTATCCATTCATGTATTTTGAGCCCAGGAGCAAATACACGATACATCCATTTATTTCTGGATGCAGAGGTGATCATAAATTGTTTGAAGTAAGCCTAGGGAAATATATCTAGGTTGAGATAGAGCCTACTTTAATCTAGAAAAACAAGGACTGAGAGAGTGGAGTGAAAACAAGGACTAAGAGAGTGAAGTGGTGACTAGTCATGAATTCATAAAGGAAATGAGGAGAATGATTTTGGTTGTCAATCTCTATAACATTGAACTAGAGCAGAGATGCACAAACATAATAAGAAACTTGAAATTGCTCAGATTGTCACCAATAAAAGGAAATCTTATATCACATAGCAATAAGAGGGTAAATTAATAGGATTTTCTATTTAAAGAGGCTGTCATGATGAGTTTCAAAAATTATTTCAGCTATGTCATGGATAACTGTCACAATGATATGTAGACCACTAGCATGATGTGTAAGTGAAGTTTTCATGGAACATGGTTGTCTTAGTCTATTTTGTGTTACTATGACAGAATAGTAGGAAAGGGTAATTTATTAAAAATTATTTCTCATAGTTCTTGAGGCTGAAGATTCCAACTTCAAGACATTGGAAGATTTGGTGTCTTTTAACATCTGAGGCTTGATTGCCAAGATGGCACCTTGAATGCTGCATCCTCCAGAGGGAAGATACATGTTCCTCGCATGAGAGACAAGTGGAAAAGCTAAGATAAAGTGAGGAAAGGTTGAACTCACCCTTTTATACTGATGCCAACCTTATCCATGAGGGCAAAGCTCACGTGGTCTCATAATTTCTTAAAGATCCCATATCTGAGTTCTGTTACAATGTCAATTAAATTTCAACACAAGTTTTGGAGGGTACAAATATTCAAACCACAGCAACAATCACTTTTAAATGTTTACCCTCAAAAAACTTCTTATTGTTTTCCATTCATTGCTATGTCTTTATGAACTGAAACAATGACTTGAAGACATGTAGTAAGTTGTATTAACAAAATGTTAATTAATTGTGCCAAATAAATGCTCCTAAATGACCTCTGTAGTATAAGGTGGGGAAATGAGATAGTCAAGAGAACTTAAATACATGTGATCAACAAGAGGCAAAAGAAAATCAATCAACAGTTGTGGAAAACTGAGTAAAGGGTACTTGTGACCTCTCTGTTTTTTTTTTAATCTCTATGACTCTATAATTATTTCAAAACTAAATGGTATTAAAAGCCAGTCCATAATAAGTAAACATTTGATCAAACATGATGAAATTAATAGGAGTTAAGAGAGAGGTACCAAGGAGAATCCTGGCCTACATGATTACAGAATTTACAAATCAATCACACTGAGATTGTTTTCAATCTCTATACATTACTCATAGAAGGAATGGTCTAACGGGAGTGTTTTCAAATTCATGCTTAAAGAAGTAAGTATCAACAAGGACTTCTTATTATCACAGAGATATTTATAGAGACTGACTATTACTAAATTTCTACCTTTAAGAATACAGGTTCTGTTCTGAAGGCCCAGGATAGAAATAGAACTGGATTGTCCCATGCAGGCCAATTCCTTATCTTTCTCCAGCCACACCCAAACTCAACTGAACAACTATTGTGCTCTTATATGCAATGATGACACACTCTTCATAATAGGGTGTATGAGAAGAGCTCTCATGCAGACTGCTACTGCTAAGTAGAATTAACCTGGGAGAACATCCCCAAATTGTTTTATATTGCAGATGATATCACCAGGCCACCTAAAACCTCCCTCACAAATAAATACATTATTCTGTCTCAAAAAAATATGAGGTTGGATTAGAAAAGTATTTTTCTCGAGACACTGGGCTCTGCATGGCTAAATCCAGTAAACTAAACAGGATGCTTCCCCCATACTCCTCATGCTTTCCTTTTGAATGTACAGCTGATTCCTGAAAACACAAATGTTTTACTTCTATGTGGGCTGTAAAGGCATGTCTATTAATGTACAAACCTTTAACATAGGATTTGTCATTAAATCATTTTTTAATATTTATTTTTTAGTTGTAGTTGGACATAATACCTTTATTCCAGTCATTTAGTTTTATGTGGTGCTGAGGATCGAACCCAGGGCCCCACAAGTGATAGGCGAGTGCTCTGAGCCACAATCCCAGCCCCTCATTGAATCATTTTTTATAGTGAATGTTTCCAGTAGGTTTTGAGTACTAACTTTTATTTGTTAATACAGAAACTGTCTGGGAGTGAGGGTGTGGGGGTAGGGGGATGGAGATAGAGGAGGGACAAAGCCTTCACTGTGTTGTCCTGGACTGTATTGGGATTCAGATTGGCTAAAGATGAAAACTTCTCTCCAGGCACTGGTGAGTAAGCTGACCAGCTGGAAATCACTCCCACAGCCTCTATAAAGCTGTCTTTAAATAAAATATTCCTTAAACCCCACACCTCTTCCTCTCGTGTCAATTGCAGCAAGTTAAATGTTACATTAGATCCCATCACATACTTTCAATTAAAGAGGCCTTGCAGCATGTTAGTGTAATTTGAATGCAAGCACTTCATTTCTTTTTCTATTTTTTTTAAGTTAGGGAAATGATAAAGTGTGCCACTTTTGAGCTTAATGAACACCCTGAGTCATTAACCAGGTGAGTAAAGAGGGTATGAATGGGTTCCCTCCCCTCCACCCTTTTTAATTTTAATTTGCCTTATGGCTGGTACAATTCTGACACTGACAGAACATTTCCTATCCATCCTACCTGAGTTACCAACCAACAAGGAGAAAGTGTGCCAAGTCATAGTAAATATCTATCCCATTACCTCTTCCCATATCTGGATTTTGGCAATCCATGACATCAAAAGAAGGTTACAAAAAGGTGAGTAAAAGAAAAAAATAGGTTAAAAAAAGAAGCCAGAGGGAGAAAATAATCAGTGATAAGCAGTATTCCTTCAGCACCCAGATGGCACTGGGTTTTGGGGATGTATGGCTTAGAAGGTCAATAAGAAAGGGATCATAATTTTACCAAAGTTTATGAAGGATGAAATAATAGAAGATGGTCCTTCATGGATGCAGTAGGCAAATAATGAGACATGTGGTTTTAAGGGACACTCTAGAAAGCCCACTTCTACCACCTCTATAATTACTCTGACAATTCACCTCTCTCTCAACTAAGGGAAGATTCCATATATGGGGAGCCCTGGGTAAAGCTATGCATTAGCTTGAATTCAGCAAACATGGCCGTGCTGCACTTTTCATTCTGATTTGCAAATCATCCTACAAAGAAAGTTATAGTGATTCCAGGTAGAGAGGAGATAGAGGAATCAATAAGGGATATATAAAAGAGATTGAAGAAGACATTCTCAAGAATGTTGACTTAAATTCAACAGAGATCTGTCTTGTATGCAAAATCTCTAGCCTTTCTCTACTCCATACTATCAAAAGGGGCTAAGAATCTACCCACATATGGATATCCAGTTTCAGAAAATCTTTCATCTGCCACCTCTGCTGAAGTCAAAGGAATTATTAAAGCACCACTTTGCCATGGGTAAAAGTTGGAAAATGCAGAAATAGTACCTATAGCTACCTGAGAGCCAATCAACAGTAAAGCTCCACTCCATTATAATACATATTGAAGTACAAATTTCTTTAAGTACCTTCGCAATATTTTTGACCTCAGAACTTTCAAAAGGCTCAATTTTGGCTAAGGTAAGGCAACAGAAGACCAACTTCAAGTGGAAGACTGAACCAGATACTTAATTTGTAGATCCCAGTGTATAAAATGGGTGGCCTTTTTAAAAAATTAAGAAGTTCAAGACAGTGGCAGCAGAACATTAAGCCAAAAATGGAACTCTTTGATGGATTCCAGATATGAGTCATTAAAGGAGATGCCCCTGAACAGTCAATATAACAGGTATGGATCTTTTCTTCAGAATATCTATTGTAATAAATGTGAAAGGAACAAATCATGAAGAAAAAAAATGCCAGGTGTGGTGGTGCACCCCTGTAATCCTAGTGGCTCAAGAGGCTGAAGCAAGAGGATCACAAGTTCAAAGCTAGACTCAGCAATTTAGTGATACCCTGTTTCTAAATTAAAAAATAGAAAGGGCTGGGAATATGGCTCAGTGGCTAAGTACCGCTGAGTTCAATCCCTGGTACAAAACAACAATGACAAAAAAACACTTATTGTCAATGATGTTGATTTTTAAACTCTGGGTTTACGTTTGTCATTGCTGCTTTTAATTTCTTAATCGGGAGTATTCTGAAGAGGTTAGCAAGAATAATCAAATAATTTTGCAAAGAGTCTGTTGACAACCCCTCCAGATAATGGGGGAAGGCGAAACTCCATTTTTTTTCTATCTTAATCACGTCTCTACTTTAGTATTTCTAGATTCAACTTTAGCTAACCTGTATAATGTTCAAATAATTTATAGTTTCTTGGTAGCACCCTGAATAATTCATACCATTGTTTTTCCCAGGGAAATAAATTCTGTTTAGATACTAAGCCTTCTAATTCCTGTGAAATTTTAGTAGAAACAGTAAAGAATTTGGATATCTTTCTAAGAGGAAGCTCCTTAGTCCCAAATAGAGTCCCATGTGACCTGGAAACATGAAACACATTGGTTATGATATAAAGATATGGGATGCTATATTATAGGAAGAATGAAGTTTGCTGCTTAAAATGCCAAGATCAAGTATGATCCCATCTATGTCTATTAATGTTGCTTTTATATAATTATAGAATATTACATAATATTCTATAATAGTTTCAGACTGACATTTCACCTTGATTAGTCATCTCATTGCTCTACCAGTGACCACACTAAAATTTATGAGAGGGTAGATGATTCCGAGTAATTTGTTTCACTGTATTTTCAACTCAGATACATCTTTAGCTTCAGACTCATCTATCTCCTTTCCCATAGAACATAACCATTTGTATTTTCCCATGGGAAATTCAAACTCATCATATCCAGTATGAAATTTCTCTCCCATTACTATCTTTACCACATCCATATATCAACTTTCAAGGTCTCTATCCTGCTTCCATTCAGTTGCAAAAGTGAGTCCTCAGGATTATGTTTGAATTTTTTTTATTTATTATTTTTTAAAATATTTTAGTTGTAAATGGATCTTCTATTTTATTTATTTATTTATATGCAGTGCTGAGGATCAAACCCATAATTTCATTCTTCTGTAAGGCAGAGTAATATTCTGTTGTGTATTCCTACCACATTTTCTTTATGCATTCATCTGTTAAAGGATACCTAGGTTGGTTCCATAGCTTACCTATTGTAAATTGAGCTGCTATAAATATTGATGTGGTCTCATCACTATAATATTCTGATTTTAAGTCCTTTGGGTTTATACCAAGGAGTGAAATAACTGTGTCAAAAGGTTGTTCCATCCCAAATTTTCTGAGGAATCACCATACTTTTTTCCATTGTGGTTGCATCAATTTGCATCCCCACCAGCAATGTATGAGTGAACCTTTTCTCTCACATCCTCACCAACATTTATTTTTACTTATGCTTGATTCTTATTTTTCTCATTACCTATCTTTCATAGCTGAGGTGAGAGTTGAAGGAGAATTTAAGTATTAGGGACAAAGTAAGTCATTCCTCAAAAGGGCACCACTCTCAAGCCAGAAAAGTGATGGCAGAATTGTTTGGCAACCCATGTAATATGGGTAGATGAACAGAATAACTATAGTGACTAAAGTAGAAAATCAAATGGAGGTCAAAGAACCAGTGTCAACAAAGCAAATACATGGAATAGTGTTAAAAACAGAACTGGGTCCAAATCCCAACAACACTGCTGATTAACTATGTGATCATAAGTTAGTCTCTCCATTTTCTTTTTTTAATTTTTAGTTGTACACGAACACAATACCTTTATTTTATTTATATGTGGTGCTGAGGTTTGAACCTAGTGTCTCACACATGCTAGACAAGTGCTCTACCACTGAGCCACAACCCCAGCCCTAGTCTCTCCATTCTTATGTTTATAAAATAGAAGAGTGGTCAACAAAAATTTTTTTTCATGAATGACAAGGTATTAAATATTTAGGATTTGTAGGCTGTACATTCTCTATTAGAACTACTTAATTCTGCTATTGTAGCAAGAAAGCAGCTTTAGACTATGTGAATATTTATGTGTTCTGTGTTCCATTCAAACTGCATTTACAAAAAATATGCGACATTTTTGACCAACTGGGCATAGTTTGATGATCCCAGAATAACCTATGCTGTGGTAACAAATTAACCTATTAATCTTAGAGACTGAACATAATAAAAGTTTTTTTTCTTGCTCACACCTCACCAAGGTGGATAAAAATGCCTTCCCCTGTCTTAAAGCTAATGTCATCAGAACAGGTGGCCTCTAAATTAGCATAAAAAGAGGAGGACCAAAGTATTCCATTAATTCACAAAGTAGCTTACATAATTTCTGCCTGCTTCATATTGGCTAAAATTCAGTCTTACAGCTCAACTGTATGGAAAGATAGAAAAATATAGAGTAGTATATGAATATCTGATGAAAAACTATAGTCATTGCCAAATGAAGTGATAATAATTCTGTTTTATATGGTTGTTAGGATTGAATGTATATAAAACAGCATAGTGTCTGACACATAAGTATCTCTCAATAAGTGTTCAGTCACTACCAACTTCTAATCATTTCACTTATTGGAATACCATAAAATGCTTTTTACACCCATATAAAGCTAGTGATTGAATTTACATTCACCTTCCTTTTCACATTATATTTCTTCAACTTCTGTCATTTTTATATAACTAATATGTATATATTTTATACTCTTGCTCAAATATGATTTTTTTTATTTAACTTTCCCAGGCAGAATGACTAGGGCCCCTCCTCTTCCACCATCACACTTAGTACACACCATGAGTGTTGTAATTTGCATGTTGTAATATAATTTGTACACGTATACCTCTTCAACAGACTACGAACCTAGTAGGGAGAGAGCAATATCATTTGTGCCTATATATGAGCATTTATCATAGAGTCTTATATATAGCTAGCAGTCAATAAGTGCTCAATAAATTCAATTGTTTACACTTTTTCTTTGGAAGTTTTTAAACATTTGTTTTATTTATTTGACTTTTATCTGTGTTGTTCTAATCAATTTTTAAAAGATATTTATTTATTATAATTAGGTATATATGACAGCAGTATGCAATTGATTCATTGTATACAATTTCAGCACAACATTTCCTTTCTCTGATTCTACATAATGTAGTGCACATCATAATTGCTGTCATACATGTACCTATGATGATGATGTCCATGTCATTCTACCATCTTTCCTGCCCCATGTCCCCTCCCCAACCCACCTTCCCCTTTGCCCAATCAAAGTTCCTCCTTTTTTCCCATGCCCCCCCACCATGGAATCAGCATCCACTTATCCAGACAGAACATTCAGCCTTTGGTTTTGGGGGATTGGCTTACTTTGCTTAGCGTGATATTCTCCAACTCCATCCATTTACCTGCAAATGTCATAATTTATTCTTTTCTGGTGCTGAGTAATATTCCATTATTTATATATATACCACAGTTTCTTTATCCATTAATCTATTGAAGGATATCTAGGTTGGTTCCACAGTTTAGCTATTGTAAATTGAGCTGATCTGAACATTAATGTGGCTGAGTTATGATAGTATGATGATTTTAAGGTATAGACAGTGGAGTAGGATAGCTGGGTAAATGATGGTTCCATTCTATTCTAAGTTTTTTAAGGAATCTCCATACTACTTTCCAGATTGGTTGCACCAATTTGCAGTCCCACAAGCAATGTATGAATGTGCCTTTTCCCCCCACATCCTTGTCAACACTTATTGTTGTCTGTATTCTTGATACCTGCCATTCTGACTGATGTGAGATGAAATCTTAGAGTAGTTTTGATTTTCATTTCTCTACATACTAGAGATGTTGAACATTTTTTTTTCATATATTTGTTGATCGAATGTATATCTTCTTCTGAGAAGTATCTGTTCAGCTCCTTAGCCCATTTATTGATTGGGTTGTTTGTTTGCTGTTTGTTTTTTGGTGTTAAGTTTTGTTTTTTTTTTTTTTATTTCTTGATATCTTTGAGATTAGTGCTCTATCTGATGTGCGTATAGCAAAAATTTGCTCCCAAAATGTGGGCTGTCTCTTCACCTCATTGATTGTTTCTTTTGCTGAGAAGAAGCATTTTAGTTTGAATCCATCCTATTTATTAATTCTTTATTTTATGTCTTGTGCTTTAGGAGTCTTTTTTCTTAAGTTTTACTTCAAATCAATTTTATTTTTAAAATTTATTTATTTAAATTAGGTATATATGACAGCAGAAATCATGATTTGCTGTACACAATTTCAGCACAACTTTACATTTCTATGGTTGTACATGATATAGTGTCACACCATATGTGCAGTCATACATGTACATAGGGTAATGATGTACATTTCATTCCACCATCTTTCCTGCCCCCATGCACCCTCCCCTCCTTCTCCCTCCCCTTTGCCCAATCAAAGTTCATCCATTATTCCCATGCCTCCCCACTCCCCATTTTGGATCAGCATTCAGTTATCAGAAAGAACATTAGGGCTTTGGGTTTGGGGGATTGGCTTACTTCACTTAGCATGATATTATCCAACTCCATTTACCTGCAAATGCCATAATTCCATTCTCTTTTAATTTTAACGCTGAATAATATTCTATTGTGTGTGTGTGTGTGTGTGTGTGTGTGTGTGTATATATATATATATATATATATATATATATATATATATATATATATATCATAGTTTCTTTATCCATTCATCTATTGAAGGGCATCTAGGTTGGTTCTACAGTGAATTGAGCTGTTGTGAACATTTATGTGGCTGTGTTACTACCAGTATGATGATTTTAAGTCCTTTGGGTATAGACCATGAATTGGGATAATTGAGAAGAAGCTTTTTGGTTTGAATCCCTTCCATTTATTAATTCTTGGTTTTATTTCTTGCATTTTAGGAGTCTTATTAAGGAAGTCAGGGCCTAATTTGACATGATGAAGATTCCAGCCTATCGTTTCTGGTCTAATTACTAGGTCCTTGATCTACTTTGATTTGAGTTTTGTGCATGCTGAGAGATAGGGGTTTAATTTCACTTTGCTACATATGGATTTCTAGTTTTCCCAGCACCATTTGTGGAAGAGGCTATCCCTTCTCTTCAATGTATGTTTTGGGCTCCTTTGTCTAGTATGAGATAACTGTATTTATGTGGTTTGTTTCTGTGTCTTCTATTCTGTACCATCAGTCTATATGTCTATTTTAGTGCCAATATCATGCTGTTTTTGATACTATAGCTTTGTAGTATAGTTTAAGGTCTGGTATTTTGATGCCTCCTGTTTCACTCTTCTTGCTAAGGAGTGCTTTGCCTATTCTGGGACTCTTAGATTTCCAAATTTATTTCATGATTGCTTTTTCTATTTCTATAATGAAAGACATTGGTAATTTAATTGGAATCACATAGAATCTGTATGGCCATTTTGACAAAATAATTTTTTTCTATACAAGATCATGGGAGATCTTTTCATCTTCTAAGGTCTTCTCCAATTTCTTTCTTTAGTGTTCTGTAGTTTTCATTGTAGAGGTCTTTCGCCTCCATTGTTAAGTTGATTCACAAGTATTTTATTTTATTTTTTATTTTTTGATGCTATTCAATTGGCTATTCTCAACAGTGGGAAATTAAGGTCCTAGGCAGCCTGAAGTTATAGTGGGAAGACAAATGGGGGACTTTTCAATGCTTTTATCAGATATAGTCTTCTTATTGGTAGCTCTATACCATGAGGTCTGGCCCAAAAGAAGCACTTAATATAAATTTACCAAAACCTGCAGAAGACAGAAAAGCAGAAAGAATAGCTATGTGTTACTGTAGGCCCCCAAAATATGTTTTATTTTTCAAGGTATTCAGTCCTTTGAGGTGAAGAGTTGACCAAATCTATGTATAAGAATCTGTGTGAATAGAATATTTTCTCCAGAGCATTTTCACTGTTATTTCACAGTGGGTCCATCAAGATACTTGTGAAGCCTATTGAACCAGTCATCTGTAGCCCAGGAACCAATGACCCTGACACCTGGGCCATAATCATAGTTGTAATTTCTTGAGCAGATACAATGTGCTGAACACTTTATATAAACTCCACAAAGTACTTTGGAGGTTTAAGAACAATTCCAACCTGGGAACCCTGATTTGGTTACTGCTCTATTTGGCTAACCAGAGAAAACCATCACCTCATGAAACCACTGAATATGGTAATATTTGCTCCTTGTCACTATAGTTGGAGTCCCCATAATTTCAAGGGTTGGCCCTGACCAATATCCAGTATTGCAAAGAAATGGGAGATAGTATACAATGGTTAAGATAATACCATTGTATACTATGGAACGACTCAGAACTCATACTCCTTATGTTTGACACTTCCCAATGTATGGTTTTTAAGCAGTTAAAAACCTGCTAATCCCATTTTCTCATGCATAAAAATAGAATTAATGATAATGCTTATTTTAAAGAGTAATTGTGAAGGTTAAACAAGACAATGTTTTTGAAGCATTTAGTAAAATTTCAGGCACATAATAAGCATTCATTAAAATTGAACTATTATTACATTGACTTCATTGAACAATTCTGGAGACACATGTTAAGTGATATATGAGAACATCCCAGGGAAGAATTTCCAAAATATGTATAGTCTAACATGCAGAACAGTAAAAACGGTTGTAAATGGAGAGTTCTTGAGTCTATATATTAACTGAAAGCAAATCCTATGTTTCTTAAGTATCTTTTGGAAAATATTTTGACTACCCTGGACCTCAGCTTCCTTGTCTACATAAGTTTCAAATCTGTGTTAATTTATTGTTATTTATTTATTTGCTCACTTATTTATTTATTTTGGTACCAGGGATGGAACCCAGGGGCACTGTACCACTGAGATACATTCCCAACCTTTCTATTATTTTTTAAAATTTTGAGGCAGGGTCTCTTTAAGTTGCTTAGGACCTCACTAAGTTACCATGAGTGGCCTTACCTCAAACAGAATCCCCCTTCCTCAGCCTCCTGAGCTGCTGGGATTAAAGGCATGCACCACGACACCTGACTACTTCTTTTAATTTATTAAGAAAGTCCACTGCAGGGCTGTGGTGGTGCCTCAGCGGTAGCATGCTTGCATAGCATGTGTAAAATACTGGCTTAAACCCTCAGCACCATGTGAAAATAAGTAAATAACGTTAATAAAAAATAAAGTCCACTGTTCAGCTGGTTTCATAAATAGGAGTAATAATAATAATAACAACAAAAACAACTACCAACAAAGCAGAGTGGCTTTAGTCATATTGCACATTTGACTGTAACCTTTTTTAAAAAGTCTCCATCAAATGACCTAATTGGAATATTATTGCCTGATGACCTCCTCCAAAGGTGAGCTGATGTCTAATTTGGTTTCACTGAAGCAGGGGAGTTTGCTAACTTTAGGTATCTATCATTTCTTTGACCAAAGCCAATGATAAAATCTCATGTTCAGATTCCTGGTGAAGTTGAAACTTTAAAAATGCAAGAACTGGGGCTGAGATTGTGGCTCAGTAGTAGAGCGCTCGCTTAGTACATGTGGGGCCCTGGGTTCGATCCTCAGCACCACATAAAAAATAAATGAGTGGAATAAAGGTATTGTGTCCAGCTACAACTAAAAAAATAAATATTTTTTAAAATGCAGGAACTGTTGATTATTCAAGGACAGAATCCACTGAATGTATAAAATGTGCCACCTACCTAATGTCTTGTCAGGCTAACTAACGCCTTTTTAAATAATTAGCAATAGCAGAATTATCTTGGTGTAGAATCATAAAACTTATTATGCAAATGTAGCCATAAGCACAAGTAGCATTTCTAAGGTGCACATATGAAGGGTTAAATTTATAATGGTGCTGCTCAAATTTGTGTGCAGGCAGATAAGGAGAGGGGGGTGAAATAAGTTCAGCTATACCTATGTGACTCAAGATTACCTTGAAGAGTAATCTTCATTATTATATAGAAATCCAACCTCTCTTAAGGGGAAGTAAATGTTCCCTCACTTTAAATACCTGTTCTAGCTCTGAAATTTCCATATTTTTTGGCAAAATGGGAGAATAATGCATACTTCACATGGCTGAAGTGAAGATGCATGGTAAACATTCAATTAATGTTTGTCCTTTCATATCATATTCATGCTCATTCTAATATGGGACAAGAGCATGTGAAAGAATTGGAAGGAGAGAAATTTCAGGATTTTAGCAATAAAACAACATTTTTCATGGATGTTGATGATGATCTATTGTTATAAACACAGAGGTGAAGACTTTTAACAATAGAGACAGGGAAGTGGACAATGGTTTTTGCAAAATATGCTAAGTACATTTTCAACAATACTAAGGGTACAGGAAGTTGGGAACCTTTATGAATATGTAATGGAATCTACTCAGGAGAAAACCCAAATAGATGCATATTATACAACATAGCCAGTCTGCATTCTTAAAAATAAGGTCATATCCAGAAAAACAAAGACTAAAGAATTGTTGTAGAATAAAGGACTCTAGAGTCATAATGGCTAAATGCAATATGTGATCTTGGAATGGGTCCTGAACTGGAAAAAGTAGCTATAAACACATTATTGAAATTACTGACAAATACTCTGAAGTAAATACTATAATTTTATTGAAATTAATATCCTGATTTTTATAATTACAGTATAGTTAGGCAAAATAATGTGTTGCTCTTAGGATATATATTGGAAATATTTGGAACAAAGAGGAATAATGTCTACGAATTAATGTCCCATCATTAGAGAGAAGGAGAGAGTAAATAAGTCAAAATCAAAATGTAAATAATTGCTATTTGGTCAATGTAAGTAAAGTATGAATCATTGTTATTTCAATTCTTGAATTATATGAAAATTTTAAAATTTAAATCAAATTAATTTGTGATGAGGGAAATAAAAAAAACAGTACAAGGCTATGACTAAGGATACATAACAGATTTTCCTGAATTCTTGGGTAGAAGAAGAGCTCAGGGAAAACTTGCCAGAGCAACTAACATCTAGGTTGTGATACAAAGAATAAATTATTCCTTAGATAAAGTGATGTGGTAGGGGGGATATTCCATATAATAAAAGCAGCATACATGAAGGCCTAGAGGCAAGAAAAAGGAGAATGATGGATTTAATACAGCAGCTTCACTCTCTGCAGTTCAGCTATCCATGGTTATGAAGATGAAATATATTTTGACAGCATAGAACCACATTCACATAACTTTTATTAAAGTATATTGCTATAATTGTTCTTTTTATTATTAGTTTGTTGGTTATCTCTTACTGTACCTAATTTGTAAGTTCAACTATATAGGAGGAATATATGTAAAAGAAAGAATATATTATATACAGAGGTGAGTATTATCCATAAGTTCAGGCATCTACTAAGGACCTTGAAACATGTCCACCATGATTGAAAGGGGATTACTTGTGACCGAATACACAAAGGCGGCAGTAGTGAACAATGAATCTGGAAATGGAATCTGGATCTAGAGCATAGTGGGCCTTTTGGGGAATAAATATTTGAGCAGAGTTTTTTTTTTAATGTGTGAGATGTAAGGGAAAGTTATTGGCTTTGATTTGTGGTTTTCTGGCAAAGTGTTTTTAGAAGGCTTTCATTCTGGAGGCTTGGGGGGAGGAGGAGAAGAGAAAATTTTCTTGAAATTTCTTATGAATACAATAGACTAGGAAAAGAGGATAAGAGAAAATCCTGAATACTGTTCATTCATAAATTCTAAATCCTCAGAAATTTTCTACTACAGAGCACAATACTATATCACCAGTGATAGAAGGCACACTTTAAGGCAAAGTCCTCTTCTCAGTGAAATCACAGAACCAACACCTGGCATAAACTGAAAGGAAGAACAACTGGGAGGATATGTTCCTGAATATAGAAAGCATTCTGATGTGTAGGTTCTTTTTCTTTAGGATAGATAGTTTAGTATAGGCAATAAAAATTAGAATGGCTATGGGTCCTAGGAAGATTCATATAGATCAGATATAAGAAAAGAAATGTAGAGTCCAAAAAGGACTGTACATTCATATCTCTCTCTCTCTCTCTCTCTCTCTCTCTCTCTCTCTCTCTCTCTCTCTCTCCTGTTCTCCCTGGAAACAATGTAAGATGGAATAAAAGCACAAATCTGAAATGTGAAAAGAGAAAGGTGTACAGGTGTACTGATGATGAGAGACTATGAAGAAAAAACATGGTGGCAATATATCTTAAAACATTACCCAATAGTTTATTCCTTCTTTGAATTTAATGGAAGCCCAGTTGATAATAGTGGGCACATCCAATGGATTCAGCAAAGGGAATTGATCAGGAGCCCCACTGACACAGGGGAAGCTCTTGCAAACCCTGCTGGACCTGACAATTCCCTCCACTGCACAAACATATCAGGTAGTCAGGCAACATCAACAAGGGTACTCCTGCTACAAGAACTTTGCCAGGACATGGCCACTCTCTTTTTCCAACAGGGAAACATTAGATAGTTGGTTGGCACTGTGATAGGGGAGATCATAGTATAATAAATGGACCATCCCAAGAAGTAGCACCTATCCCTATTGGGCCTGAGACCATTGTCCCAAATCTGAGATACCTGATGACACTAGAAAATGAGCCATATCAAGTACCAGCCAGGGAAATTTTTTTTTTATTCCTCCAGGATAGAGATTCCTTATCCCAAACTACAGAGGTTCTTTCTGCTCCTTTATTCAGTGCTAGTAGGATTAATGTGAGCCCAGTGACACTAAACTAGACAAACCAAAATATAACTACAAAGACTCAGTAAATGAAATTGTTATTAAATGTAGCTCACAAAAGTAGGCTAGGAATGGTATGCTAAACCTAAATAGCGTGATTGTCTGCTACAATGAAAGATTGAAATAGTACTCAGAGTCTTCTAATAGCTAAAATGTCCAAAATATAATAAAAAATCACTCATCATGCCAATAACCAGAAAATCACAAATTAAGTGAGAAAAGTCATTAAACTGATATCTACATCAAAACAAATAATGTATATCTAAAAAGAACAAATTTAAAAATGAATTATATTCAAAACTATCCAAATTTTTAAAATGTGAAAAAAATCGATGCTGGAATAATTTGTCAAAAATTTTCATTCATAAAAATGCTTCAACAATCAATCACAAATTCCCTTAAAATGGTAAAATAGAAAATCTCACCAAATAAATAGAATTTATTTTTTTAAAAAATTGAAATTATATGAAAGCAAAGAAATACAATAACTGAAATAAGAGATTCACTGGATTGGCTCAGTAGTAAACTGAAGATGACCCAGCACAAAATCACTGAACTTGAGGTTCAAATTTACCTAGACTAGATAACAGATCAGAAAACAAGACCAGCTCCTCACTGGAAAATGACAAAAAGATCCAATGTTTCCATTATAAGAGGCCTGGAAAGGAGACTAAAGGTAGAGCTGGAAGAGTATTTAAAGAAATGTCTGAAAACATCTCAAATTCATGCCAAGACATAACATAATTAAACTTCTAAAGACAAGTCAGACAAGTATAATTATTAGTATCAAACAATATTCTGCTGCAGTGTCAAGAGACAATATGGAGTAGTGGGAACTCCAACAAATTAACAGTGTATTCTCTCTAGTTCTATTTGGCTCCAGCTAGTTGGAAAGTCAGGCATGATTTATTTATGTGTGAAACCTAGCTCTTTAAGGCAAAGCAACTAATTCTATACATTTTAAGTCAAGCTTCCAGATAGTTGTGTAGCAAGAAATAGTGATTCAAGAGCCTCAGTTTAAATTCTTACTCTACCATATAATTTTGGACAAATCCATGATTACCTAAGTATCAGATCTTCATATGCAAAATTTTGTAAACATACTAATTCCATTTTTAGGTGTTTGACTTCAGACCGTTTTAAAACTGCATTTCAAAGGCTAGGATTGTGGCTCAGAGGTAGAACGTTTGCCTAGCACAGGTAAGGCCCTGGGTTCGATCCTCAGCACCACATAAAAATGAATTAATTAAATTAAAAAAAGAAAAAAAAAACTGCATCTCTGTCTCTTCTGCTACACCTCTGAAAATCTGATAAGAAAGCCAGGGGGCTATCTCTTTTAGTAATGGTAGAAGATTCAAATCATTCAAGTTCCTGTTTGTGACTACTAACCCTTAGACCAGTCCCATCCCTAACCATAGAAAAAAAATCCTAATCCAGTCTCTTTTCTCCACTCTCAAGTTTTTTTTACACCAGTTTCAGGAACCTAATATGCAATTCCCACAAAACTTCATTATATAACTAATAAATCTCTTCATAATCTCTTGGTGTGTGTGTGTGTGTGTGTGTGTGTGTGTGTGTGTGTGTGTGTTAGCCTATACATCTGAATAAAATTTTGATAAGGGCCCAGCATGTGTCTCTAGAGTACTACAACAAATAGGAACAAATAGGAATTATAATATTCACCCCACAAATTTCCCATGAGGAATAAATAATATCAGAAAAATCTCCTGGCCACAATAAGTGCTTAACAAGTAACAATTACCATGACAAAGAGTATAGGTGAATAGAATTTTCCCCAAACCCTTTTTCCTCCTTTCAAAAATGTAACCTTTCCTCTCTTTCAGTGACAGTTGAACAATTCAGTGGGTTCTAAGGCTTTGGTAGTGGGCAGAAATAAGACCATCTAGTAGGGGTTAGAACTGCTATGGCTTCCTTCCAATTCTTCTGATAAATTCCTAGTATATGCTCTCAAAATGGTTCTGGTTCATTCACTCAGAATGCCCAAGGAAAACTTAAAACTAAACTGACCCACAGATGGTTTTTGTTGAGCCCACAGAGTGTTTTAAAAATATTTTCACATTAGTTGCTAATAGTTTAAAATCATGAGATACCATATAAAATTCTGGGTTATTAGTTTTGTTGAAACTTTGGAAGATCTAGCATTACTGTACTCATATTGCTTAACTAAATAGTAGCTACCACCTTAACTGAGTAGTAGCTGCTCACAATTCCATATTACTCCATATTATTTCCATCACTAGGTCCTATATCAAATGCTTTTTATCATTATTAGTTCACCGTTATATTTCTAACAATTGAGAATTATTTTTCTATGCCAGTTTATAACAAAAATAGGAATTAAAAGCTAGACTATATCAATCAATTTTCTGATGCTATAGCAAAATACCTGAGGCTCAATACTTAATAAAAAGAGATGTTTATATAACTTACAGTTTTGGAGGCTGATAGTCCAATATCAGTGGCCTTATCTGATCAGCCTCTGGTAAGAGCCACATAATGGATGACATCACAATGTTAAGAGTGTATACAAATGAGATCATATGTTAATATAGGAAGCCAGAGAGATTCAGAGGCCAATCTTGCTCTTTTAAAAAAATATTTTTTAGTTGTAGGTGGAGATGATGCCTTTATTTTTCTTCATTTATTTTTAAGTGGTGCTGAGGATCAAATCCAGTCCCTCACCCACACAAGGTGAGCACTGTACCAATGAGCCAGAAACCCAGCCTCCAATCTTGCTCTTTTTATAACAACTCACTTACATAGGAACTAATTGGAGCCTCAGAAAACTACATTAATTCTCTCCAAGGATGAAATACCCAGTGACCAAACCACCTGTCATGAGGCCCCAGTTCTTAAAGTTTCCACCACCTTGACACTACTTTATATTGGAACAAAATTCCAATACAAGAATATTTTGGAGATGTACTCAAATGGTATCCAAACTATAACAAAGAAGGTCAATATTTTTCCAGGAAAAAAAAGGAATTTAAACCCAGCCTATTACACTGAATGATATACTCTTGCTGGCTCCCATAGCAATCACAAGGATTATTTTATACTAATAGAAGATTCAAAGGGAGAACTGCCAACCAAGAATAGTATATATGAAAAAATTGTACTTTAAAATAAAGGACATGTAAGACTTTCCCAAATAAGCAAAATCTGAGGGAGTCTATCATCCCTAGACCTGCCCTAGAAGAAGTGCTAAAAGGAGTTTTATAAGTTAAAACGAAAAGATGCTGAAAAGCAACATAAAAGCATGTAAAAATGTAAATCAATCTGATAAAGGTAAATATACAGACAAACACATATTATGGTAATACTGTAGTGGTACAACATAAATCACATTTAACCCCGATATAAAAATAAAAATTATTAAGAATATATGTAACCATAAAACTTATTATTATATAATAACTCTACCTAATATAATTAAATTGTTGAGATCTCTTGAAAAATATGGTGCATATAGTTAACAATATTGTATATGTAAAATTTGCTAAGAAGGCAGATGTTATGTTAATAATCTTATCACAAAAGAAGAATGAATAAATAACAAAAATAATGGAAGTGTGAGAAAACTTTGGATGAATATATTTATGGTCTTGATTGTGATGGTGAATCTCCTAATTAATTCATTTATATATATTAGTTATGCATATCTTTTTATTTGTCAACCATACATTAATAAATGTTTTAAAAATAAGCTTTAGGGCTGGGGTTGTAATTCATTGGTAGAGCACTTGCCTAGCATGGGTTCAATCCTCAGCACCGCATTAAAAAAATTAAAAATTTAAGGTTAAATTCCTTATAAAATAAGATTTAATAGGGAACTAATGAAATAAGAGGCCCTTATAACAATGTGTTTAATTACTGTACAAATCAACCCTTATGAGATACTTTAGAAAAATAAAATGAAAATTCTTTTTGTTGTTATTTGGAACCTTGATTCATGACTTAATTTTATTTAATCCATTTCTCACTGCAAGCAAATATGTACTACTGAACTTCACTGTGTTTCATTTTATATCAAATCTGATATTGAAGGAAGCTTCATTTCATATAAACATAGATTTAAGATTCTTGGGTTTCAAGTACAGGGGGATATATTTTTTCAGGTGTTCAGTAAAGACTCAGGGCAAGACTTGTCTGAAATATGACTTCCAAAAGCCTGCTATGATGCATAGTGTTATGGTTTGATATGAGGTGTCCCCTGAAAGCTCATGTGTGAGATAATGCAGGATTGTTCAGAGGTGAAATAATTAAATTATGAGAAGTATAACCTAATCAGTGGGTTAATCCACTAATATGGATTAACTTGGTGGTAACTTTGAAGATGTAGAATATGGCTAGAGGAAGTAAGTCTCTGGGGGTGTTTCCTTAGGGATTATATGGTCTCTGCTCCTTGCACTGAAGCTCTCTTTGCTTCCTGGCTATCATGAGCTGAGAAGTTTTCCTCTGCCATGCCCTTCTGCCATAATGTTCTGCCTCACCTGGGGCTCAGAGCTTTGGAATTGGCTGACTGTGAACTGAATCTCTGAAACTGTGAGCACCAAAATAACAATTTCCTCCTTTAAGTCGTCCTTATTTAGTATTTTGGTCACAAGGACAAAAAGCTAACTAAAATACACAGAATTCTGCTTCACAGTCTTTCCTTCAGGTTAGGACATATAAGTTACCTAAAAATGTAAACCTGATAAGGTTGAGGTAAAATGGGTACCCTTTTAGGGTATGTATCCTAAGTTGATATGAGATCAGTCTATAATCCATCTGTTATATGGCAAACTTTGATGTGAATTGTGGGCAAAGCCAAGAAAAGTT
Organism: Callospermophilus lateralis; assembly: GCF_048772815.1. Taxonomy (NCBI): domain Eukaryota; kingdom Metazoa; phylum Chordata; class Mammalia; order Rodentia; family Sciuridae; genus Callospermophilus; species Callospermophilus lateralis. Next base: position 99,305,750 of record NC_135325.1, read on the forward strand.
TCTAAAATTCCTAGATTTAAAATCTAGAAATCTAATTAAGAAAAAACAGTAAAAGATAACTAAGTTCAGCTTCTGTTCAAATGTAGGGATTTTGTTCTCTGTACTATACCTGAAATGGGACCATCCAGCTTCCAGAAAGCCTACTGCTTTAAAAATTAGCCCATTCCATTCTCTCAATTCTAACCATTGGCTATTTTAACTCTCTATTGATTCAAAATACAGCTCTCTTTGCATCCCTTTTCTTATTCTATTTCAAAAATTTAGAATGACAAAAAAACTCATTAAAAATTATATAAGAATTTACTCCTAATTTCTACATTCTCTTAAATAAACATGACATTAAATTGACAGAGAATAGCAGCCAAAGTCACATTTTCAACAAAGGAGAATATTCCTCCCTAATCTTGTTTTCCCTGTGATTAATCGTCACAGTATAGAAAAATATCTTTTCTCAATGAGGTTCCTAGAGAATAGAATAAGTCAAGTGCAAGTCAAATAATCAAGTGATCAAAAGAGGAAAAATCCAGTAGTTTGAAATCCTAGGCTATTAGCAGTTTTTGATTCTTGACTGGGTTACAAGTGGCAATAATTATTCCTTCATGAACAAATCTGAGGATCAAGTAACACCGCTGAGATTAGGAAATGGGAAATTGCTCACAGCAATCATTATTTCATCATGATTAACCAAAAACTAATGGGTTTGGTTTTTAAGTAGTGCTTGTTTTTTTCTGTTGTAATTTCCTACTTAATTATAAGGATTACTGTGAAAGCATACCTGTAAGTTATGGCTTTGGCCTACTGGAAATGCTTATCCACATTCATCTACTGAGAGTCCTGAGCTTGCCATGAAGCATCCTGCCAAGAGCCACTAACAGCCTTTTCTAATAGTTCTCTTGGGGTCATGCCACTGATTTCATGCTTTGCATAAATATCATGTTGCTTAAACCTTCCAGATAGTCAGAATAAATAGCAAATCTGTTTCCATTAATTAAACATATTAACTGAATGTTACATTAGGAATGCAATAGATTTTCTCTCTTTTTACAATATAGAACAAGGTAAAAAAATCGAAAGGTTTGGCATATGGGAATGAATTTCCCCACTGAATGATTTGAAATAAATCAATCTGGAATCCATTTTCATTTACTGCAGGAACAAGTTATTATTGACAAAAGGAGACAAATGACAATTTCACACATACCTTCAACCTTCATTCAATCATAAAATTTTCAAAATCTGTCAATGAGTAATATAAATAATTTCTAAACCCACCTATATAATAATGAAGTCATTAATATCTGATTTCTCCAGAAGAATTGATCAAGATTGATTCCTTAGTAAGGAATAGCAATGCAATTGGGATTTAATGAGAAGGATAGCTGATTCTAGTCCAACATGAGATTTAAAAGGTTTTGTCACTTAGGAGAAAGCATGGGTAAATTTCTTCCACTTCTCCTATTAATTGCATTTGGTTTGGGTTATAAGTCTTCTTTGTATATTTTATAAACACAAGCTTGCCAAATAAATACAAGCCTGTCTTACTAGCCTTTCCTTGCCTGTCTTACTAGCCTTTCCTTACATGATGTCTTTATTCATATTACATTGAAACTGTAATATTTGGCACTAAGCTATGGGATAACTGTAACTAAATAATTCCTAGGCATCAAAAGATGAGGTCCTGGAGCATGTCCTTCAGCATCTCCAGAGAGGTCAGTTTACCACCTGTAAAATGAGTGCAGAGTTTTTAAGGTCCCTTCCAATTTGAAAATTTATTTGAACTTTTTACCCTATATATTTAACATTGTTGGTCCTTAGCCAGTGGCTATGTAGTATCCTATAATGATTAACAAATTGATTTTGATTGTACTGACTAATCTTGTATATTAGTCAGCTTTTTGTTACTATAATAAATGCTTGAGATAAATCAACTTATTAAGAGAAAAGTTTTATTTTGTTCACAGTTTTCAAGGTTCCAGTCCGTGATGGACTATATAACTTTTGGGACTGTGGTGAGGCTGCATATATCATGGTGGGAAGTACATGGTGAGGCAAAGCTGCTTATCTCATGGTCAGAAAGTGAAAAGAGAAAGAGACTGGCTCCCCTAATACATTTGGAGGGCATTGAATCCCCAATGACTAGAATACCTCCCATTCAGTACCCTCCTTAATGTTCCCACCACCTCACAATAGTGTCAAGATAGGGACTAAGACTTTAACACATGGGTTTGGGGGGTACATTTTAGATTGAAATTATAATATTCTGCCCCAGGCCACCAAAAGCTCATGTCCATTTCACAATGAAAAATGAATTTAGTCCATCCATAAGAGTCCCCAGTCTTAATGGTTCCAGCATTGCCCAAAAATTCAAGTTCAAAATCTCCTTGAGACTCAAGGCAAACTTATCTATGGGACTCTCTAAAAACCAGAAGGAAAGTTACATAATTCTGAGACAATGAAAAAGGGTAAACACTCCTATTCCAAAACAATAGGGAAATAATAAGGAGGGATCAACAAAATCAAAACACAGCAGGGCACACATCAGATCCTAAATCTTCATTTCTGTCATCCAGGGCACATAGTGGTCAAATATGGGTTCCCAAGGGCTTGGGCAACCCCATCCCTGTTTATTTACTGTCTGTGCCCAACATGGCCTTTCTCTTTGCTGCTAAAGTGTTCTACAGTGTTGGCATCTCTAAATCCCTGGAGTCTTTACTGCAACTCCTCACTCTCAGAGCTCTGTGCACTGTCCTGCCAAGGGCTGCTTGCAGGGATTCTGACCTGAAAACACACAAGCCTCCCAGATTTTCCTTTAAAATCTCACTGGAAACTTTCATGAACCCCAAACTCTTGCATTCTGCAAGCCTGCAAAACTAGCATCATATGGATGATGCTAAGGTCTGCCAATGGCATACTATACCTGGACCCATTTGAACCATGGCTGTAGGGGTTTGCAAGTGCCTTGGCAGCAATAGTTTCCTTAGCAGCACTAGGTAAACAAGACACACCAGGGTTTTCATCTCAAAAGATGCTACCCTGGCAAGTTTTTGAAAACATTTGTTATTTTATATCGTCAAGCCTGTGATGAATGAGTGGGGTTTTACCATATCCTGAGATGTCCTCAAGGTCTCTTTTCTATTGCCCCAGTGTAAAGCATTTAGCTTATTTCTAATGATGCTAATCTCTTTAGCAACTTCAGTCTCCTTCACTGCACCTTTAAATGCACTCTTTTTCTGGCCAAACTGAAAAATTGCCAAATGTGTCTACTCTGTTCTTTTTTTGCTCTTGATTTACATTGTAAATTTGGCCCAAAGCAGCCAGTAATATTACTGTTACTTCCTGAATGCCATGCTGCCTTGAAATTTCCTGTACAGTTAAAGTAGTTCATCAGCTTTAAACTAAGCCCCCTAACAAAGTCTCAGAGAATGAACATTTTTTTTCAAACTCTTTTACCATGATGTAAAACAGGTGGCCTCTATTTAAATTTCCATCAGAGTCTTCCTTTCAATTTGAGACTTTATCAGCATGACCATTACTGTCCACATTCCTATCAGCAACCTGGTCTTCTGAGACCATAAGAGAATCACCTGTTAACTGTGCTTGGAGCAATCAGATTTTTTTTTTAAATTCCTCCCAACTTTTCCAAACTCCTGAAAATAAATTCTAAAGGCTTCTTTGCATCTTCTAGGATACAGCAACAACTGCTCTACCTGTCAGTACCAATTTTCTACATTAACCAGTTTTCTATTACTGTAACAAATGCATGAGATAAAGCAACTTACAAAGATAAATGGTTTATGTTGACTCACTGTTTTGAAGGTTCAAGTCATGATTTATTGACTCCATTGATTTGGGGCCTGTGGTGAAGCATAACAGCTTGGCAGGAAGCATGGGTTGAAGTAAAATTTCACCTCATCCTGGCTGGGAAGTGAAAAGTGAGAGACACAAGGCTTTCATAATCTCCATTGAGTGAACATCTCCAATGACTGAAAGACTTCCCATTAGGTCCTACATCTTAAAATTTCTACCATCTGCAAATAATGCCAAGCTGGGGACTAATCTTTTAACACATGGACCTTTGGGGAACATTGAAGATCTAAACTAAAATACAGCCATTAAGGTTAAACAAAGTAGCAAACATATTTTATCAGCTTTATGGTCCTTCAAAAAGTAACATTTGGGTTTTATTCCATAAGGCAAAATCAAAATAATTTGGATATAAAGCAAGAAAAGAATGAAGTCCTTTGAAGATAACCAAACTCTGTTTAAAGAAAATTAAAATTATACCCATGATTTAAATAGTCTACCTACATCCACATCCCCTTAGTGTTAGGCTCCTGAATTTACAATCCCTTTGGCTAGTGACTAGAACTGATTGATAGGTTTGGCAAATCCCACAGGGGAAGCTTTCTATGAAAGGAATTACTGGCTTTGAAAATGCAGTTATTAACCTTGAGCATTTTTAATCGCCCAGCAATTAAGCATAAGCACCCTTAAGCTCCCAGTGATTAACCTTTATTACCCCAAGTTGCTCCCACAGGCTCTCCTACTTACTTAAAGACAAAATAGCAGAATGACAAACTGTAATACTTTTAACCTTTTCACAGTGTATTTTGGTTGTACTGATGTAAAAAGAATACTTTATTGCCCTTGAAAATGTGTTGGTTGCCACAGTGAAGAAAAATGTTCTAAGATGTCTAAAGTATTTGAGTCAAAGGTTCTGGGCAAAGCTTTAGGGAATGCAGTATCCTGACCTAGGATATTGAAAAAGCAATAGACTAATGGTGAGGAGATCTGGATTTTATATCCAATTCAGTATGAATAGAACAACTGAAGACTCACCAAAAATTCTCTGGGCCTCCATTTTCTCAGGTATAAATTGAGGGCATTGTAGTAAATAATCCCTAATGTACTTTTCAGCTCTAATATTCTATGAGTCTGATCTGTTCTGTGATGAGCCAACAGGAACTAATTCAAGCAAATCATCTTATTTGGGAACAGAATGATGAAGATAGGTATAATTGATTACTTTTCTGATTGCATTTGGACATTGGGCAGTTACCAGAGTATAAACTGGTATGTGTGTGTGTGTGTGTGTGTGTGTGTGCATTCCCATAAACTAAAGTACACACACTCAGAAAACATAGCGGACATGTAGCTCTTAAGCATTTCAAAAAACCTCACAGAATTTCGATTTTTTGTTATCCTTTGCTAAGTTTCAATTTATATATCTAGATTTTTGCGGCAATTTATTTGTAGCTACTCATTGTGCATTTGAGAAGGTGCTTCCAGGCAGAGACCAGTACTAGAAGTTCATAGGCCTAAAGGTAAGATGTCCTATGGCTTGGCTAAAAACAAATGTATAGTACATCATATAATTTTCTACCAGCTAATCCTTTTACTAGAATAAACAGAAAATTTTCATAGTAAATATACCATTTACTAATCACTGCAGCACTAAAAGTAACCAATTTTTTGATGTTATTGCAATCCAGAGGCAAAACCCTTGAGTAGCCATTTGGGAGTAAAAGCATAAGCCTGAGATAGGGTCTGTAACTTGTGACAGTATAAAGGGAGTACTAAATTGCACAGAAAGAAAAAAATGAAATATATTATTTTCTATAATCACTCTTCATAGGAAAAGAGGAACAGTGTGGAAAGAATAGGGGAAGTAGAAGATACAAGGAAAAAGGTGGGAGGCTGAAAACAGAGCTGCCCGAAATAGTCCAAATGTTTTAAAATAAAATGTTTATTAAGAATTCAATTTAATAGCTCTTACACTGCTGAAATCTTATGGTACTTTGGATCAGCCTCTTTGAGGAGGGAATGATCATGTTGTATGAGTAGGAAGAAAGAATCAAGGGATGTTTATAACATATATTTACAGTTCTCCAAAATATCATGCCTAATCCACCACACTTCTCAGCTCTCTCACAGTTAGGTAGACACGTAACTTATCCTGGCCAATGGATATTTACTTCCAACCTGAAGTAACTTCTGTTGAGAAATTCTATTGCTGCCTTATTGAAAAGACCAAAGTTTTTATATTGGTAGATCCACCATCAGCTTTGATCCCTGATTTACCATGGGAGGCAAAGCCTCACACTGACCTGCATTGGATAGGTAGTGTAAAAGAGAAATTTTGTTTTATTAAGTCATTAGGATTTAGTGGTATAATATTTGTTAATATAATATAGGTTTTTCTAATATGTTATATTCAATTAAATTCTTTATTAAAATAATTGTTCCCATGATCTCCTAAGATTATGAAGATATGCTTATAGATTCTTTTGCCTTTAGTTAAGGAAACACTTGATCAAGATAAAAACTAAATCAAGAATAAAACTAAAAGCTCAAATATTAATCATGTATAAACACAAATCTAGAAAAGCTCAGAAAATTGAAACATCAGTTCTTAATCTTAGTTGGCTGACCTTTGTTTCATTGGCACCATTCAGAGCCAGGATACCCTTTCATGTACTTCTAGGAAAGGAAGAGGCTCAGAATCCAAGCTTAATAGCCTCTTTTTTTCTTTTGGAGAATATGATGGAGAATTATTTCTACATAGTTTTCTATTCTTCCATTATACTATTATTTCATATAGAATATTAATATATACAATAATTATAATGTTTTTCCTTAGGAACACTATTACTATTTGTTCATTTTTAGATACTGAGTTATGATGTTAAGCCTGATTATTTTATACAAATGTGTTCCTACTTATAAAATACTTCCATTATCCTGGCCGCTGTCCAACATATATATGTATATGTATATCCGTGTGTGTATGCTCTTTTAATCAGACAAATTATTTCAAAGACAATTCCTATAAATTATTTTAAAAGAAATTTCTATTAAATGTAGATTTTAGAACAGGCTGGAGTGGAGTGAGTGGTATGCAAGAAAATGAATTGCTTAGAGCTCCTTTTGTTTGAGGCATAAGTGATGGCCTCAGCTGTTGCCTCATGAACCTACCACCATATTTATGTAACACCACACATCCCTTGAACTGTTTCTAAAAACTAACTAAGCACAGTAAGAATATTGAAGCATGTTTCTTCTGACTAAAAGTGGAACTTTTCTGACAAGTGACTTTGGTTCAACATCTTCCTTCAGCCTGACTAAACCATTCTTGGAAATGTGGTTAAGTCTGAGTCTATTTCTCCGTCATTTTCTCTTTTGTTCCATAGTTTTCTGTCATGAAAAAATGATCCAAAGGCTCTTTTCATCTTCTCTTCCTCACTTTTTGCCAAAAAAGTATCTTACATGTCTGAACAATTCTGTCTGAACATCTATTTCTAGGCAGAAACTACTTGTGTTTCAAAGGAGATGAAGTGATTTTCTTGCTTGCAACATTTTCTTGATTTGGCAGTTTCTGTGCCCACCAACCACCTAGTTATTTTAATGAAAAGGAAAAACTTATTAACGAAGTTATTTCACATATGAAACAACATTATGTTTGGGAAAATTTGTATTGTTTTATGATTATTTTTGTTAATGGATCTTCTTGGAGAAATACCTCAAAAGCCAAACTTCAATAGTAACCAATGGGATATATCTTGAAGTGTCAGGGAATTCCAACTGCTTATTTTGGGAAATAGAGTAAAAAGAGATGGGAACCCAAGAGTTCATAGTAGAAAGTGGTAATAGATATATCTTATCTCTTGATTTATGGGAAAGAGGAAAACAGATTCTTCACAGAAAAAGAAGACTACTAAGAGTTTTACTAGATAGCAACCTGTAGAAGACCACTTAACAAAGTGTTTAATCCCAACTTTCAGAAATATCATATTAATGTATTTTCCTAACATTTGGGTTCTACAAGATATTCTATGATGCACAAGCCATCAACAAGGATTTATTAAATTTTAATAACATTTATTTGTACATCCTTTCAATCAACCTGTGCTTCACTTAATTCACTTATTTAATTCTTACTGTAATCTTATGTGATAGGTACTATTTTACTCATTTTTCAGAGGAAGAAATGAAGGCACCAAGACATTATGAGACTAACCCAAGCATATACCTATTAAGTGGCAGAGTCAGGATGTAACATTCCAGAGTCCATGTCCTTAACCATCACATTTTGATGACTGCATCTCATGCTTTTATAAACAACATAGCCTAAGTTTAGCTGAGTATATTAAATTACAGAATAGACTTGTTTTTTATTCATGGACTAGAACAGAACTGATAGAAGCAGTCTCCCTACACATACCACTACAACTTACTCTAAGACAAGAAAGGTGAGAGCGATATCAATTCAGGGGAGAATACCCATTATCCAAGGGATAAATTGGCCATAGCAAAGAGGAAAGAACTGGAATAATGTTTCAATCTGTATGTATACTAATATGAAAAATAAATCCTGTTCTTGCCTTGTACCCTTATTTTCTTATTTTTATAAAAAATGTCTAGATTGTGGTAAATATACATATTATATAAAATATAATACTTTTTATTTCTTTAAAATCCTCACTTTCAATTCTGATTTTAGTTATTTTAAACTAAATATTTATTTTTATTCTTTTTTGTCTTTTTACTTTCAATATATGTGTCCTTAGATGTTGAGTTCTACTTTTTTCTTTTTTGAAGTCATTCTTTAAATCTGTGTCTTTTGAATGGGGAGTTTACTCCATTTGTATTTAAAGCAATTAATGATAAGGAAGGATTTATTTTTCATTTGTTATAGTTGGATATGAGCTCCCCAAAGGTCCTGAGTTAATGCAGAAATATTCAGAGGTGAAATAATTGCATTAAGAGAGATATAACTTCATAAGTCCATCCTGGTTGAATGGACTAGCTGGGTGGTAACTGTAGGAAGGTGGGGTATAGCTGGAAGAGATCATCTTCCATACAACCACTTATTAACTGCTCAGTTATAATAGCTTTGTTGAAGATTCCATAGGGTTTTCTATATACAAGATTTTGTCATGAACATAGAAAAAAAATCTTCTCTTTTTCCAATGGTATGACTTATTTTCCTTTTTACTGCCTATTGTTAAAGCAAGAAATCCCATTACACTGCTGAAGATAAAGAGAAGATATTTTTGCTTTTTTCCTGATCCCACAGAAACTTCTTTCTGCCTTTCACACTAAGTATGACAATACTTATAGGTTTTTCATAGATTTTTTTGTTAAATTCAGGTAATTCCATTTTACTCCTAACTTATTAAATGATTTTATCATGAAATTGTGTAGGGTTTTGTCAAATCATTTAAACAAATTTTCACATCTACTGAGATGATCATGTGGGATTTTTCTTTGATTTTATTAATGTGGTGTATTACATAAGTTGATTTAAATTGTTGAACCAAAGTTGCATCCCTGGAATAAATCACACTTTTCCATGATTTACAATATGTTTCATATGTTACTGCACTTGTTTTGCTAAAATGTTGTTAAGGTTTTTTTGCATTTGTAGTCAGGAATAACATGTTCTTTAGTTTTCTTATATCTTTATCTCACTTTTCTATCATGGTAATACTGGCTTCATAGAATAAGTTGGGAAGTGTTTTATTCTTTTTCATTTTTTCAAAGAGTTCAAGAAGGATTGGTATTAATTTCTGTGTTTGGTAGAAATCACCAGGGAATCTATCTGTTTCTGGGCTTTTTGTGATAATTCTCTAATTACTAACTCAGGATCTTTGTTTTTTATCTGTCTATTCAGATTTTCAAATCTTCTTACAATCAGGTTCAGTAGTTTCTATCTTCTAGAAATTTGTCACTTAATTTATGCTATTGAATTAATTGTTATACAATTGTTTCTAGTAGGTCCTTACAATATTATTTACTTTCTTATGTAAAGCATGTAGTAATGCCTCTCTTTTATTTATGATTTTAGTAATTTAAATCTCTCTTTACACCAGATCAATTTTATTAAATGATTGCCAATTTTGTTACTCCCTTCAAAAAACTTGTTGATTTTCTATATTATTTTTCTAGTCTCCATTTCAGTTATTTCTGCTATAATCTTTATTTCCTTCCTTACTTTTGTTTTTTAATTTTACATTTAAGTTATCAATGTCAGATTTTACTATATTTTTAATACAGGAATTTGTAGCATTACTTCACCGAATTCCAAAAGTCTCAATGTTTTCACCTTTACTCATTTCAAAGTATTGTCCAATTACTCTTGTGATTTCTTCTTTACCCCACTGGTTATATAGAAGTGTTTATTTTTATTTTTTATTTTCACATATTTGCAAATTTGTCAAATTTTGTTATTAACTTCTAATCTCATCCCATTTTGGGGAAGGAACATATTTCATATGGTTGCTATCCTTTTAAGTTTATTCAGACTTATTTATGGCCTCATGTATGATACTTATTTAAGATGTTCAGTGTGTACTTAAAGAAAAATGGATATTGTATTCCTGTTGAGTGAAGTGTTATATAAATGTTTCTTAGGTCTAATTGGTTGAGAGTGTTGATTAAGCCTTCCATTTACTCTTTGAATTCATATCTAGTTGTTATATCCATTATTGAAGGTGGGGTAACAAAGTCCGAAACTATTATTGTTCAATTATTACTTCCTTCAATTCTGTTTCTGTGTCACATTTTTAAGAGATGCGTTGTTACATGAACAATATGTTGATAATTGTTATTTTATCCTGATAGATTGAAACTTTTGTCATTCTAAACTATCATCTTTTGTTTACATTAACAACTTCTTCAAAGTTCATTTTGTATCCATCTGTCTATCTATAGCCATTATCTCTCTTCTATTACTGTTTTCAGAGTATATATTTTCCATCCTTTGACCTTCAACTTATTTTTATTTTTAATCTGAGTTATATCTATTATGTAGTTGGATTATGTTTTTTAATCCATTCTGCCAATGTCTGCCTTTCTTTTGGAGTACTTAATCCAAATACATGTAACATACTAATTGATGAGGTAGAATTTATGGCTAACATTTTGCTATTGTTTTTATTTATCTTGTGTAATTTTTTCTCTTTTATCTCATTATTGTCTTCTTTTGTGTTGAATATATATTTCTTAGTATACCATTTTAATTCCCTTGTTGTTTCTTTAGTTATATTAAATTTAGTTATTTTCTTAAGTGTTTGCACAGGGGATTGTAATTAGCATTTTACAGTAATAATTTAGTTCAAATTAATATCAACTTAATATAAATTACTTATAAAAATATTTAATTCTATCCTTTGTGCAGCTTTTACCATATAAATTATATATTTATATAATGTTACTCCATTAATACATATTTGTAATTATTGATTTATGTAATTGTGCTTTAGATAGCTAAAAACCCACAATGTGCTGGGCATGGTAATGCATGCTTGTAATGTCAGTGGATTAGGAGGCTGAAGCCAGGGATCACAAATTGAAAGCCAGCCTCAGCAACTTATTGAGGCCCTAAGCAATTTAGTAAGACCCTGTTTCTAAATAAAATATAAAAATGGCTGGGGATGGGTGTCAATTAAGTGCCTAACCTGAACACCTCCAACCTACCAGATGAATTAATCTTGCAACACTTTCAATGATCACCAAATAGTTCTTGAACTAAATCTTCTAGCTTACTCAGAAACAGTGGGAAGAGTGCATTAATGAGGTTATATTTCAGTAATCATCTATTAAATATTTCTTCCTATAGAGACAGGGAATTATACAGGGTTAATTCTTATAACAGCAAACAATTGACAATTTCATCATTGGTAGTCTCAAATAACAAGAAAATCCGGGGCAATCATTTTTTTTTTTGTATTAAATGAGATGTCAGTCTTTATTTATACCATGTAAAAGTCACGAGTAAGTGATAATGTCACATATTTCAGAGGAAATGCCATAAACCCCAGAAAAATGTTCTCATCAACACATATCATAAAGAATTTAGCTGAATCTAAAAGGAATTACTATCCTCTCATATGAAGTCCAAACCATCTAAATTAAAGTATTGTCTAATTGATATTCTTGCTGCTAGGGAATATTAGAGGATGTTTACAATTAACTATTCAACCTATTGTTTTTCAGTCTACTTAATTTTAGGGAATGAAACAAGAAACAATGAATGAAACAAAAATGGTGATAAGTTAAGAAAATACAGTCAATTGGTTCTAATTGATGATATGGATAACCTGCAAGAAAACTATCAAGATTTGACTGTGCTTTATATTTACCTATAAAAAGCTGCTACTTTGAATATCTCTTGATTTTCTCTTTAAACAAAAAATAGTTCAAGAAGTGGCTCAAGGAGATTGGAAGAAAAATGTGTGTTGACAGATGGGCGAGCCTTCCAGTGCTCTGCTGCCAGGTAAAATGAGTCCACTGGATTTGCTATCCATTTCTACCACAGCTGTGAGGCGGCTGGAGGCACATTTCACTACTTGTTAGTGCAGACCCAGTCCATTTGGAAACTGTCATGGGAAATAACAATTTGACATTTAATAATTCATTCATTGCTAAAGTCAATATTTTGGAATGGTTTGTGAGGCATCCCACTTTTAATAGCAAGAACTTGAGCTATAGTTAGCAAGGTCATAACACCTTACTGGTTTTTGGGGCTTGGAGTTTAATAGTTCAAAAAAAGATGGCTCTTTATATGCACATAACAACTCATGGAATTTTATTCTTTAAGATCTGCAAAATGGCAAACTTAGCTTAGAAAAATTAATAATTTGTAATTACTAACAACTACAGTTTATGGAATATTCCTTTCCTAGTAGAGCATATTATAAAAAAGGTTAACCTTACTTATGTGATGAAGGTGGGAAGAGAGAGTGAAAATAACATTCATTGTGTCCAGAGATTTTATATATGCTATGTAACTTAATTCTCAAAACAGACCTGTGATATTGGTATTACCCCCAATTTCACAAACAAAAAAAGTGAGGTTATAAAAACATTAAGTTGCAAAAGACCATACAACTAACAAGCAAATTAATTAGATTTAAAGGCAGATGTTTGTGACTTTAAAAGCTGTATACCTTTTATTATATCATGCTAGTCCCACAAACTTGTAGGCTTATGTAATTTAAGGCTAAGTTCAGTGAGAAATTTTTAATGGTTGAAAAAGGAATAAAGGAAAAATGAAATTATACCTTGAATCCCTGCTTTAGTGCTGAAAATCTATCTTTATGAATATATCTTTTTCTCTCATGCTTTACATCAGTTAAAAAATGGAAGAATATATTCTGTGGGCCAGAATTCTGCAAATTCTTTCCACAGAACATGAATACTGGGTAAATTTAAGGTTCATTATCTGACAAAAGGGTTAAATTAGTTTAGCAAGATGCTTGGTTAAATAAAGTTAAACAGATTTCTTTGCTGTTGAATTTTTCTAAGCTTTTTACATGTTAATATGCATGGCAAAGTTCCAAGAAACACTATGGAAATGCAGGGTTTCCTAAATGTATCTTTTCACAGGAACCCACTTTACCAAATTTGTTTCACAGAATGCCAGCTTGAGAAATCCTCTTCTGTGCTGTTTCAGTGACTGACACCACAGTGTGAAGGAAGACAAGCAGGTTTGCTAAGGAAAGAGGGGCAAGGGCTTGAGACCCTGAAAATCAGGGAGATGTCTACAAAACTGCAAACAAGGAGTGTAGAGTTTCTCCTTACAATCTATAATTTTGCTCATGGTTGACTATACTTAAAGAATTATTAAGAAAAACAAGACTTTTGATGCCTGGTCACCAATATACAATTTCTTTATATAAACCACTGATAAATAGCTATGAATTGGAGTAAAAAATTTGTTTCCATTGCTCTTTCACTGTGACCAGTGACATGTAAATGACAATTTTTCCCATTGGTTTGGGAAATGATGACAGCACTCAATCACCAAATTCACGTGGACCAGACCACAGAGAAGAGCTAGTGGCATTATGCAAAGATGGACTAAAATGAATGAATATAGCTACAGTTCTCACCAGTGTCAGCCATATGTGTAGTTACAGTATATAGTTGTTAAAATGTCATGATTTATGCCTCCCTGCCCTTAAATACCTTCTTCTTCCCCTCTCAAGGAAATTATAATGCCTAGAATTCTTCCACCGAAGATAGATTCTTTGGGTTAAGTATTACCTTCTTTGACTTCCATTTACAAATGTAAAAATACCTCCAGAAGAATGAAATATGAAATCCTTTACCATAACTAATTTATCAGAAATTTTCTTTTGTGGTAAGAAGAATGGGGTGCCACACATGAGGGTGGAATAATGAGTTTCTGTAGCATATCGAAACTTTTCTTTCCAATTTGACTTTGGGTACTAAGCCAACAAAGTTCTACAAAACAAAGCAAATTAAAAATGGCTCCCTGCACTCTTTCTTTCTCCCCTTGTCTAATAGCCAGAAACCTCTACAGCTAGGGATAGATAACCAGACCAGGAGACTTGACACTTCTGTCAGGGCCAATGTAGAAATAGGTATAAATTTATAGTGTTGATGAGAGCCCTTCCTAACTTGTTATTTGGAAATGACTCTCAAACATATATTTGGAGAGATAATTAAGATTCATGGAACAACTAAGAACTAAAATATGTGGTAGTAGCTATAAAGAAAATAAGATTTCCATTGAAGAGGAAATAAGTTTGAACAGGAATAATCAGGGAAGCTTTCTGGAAGAAGGAGAACTTGAGCTTACTTTCGAGTTCAAAAACCCAGAATGAGATAAAAGAGTGGTAGTTGTTTCTGTAGGATCAAGCAGAGTTAGCAAATTGGTTTCATCTCTTGTTCCAGTTCCAAACAATATATAGAGGCTGCTGGCTGCCTAGAGCACCATGTTGAGAAGAATGCTGAAACTGTTACCAGGCTCAATATAAAACAGTACAATGATCAATCTAGTGATATATGCCATAGGCTACAAACATTCTAGGTATGGAAGCAAGAGCTCTCCAAAGGAATTTTGATCTGATATTGATAAGATCAAACATCTAAAACCCACCTGGGCTGAAAGAAATCAATAGAATAAATTCTTTCTACCACTGGGAAATTCTGTTCCCTACACTATAGAACTTGAAATGAAAATTTTCTATAACCATGTCTCAGCATTAACAGATAGGCAGGAGACACCCTGTAACATGGAAAATTTATATTTTTGGTTTAGTTGAGTTCAAACCATATTTAATGGTTTAAAAAATAATTAACATGGGCTTGGTTTGAAAAATTATGTATGCAGTGAGAATGTTAAAACACAGTCTGCTTAAATGTCTGAGAACTAAAAGGATCTATTTCTATTTGGTGCCAATTTCTGGCTCTACACCAGATGGGCCTACTAATGGCTGCGGTCCTGTGAGTTTTAAGAGGAACTGAAGGGATGGAAAAGTTCAATCTTAAGGCTTCTCCTCACTACCCACAACATGGCTCTTCTCATAATTATACCTCTTAAAAATAAGAGAAATATATGTCCTATTCAGTATATTCTTGGTTTTAATGAATCTAAGATTGTATTTAAATATATTATGTTTGGTGAGCTTTGCTTTTATCTCCAACAAATTGTCATGTTTCCCTTTAAGAGAATGCTTTGCATTTGGTTGTCATAGCAACAAAATGTGCTAGTAGGCTGAAAAACTGACATTTCCCCCTGATGTTTATTATTCATGATGCAGACACCATTTCCCCCAACACCTCCATCAGCACTAAGGGGTCTCTCCATTTAAATGTAAATTGACCATAAAAAGATAAAAGACTCTACTTTTACTGGTCATGAAAGGTTCCTGTCTTTGCCATTTTTTTTTTCTTTCTTCAGTGCTTCTGATTCAAAAACTCCATAAAGGAGATGATCTTTAAAAGTTGAATGGACATTTACCATTCCACCAAAATCTGGGACCTTTCTTATGTACACATTATACAAAAGGAGAGGGAAAATTGCTCTTACCAACAGAGGGAATAACCCTGGCTAACATTTATACAGAGAAATTTACACTTTCAAAGAATTTGCACAAACATCTCAACCAGCTGTCTCTTCTGGACTCTAGACAGGCTTAAAATGCAATGCCTTCTATACAATGTTCAAAACAAAAGCATACAAGATCATTGTGCTTCCTGTTTTAAAATAAGATATTCACACTTCCTTCAGGAGTACTTCATAAAATGAGGGTTTCTACAGGGATATGACTCTGTGAGACCACACAGAAGTACTGCTTCCCACAACCTCATCTAGCCTCTCTTTCCTCAGAAAACCTGTTCAGCACAGTTTTTTTCCCCCATGAATAGAGGATACAAGAAGGTTGAAAACTTCAACCCATTTAACATTTGTATAGTATGAAACCACAGAAGCAAATATATAAGTGAACTCCTCTTTCTTGTTCATTTCCATTTTTAGACATTTCAAAGTAAAGAACAGTCATTTTAATTTTCAATATTTTGGGGAGCAAATGGATAGGACTGAGATTTTGATCTGGACATGAAGGAACTAATTGTTTGAATTAGAAAAATGCTTTCCTGAAGGCTTTGGAAAAAAATGTTTTAATGCCAATGCCAACTCCAACTCCTAATTATTAGAATTTATAAGTACTTTCATATCAATAGAGTAATCTTGCAATTAGAAGCCTATAGTCAGGGAACTGAAGTCCCTTTCATTTCTCCTAATTCTATTTATTCCTAGATAAAAATTTCTCTGAACTAATGGCACATTTTCCTGCCATTAGTGGAATCAAAAACACAATATCCCTTTTTCTCAGTCTTTTGTTATTGTTATTGTTGTTGTTAAGACTCCTGTAGAAACTCAAAATTTATGCTGGGAACATCAGTGATGCCTTTATAGTGGCAAGGCAGTGTGGCAATATAATTAGATACTCAAGTAGTAAAAATCAGACACACTCTAAGTTCTTGCTATGCTACTCATTAGGCATGTGATCATGAAAAGGTAAACTCTCTATGCTTTACTTTTCTCACTAGCAAAATTTTAACCGATAATAGTGGGATTATTCATGTTATATGCTTAGCCCAATATTTGGCATACAGTAATAGTGCCTTGAATGCTAGTTTTGTGCATTAATTTAGAAGCAAGTACTAAGTAAACATGTCAGCACCCCTAGAAAGTTATTCTTTAGCCAAGTATTTGAAGTTTACTTATTTATTTATATTTGCTTTTGATTTCATCAAAAAAGGGCTAAAGGATCTGTTATAGGCCAAGAAAATTAGCAAATCTACCAGTGAATGATTTTTGCCACATTCACAATAGCTTCATAGAATCAAATTAAGAGAGCATTGAAGTCACCTAGTTAGAAACTACTTGAGATGCACACAGTAATGTTGTTATTAAAAGTCACCAGTGAAATATTCTATATTCCATCATATTTTTCTTAGATCTATTTGGAAAATCTCTGGCTAATATTTAAAACAACTTCTTTCCTCTTCAATGACAAAGAAATGCTGATCTTCATGCTTGTTTTAATAACCCTTAAATGAGCAAGAATTTAATCACAGAATTTTAGGCATCAGATTTGAAAATGATGTTGGAGATTTGATAATCTGAAGAACTCCATTTAAAGATGAAAACATAAGGCTGTCATGAAAATTGACATGCCCAAATCCATGAATATAGTTCATTTGGCCTGAAATCCAAGTTTCCCACCTCCCAATCCATTGTCTATTCCATGAAATCATTCCATGAAGCACTGACTCTGTGATAGACCAATATTGCTACTTGTCTTAGTTTGAATTCTCCTGCTAGAGGAGCATGGGACAAGAACTTGGGTACAGATAGCTCACATGGGATCCTAAGAAACTCTTAGTCAATAAGTGGGAGGAAGGGAAGAGAGAGAAGATAGTAAAGTGTGTGTTACTGAGTAAATTATCCTGTGAAGAACTGAATCACAATCCTGCTGGAGATCAGGTGAAAAAAAAAACATTTAGAAAACATCTCAGAACTTTCCTTAAGGATTGGATGGTTAGGGAATTTATTCACTGATCTCCTATCCCCAAGTTGTTGAGAATTAGCTTCAAGCACTTTAACACCATCACCTTCCCAGGCTGCACCTTTGTGGGGGCCAGCAGCCTCCAATGCTTTGAAGATAGAGCTGATATACAAAAGCATAGACACTATAGAGTGCTTGATATGAGATGAACTGCCTTCTACAACTATACTAAAATCAGATGGACTGAAGGGGATGTTGTAAGAGACAATACAAATATCTGTTACACTACTGTTTACTAGTATGCAATTATTTGACCCTTCTGAACATTATTAACTATTCTATAATAGGGTGGAACCATATGAAATTAAAATGCAGTGATGTCCTGCCAATTCTAATCTTAGGTAATTGAAACCTCATGTGCAATTCTCCAGTACTTCTCCTTCCCTGCCATAGCACTCATGGGGGGAGGCCTTGAGAGGCAAAAGACCAAGGCACCTAGACTGTGGTCATTATATGAGGGACAGCTATCTTTTGGAGTCATATTGTTGACATGGTTCCCAAGCTTCCAAAACATTCAGCCAGCCTACTGGTCCCTGCTGAGAAGTGGCAGTGGAACAGGGAACAGTGGAGTGGTGACCCAGGTGGTTGGAGCACAGGCAGTGAGCATGGTTTGTTGCTGCATGGAGCCTGCCATGCAGGTTTGGTGGGCCTGAGGCACTGCAAGCCAAGGAGTGCCAACCTGTCACCCTTTGGCAGCCAGATCTGGGCATGGTATGGATGATTGTTGCAGAAGACCACCACATGCAGTGCTGCAGCCCAGAACCTGTAAGCATAGACCATCCAACAACCTCAACCTCTCACTTCCTGACCTGGGTGGAAGTGGGAAGACCTGTATGGAAGTTGGGACTCAAGAGTTGATCAGAGGTAGTACTTTTCCAAATGCTAATTAGCACAAGTTTGGACCCATAGCAGTGACCCAAGTGCTATATAAACCCCTAGAGTTCTATTCCTTTGGCATTCTTCAATAAATCTTACTCTTACACTCACTCATCCTGTTCTGTGTATTTCATTGTTTGAATTCACAAGATAAGAACTGAGGAAAAAAATAAATTGACAGGGAGGTGCTGGGGTCTGCTGCCACACTGGATGGCATAACCCACCATTAAGAGCTGCAACACTTCTTGGCTGCACTGGCCTGCATGTTTATGAAGACCCCATCCACCACCAGAAGCAGAGACTCAAGTTTCATCTCAAAACATTGGTTTCATTGGGAATCATAGTGGACTCTCTCTAAATAATAAATATACTTTTGTGGTGTTAAGCCACTGATGTTTTGGATCATTCTTATTAATACAATATGCTTATCCTTTTCTACGTAATAGAGTTGTGCCATGTTCAAGTCCAATATCTTAATATATTTCTGAATTTGTAAGGATATACCATAGTGAAAAATTCTATGCTATCTTAACTGTTCTTTATAAGCATCACTATATTTATACAGAGGTTGGTCAAGATTTTGGCTACAATCTGTGAGCAGAATAAAAGCAAATTAATGAGGAGAGTGGAAATATATTTTAAACCTCATTATTATAATACTCTTATCATTAAGATAATCAGTCAAACTATAGATTAACTTATAAAACTACCATGCTGTGGTTTCAATACTTGTACCCATGACAGCACTTCAATATAAAAGTAAAGAAAATTATTCTAACACTGATTCATTTTTTTAACAATGAATGGATTACTTTGCTTAGCACGGTATTCTCCAACTCCATCCATTTACCTGAAAATTCCATGATTTTATTCTCTTTTAATGCTGAGTAATATTCCATTGTGTATATAAAACCACAATTTCTTTATCATTCATCTACAGAAGAGCAACTATGTTGGTTCCACAGTTTGTCTAATGTGAATTGTGCTGCTATAAACATTGATGTACCTGCATCACTGTAGTATGCTGTCTTTAAGTCCTTTGTATATAGACCAAGGAGTGGGATAGCTGGGTCAAGTGGTAGTTTCATTCCAAGTTGTTTAAGGAAACTCCATACTACCTTCCAGATTGGTTACACCAATTTTCAGTCCCACCAGCAATGTATGAGTGTACCTTTTCCCCCACATCCTTGCTACATTGTTGCTTGTATTCTTGATAACTGCCATTCATTTGCAGATAAATGGATGGAGTTGGAGAATACCATGCTAAGCAAAGTAAGCCAATCCCCAAAGACCAAAGGCCAAATGTTTTCTCTGATAAATGTATGCTAATCCATAATGCAGTGGGGTGGCATGGGACAGGATGAGTGGAAGAACTTTGGGTTGGGCAAATGGGAGAGAGGGGAGTGGAGGGGGCATGGAGGTAGGAAAGTCGGTGGAATGAAATGGACATCATTACCCTAGGTACACATACAATTGCACAAATGGTGTGACCCTACTTCATGTACAACCAGAGAAGGAAAAAAAATTGTGCTTCATTTGTGTACAATGAATCTAAGAGCATTCTGCTGTCATCTATAACTGATAATAAGAAATAAAAACCAGATGAAAGAATAAACACAATGTGGTATATATATATATAATAGAATATTACTCAGACATAAAGAGGAATTAAATTCTGGTATTTGCCAGTAAATGAATGGAGCTGGAGAATACCATGCTAAGTGAAATAAGCCAATCCCTAAAAACAAAAGGCAGGATTTTTTTTCTGATATGCAGATGCTAATTCACAATAAGAGGAGGGGCTAGGGAAGAATAGAAGTACTTTGGATTAGACAAAGGGGAATGAAGGGAAGGGAGGAGGGCTGGGATTAGGAAAGATAGTAGAATTACTCAGACTGTACCACCCTATGTGCATATATGATTATATAATCAATGTAATTTACATCACATAAAGCAGAAGAATGGGAAGTTATACTTCTTATGTGTATAATATGTCAAAATACATTCTACTATTATGTATAAATAATTAGAAGCAATAAAAAATAAAATTTAAATTTTAAAACCCCTGTTATTTAGCATTACAATAGGCTATGCCATTTTGAAGCCACATCCCTGATGAGAACATTTAGCACATCCTTGTTAGCAAAGATTCAAGATGTTCAAAGACACTTTTATTCACGGTATATAAATGATATAAATATTACTACAATGAATTTTCATTACTTTATTCTATTTTTGACTGAGAACCATGTCTTTAAATGCCTCCCAGAAACATATAAATAGCAGACAGGCCCAACCTTCAAACTTCTGGTCTTGGATTCATCACTGTGTAACACCTCTTGAATTTACCCATGAATGATGCCAACTCACATAGTTTCTGTTCTTATCATAAAGTAGGACTTGACAAATACCTGAATCTGAATCTACTTTTTTCTTCACTGATTAAGCTTTATTTACCTGTCCCTATTTTCTCTGACCTGTTTTTGATTTTTATACTTTTTACGTAGTACTGACAACAATGCAGCAAATGTACTCTGGAAGTAAGAGAGAAAGAAACAGGATACTCATTGAGAATTTTACTTTCTCCAAGGCATCAGGAACCTTCCCAGATACCTGGATATCATGGTCTGTCCCAGCAATTTTGGTGAAGAAATTCTAATGGACATTTCCAATGTCATGCAAAAGCATTCTAGAGTTCCATATCTAAAGATGAATGTGTTAAGATGCATTTATTTTTCTTGCATTTGCTTTCAGAAATAAATTGGTACAATGTAGTCCTTTAGCTATGTGAGTATGACTATTTCCACTGGGTAAGGTAGAAGAATAATGTTCAATTCTTATACTTCCTCCAAATGATTATATTTGAGCCTAATGGTGGCATTTAAGTCATGTTTCTTATGCTATAATTAAATTAAATTAGTTTCTCTCCCACCTCACCCTCATCACAGTGCTTTCTACAATTGCAGTGCTTGGAATTTCTTTTTATCCTCTAAAAATCTGGGTAATCTCAAAAAGAAACTATTAATATGTTAGTTAAAATAACACTGAAAGACATTGTATAATAGTGAGGCAAGGGTCAGGGAGAGGTAGGAGCAAGAATTCTGAAATCATTCTCTAATGATAATGCTTTGTTTGTTTAGTCAGTAAATGTCTGATTTGTGACATATATTTCCAGGGAGTGTCTATGATATGTATCCATATGAAGATATGTTCAAATTTTACAGGAATACAATCCAATATGTGTTAAGATATATAAGTAGATATAGATGTAATGTGTATAGATAATATATAGATAGATCAATAGATAGATAGATAGATAGATGGATAGATAGATATGCAAGAGGAAAGAGTTCTTAGAGAAATTTCCAATTGATGTATGCCTTTGGAGTATAAATAGTATTTAATCACATCTAGATAGTATGATGGTGAAGTATTTCAGGCAAAGGGAATAGATTACATGAACAAATGTATCAGGGTAGCAAAATTAGAGCAGATACTTCAGGTTGGCTGAGGTATATGATTCATGAAGGGGAGTAGTGCTTGGTAAATCTGGAGAGGCATATTCACAGCCAGATCACAAAGGGTCTTGAATGACAGACTGAGGGACTTATACTTAATTTAGTTGATAATGCAGTACTGATGATAAATTTTGAACAAGACTGTGGTTCAGAAATATTAATCTGTCAACTGTGTGTACAATGAATTAGAAGTATATATGTGTATTAGAGCAGGAGTGTGTGTGTGTGTGTGTGTGTGTGTGTGTGTGTGTGTGGTTGGGGGAAATTACTATAAATGCAAAGGCATATTACACAAACATACCTTTAACCTACATATATTTTACTACATATATTCCATAACTTTCTTTGAAAGCATTTTGATATATTTTGTTTACCATTCCACTTGAGAAATTGATACCCTAGAGTGAGCCTTTGATGGAAGCATAATTGCATCATTTCTTTGACTGTTCTCTCATGTCCATGTGGGACTCTCATAATGTTATGGTTTGAATATGAGGTGCCCTCTAATAAACTCACATTATAGAAAATGCAGGAATGTTCAGGCATGAAATTATTAGATTATGATAGGTATAACCTAATCAGTGCATTAATCCATTTAGTGGAATAATAATTTGAAAGTACTCCTGTACTGGGTAACAACTGTAGGCAGGTGGAATATGGCTAAATAAAGTGGGTTACTGGGACCTTGCCCTTGGGGATTATATTTTATACCCCAGTCTCTTCTCTCTGCTTCACAGGTGCCATTGGGTGAGCAGTTTACTTCTTTCATGCCTTTCTTCAATGATACTCTGCCTCATATCCATCCCAGAGCAATGGAGTTAGTCAGCCATGGACTGAGACTTTTAAAACTATGACTCCAAATAAACTTTTTCTCTTATAAATAATTCTTAGTGGGTATTTTGGTCATAATGATGAAAATCTGACTAACATACAAATTGTGAGCATCTCACCATGCTGTCTGTGTGTGTGATTCTATAATTAAAATAAATGTATTTTGTCTTATTATAACATTGCTCCTAAACTCCAGCTAACTGCATTATCTACTTCTTAAAAGCGGAGTGATCCATTTCAATTCTAGAGCAACTGCAGGCTGGACAGGACCATTTGCAGCATGATGTCAGCTTCCAAAGGGATTCTTTCTTAAGAGTTTTTCATTGACTTTTATAATCTAAACTCTATAAAGGGTGTTATTCTTGTGTGTTGTGATAACACAAGCAAGAATGAAATAGAGTTTTAAATAAGTCTGGTATTAGAAAGAGAACAAGATGATCTATATCAGAAGTTTAATCTACAGTAGTGTTTTGTTTTTGTTTTTGTTTTGGCTGATTGGTAACTCCTAAATTTGAGGCTCAGCCAACAGGTTTAATATAAAAAGATGATATTTGGTAGAATTAGCAGACAGAGTCAAGGGTGAGGGCTAACCTAATGAGATGAGTATTGGACAAATTAAGTTTGAAAAGCTAATGGATCATCCAGATGTCAAACAAAAAGTTAGAAGTATTGACATGGACCTAGGTCACTGATTTTCAAACTTTACTACACATTGGATTCACCTGGGGAACTTTTAAAAATAATAGCTCCTGGTTCCTATGACAGACATTTTTATTTAATTATTATTGTGTACATTTTTGTCATTGGGAGTTTTATAATCTCTCTGAATAATACTAATGTGTAATGGGAATCACACTGACATATGCAGTAAAATAGAAGTTAAAGATGGAAGCTTATGATTGATATAAAGAGAAGTGATTAAGGCTATAAGAGTGTTGGTGATTACTTAGCAGGTATAAGATAATGATAGAGAACCAGGCACGGTGGCACACACCTATAATCTCAGTGCTTGGGAGGCTGAGACAGGAGGATCGCAAGTTCAAAACCAATGTTAGAAAAGTCCTAATCAACTTAATGAGACTTTGTATCAAAATAAACTATTTAAAAAAGGGTTGTAGATGTGGCTCGGTTGTTAAGTGCCCCTAGGTTCAATCCCCAATTAAAAAAAAAAAAAGATAATGATAGATGGCAGGGTCTTGATGGACTCTTTTCCACTTGTTGGCTATAAAAAGGGAATAGATGGTAGACAATGGAGTTAAAGATGTCACCCCTGGCCACAGACAGAATAAAATTATGAAAGAAATATCTAGCACCCCATATCATGAATAATATCTATAATTTCTATGTGTCAAGATACCACATGTGGTACTTAGCATCATTATCATCATCATCATAAACAGCAACAACACTATTAGCAGCAGCAGCAGTGGTAACCAACAGTCACTGAATAGTCACTATGTATCAGTCAGTGCACAGGAAATGTCTTGGGAAATTTACACACATTATTTCATTTAATCTTCACAACAATCCTATGGTGTCTCTATTTTATAAATAATGAAAATGAGGTTTAGACAGCTGAAGTCATTTTTCCATTAGTAAAACTACAGTTTAATATAGAACTATCTGACTATAGAGCCTAAAATATGCACTCTTGATATGTTTCTATTGGTCCAGGTAGTAACAGAAATGTTACTGTTACTTGGTAGTAACAGAAAATAAGGTGGCATTAATTCTCCAAACAAATTTCATATCCCTCCTTCATTTGATCCATTTAGAGAAGATACTATTTTGCAAATGAGAAAACTGACACACAGAGAGTATATGTGACTTCTTTAAGGTCACATAATTTTATTGATGGATCTTGAATTAGGGTAGCAAAAAGATTTGTAGATTTTACAAACTTTCTTCTTGAAAGATGTCCATGACCCATCATCTCACGCTGACTAGATCAGATGCCTGTCTTCTGTGTTCCCATGGCATGGTACTCTGAGTTTTTCCTCATGAGCACCTACCATACAACATTATAATTGGGTTGGTAACTATCTCCTTCCTAGACTATTACCTCAGTGAGAACAATAACCTTGCCTCTCTTATTTGCTCTTATGTACCAAACTTTTGAGCTAAACCTAACACAGTAAAAAGTGATTGAATTGAATTTATTGAACATTCCCTAGATTATGAGTAGAAAATAGACATGAGGCCAATAGTCCTTTTCCTGTACACAAGCTTAAATCTGGTTATTAACTACCTTACGTGCTATAATAATCATCAAAAGATACAAGAGATAAGGATGGAGGTCTAGTGCATAGCCACATAATTTTCTAGAGTCTTCTCACAAAACTAAATACCTTCTTCCTTTCTTTTAAGCTGTTGATGGACTTTTATTTATTTATATGTGGTGCTGAGATTCAAACCCAGGGCCTCACACATGCCAAGCAAGCATTCTACTGCTGAGCCACAATGCCAGCCCCTCCAAAGCCATTTTGAGAAAGAAGAATGAAGCTAAAGACATCACTTCTTCCAATTTCAAAATATATTACAAAACTGTCATAATTAAAACAGTGTGGTATAAAGTATGACATAAAGACAGAGATATAGAACAATAGACTGGAATACAGCCCAGAAATAAACAAATAAATAAATAAATATACACATACATATAGTCAACTGATCATTGACAGTAGTGTCAATATTTCATTGGGAGAAAGGATAGTTTCTTCAACAGATGGTACTGGGGAAACTGGATATCATCTACATGCAAAAGAATGAAATTAAATCCTGTTCTTATATGATACACAAAAATCAATTTGAAATGCATTAAGGACTTAAATATAAAAGCAGAAACTATAAAACTCCTACAAGAAAGCATAGAGGAAAAGTTTCTTAATGTTGGATTTGTCGATTGTTTCATGAATACAATAGTGAAAGCATGGACAATAAAAGAAAAAAATAGTTTAGTGAAACTACATCAAACTATAAGGTTTCTGTGCCTTGAAACAATCAACAGAGTAAAAATGCAATCTACAGAATGGGAAAAATATTTGCAAACCATATATCTTATAATTTTTTAAATATAAAAGGAACACCTACAATTCAATAGCAGAAAAACTAACAACCTAATTTTAAAACTATCATAATTTTGCAATCCCACTTCTGCATATTTATCCAAAAAGATTAAAATCAGGCTCTAAAAGAGATATATCTGCATTCCCATGTTCACAGAAACAAAATTCTCAATAGCCATAAGGTAAAAGAAATCCAAATGTTCCACTACAGAATAAAAAAGAAAAGGTGTTACATCCATACAATGAAATATTACTCTGCCTTAAAAATGAAGAAAATTCTGACACGTGCCTCAGTGGGGATCAAACTTGTGAACATACAGTTACTGAAATGTCATTCAGAAGACAAATACTGAATGATTCCACTTATGTGAAGTATATAAAATAGTCGAATTCACAGAATCAAATCATGGAAAACTAATTTCCAGAGACTGGAGAAGAGGGAAATGGGGAGTTATTAATCAGCACGTACAAACTTTCAGTTATGAGTCACTTCTAGAGATTTTCTGCACAATATTGTACCTATAGTTAGCAATATTGAATTGCACACCTAAAGATCTGTTGAGTATAAATCACATGTTAACCACTTTACTGTAATAAATTTAAAGTATAAAATATTTTAAAAATCAACAAAGCAGCAGTTATGAAGGCAAAGGTAATTATTGACTTCCAAAGTGGTAACTTGACTTCATTCACTATCAGCTACTTTTGCTGAAAGAATAGAGAAGGGGTGGGGAATATGGAGTCAGATTGAGAATATTGTGTGTTGAGCTTAAAACAGACTATGGAGGGTCCAATATTTTTGGATTTGACTAAATGTTTATGTGAACTAGTTTTCTAATGAATTGCTTTTCTCCTCAAAGCACGGGGAACATTTACAAGAGAGATAAGGAAGGATCACATCAATGTGACTATGGCTTTTTATATTTTATTATTAAGTTTTTACATAGGGGATTAAAAATATAGACAACATGGACTGTGCCCTTGAGGCAATTATACCTGGGATATACACAAAATTAGCCATTTAAGGATAACATCAGCGTGACTGCATAAAAGTGGTAACTATATATGTAAATGTACTAGGAGAGAGTCACCAACAGAAAGATCAAAGAAGAGACTACTGGAAACCCCTTCATGTGCACAGAATCACAAAGAAAGAAAAGTACCTTGGGCTTGAGACAAGACTTGGAGCTCACCCAGGTTAAGACAAGCAGAACCATTCATCCTGAAATCTATTACCATATTTTATTAAGGTTACTTTCAAGAAGTGGGGAAGAGCTAACAAGTTTTAGTCTCAATAGAAAATTAGTAAAATTAATGAAACTATAGGCCCAGGCACCATCACTTGTGGGCTTGTGAAACAAAAAGATTTCAGAAAGATTTTAAGCTCTGTTATTTGCTTTGTTGTCTCACAGAAATTTCTCTGAATGTCTAATCCTATGTTTTGTTGCCAAGACACCCACCAGTCTGCAGTAGGCTTAGTTTATGTTAAACAAAAGAAGAAAATGAACTCCTGGGAATTCTGCGGAAACCATTAATACTGAAACTCTTCTTATTGTTATAGATTTTTTTTAAAAATAGGAATTTCGGTCTCAATTTTTTTCAGTTTTTGTAAAACTGGACAATTCAGGAAATGAAAGAGCATGGGAAAACAGCCAGGAAAGAACCAAAAAGATTTGGAGCATGGGTTTCTAAGGACCCCAAGTAGAAAGTCAAGAAAATGACTCATCATTTTAAAGTTTTCATAAAAAATGATAAACTGGGGCAATCTTTTATATAATCTGAAGAACCTTCAGAAGGTACCTGAGCCAGGCAACTAATATCAAAGACACTTGCTTCAACTCACTTAAAGGAAATGTAAGATGAGTAGCAGGCAAAATGAAATTTGCAGGACATCTTTTACTACCCACAAAGGAATGGTTGTTGAGCTCTTACTTTCCCTTTGCAAAAGAACCAGAAGCAAATTTTTTCATTCTCTCATTCTTCACAAGAAGTGGCATCTCCTTTGAAATCACAAAATCAGACATTCCACTCCACAGCACAACATAATGTTCTTTAAGTTCACTTGCTTACATAGCTTTGCAGAAAAAGGTCTATTTCATCAAGACCTCTCTCAATTTTTTCTATTTATCTGTCCCCTCCTGCTTCAATTTCTCCACAAATTACAGTTCAACATCTTATTGGCTTTGTTTTTCTTTCTTTCTTCTCTTGCACTGCCTGTAAAATATCAACACTACATAAATACTACCAGCCATGTGATTTGTGACTTGCAACTAAAGGTTTAGATTTAATGCAGAGAATTCTGGGGACAGGAAAATTGGACATTACTTAAATATTTATGACAAATTATCAATTTGGCACTAAACACTTAAAAAAACTTACGTTTTTTCCTAGTGAATTTTCTTTCTCTTTATGCAAGAACTAGATTTTAGTAGTCCCTTTCTTCCAACCCACCAAACTCACCTTCTTCCTGCTAATCCCACTCTTGGGGAAGATTTTGACTCATATATAGAATATAACCCTCAGATAGGAATCCATTTTGTTATACCAAATCTTCAAAACCACTTGCATCCATGTTCATATTTTCCCACTTTCCTTTAATTATAATAGGAAAGTAGTCTTCATACTATCAAAAGTCAAATCTAGTGGAATTCTATGTTGCTAAATCTAGTGGATCATGTTTCAGTTCTCATCTTGACCATTTTGATATTAATGTTTGACTGAGTTAACTACCCTATATTTGAAACTCCTTATATTTCTTTCAAAGTTCCTGGCTGCTCTTTCTAAAGTTTCTTTTTAATGTTATTAAAAACATTAAAACATTAAAACTCTCTTCTGACTTTCAGATATGTATATAATATGTTTCTATTTGTCATTTCTATTTCTCACAGGTGTTTCAAGCTTATGTCCGGGACTGGAATCAATTTTCCCACAACATCAAAAGAAATTATGTCCCCTTTCCAGTGATCCTCATCTCTCCAAATCATACTACTACCTATCCTTATAAACTTAAAAGAAAATAAATAAAATAAAAATTTTAACAAGTCCCTGAATCACCAACCACTGTTACCCTTATATCCTGCCAGTACTCTTCTCTTCCCAATAAGACCTAGCCCCTTTCTCATTTCCTCAAATATATCTCAAGGGCTTGGTGCATACTGTTCCTTCTGTCCGGAATACTCTTTGTCTCTTGCTCCCTCCTACTTATTCTTCAGTACTTGACTTAGATGCTTCTTATTCACATTAGATTTTCTTGACCTGTAGTTTAAGTTAGATTTCTTTATAATTTGTGATTATAAGTTTATTTTCATGATTTCTTGATAAGTATCCATATTACCATGAAATTGTCAACTTCATGAAAATGGGGATTACTCTTTTGTTCATCTCTGTACACAGTACCTATCACAATACTAGTACATAATTCAAAAGAATTAATGAAGAAATAAATGCATGACTGAATAATGATAAAGCATTAGTTGAATTCTCAATGTTAATAGAAGGATTGCCTTTATCACCTCGATTATTAAATATACCTGTAAAAGTTTTTACCAATTAAATAAGACATAATAAAAGATACAAGAGCTTTAATCATTTGAAAATAGGTGCCAGTATTTGTTAACTGCCTACCTAAAAGTGAGATTCCACTGAAAAATTAATAGAATTCTTAAGATGATT
This sequence comes from Callospermophilus lateralis, assembly GCF_048772815.1. Taxonomy (NCBI): domain Eukaryota; kingdom Metazoa; phylum Chordata; class Mammalia; order Rodentia; family Sciuridae; genus Callospermophilus; species Callospermophilus lateralis. The sequence goes on from NC_135325.1 coordinate 99,335,597, forward strand.
TAATATGGTAACCAGTTTCAAAGTAAATATTTCTTCTACCAGAAATAACCTGTTAGAAAGTAGGACATATAAAAGATTCATTTCAAGTAACAAGGAAAAAAATGTCACAATTCAGTATAAATAACTTCAAGTTACAGGTGTCAAAGCAAATGTGACACTGGTGTTCATCTCTGAAACCAGCTGAAAACAATAATGAGAAAGAGAAATGGAGAAAAAAATTACACCCTCAATGAAATAACAACAACAAAAAACTCAGTAGACACTCAAGTTCCAATCAATGAATTAGGTTTTTCAGTGAGGAGAAAATTGGACCTAGATGAATGAAGAACATAAGAGTAGAATACAAGCCTCAATAGTAGATCCTTGGTAATATTAAAGTTAATATAAAGGAGATGTACATCCTTATGGTTTATAAAATATAGTCTCTCTGGTTTAGTCAGCTTATTTGCTGCTATGACTAAAAGACCTGACAAGAACAAATTTAGAGGAGAAAAAGTTTATTTGGGGGTTCATAGTTTCAGAGTTCTTGGTCCATAGACAGCCAGCTCCATTCCTCAGGGCTAGAGGTGAGTGTGAACATCATGGCAAAAGAATAGGGCAGAGGGAAACGGCTCACATCATGATCAGAAACAGAGAGAAACTCCATTTGACAAATACTAAATATACCCCAAAGTCATGCCCCTAATGCCCACCTCCTGCAGCCACACCCTACCTTCCTTCAGTTACCACTCAGGTAATCCCCATCAGGGCATTAGTTCACTGATTGGGTTAAGGCTCTCAACCCATTCATTTAACCTCTGAATGTTCTTGCATTGTCTCACACATGAGTTTTTTGGGAGACCCCTCACATCTAAACCATAATGATCTTTGCTTTCTGTTATAACTGTAAAATAGCAAAATAAAAAGACAAAATGAGGGAATAATAGATTATTCTTCCATCAATGGGGGCATGTGGGCAAAAGATCATCAGCATGCAGTTCTATGATATAATTATATAAAACACCTGTAATATACAGGCTTGTCATGGGAGTAATTGGTGAATCTAGATAGGGCAGAGGGGAGGGAGGGAAAGGGAGGAGGCAGGGGATTAGCAAGGATGATGGAATGTGATAGACATCATTATCCAAAGCACATGTATGAAGACACGAATTGGTGTCAACCTACTTTATATACAACCAGAGATATGAAAAATTGTGCTGTATACATGTAATAAGAATTGTAATGCATTCCACTGTCATTTATTTTTTAAAATCAATAAAAAAAACATAGGCTTCATTGCTGGTCAGTATTCCAGTGGTTCTCATCAAGGTTGGTACAACCCTCCACCCCTAGAACAGGGATTTCCAAGCCTAAGCACTAGGTATTTTGAATTACATAATTCCTTATTGTAGGGACTGTCTTATAAACTATAGGATATCAATAAGCATTCCTGGCCTCCTAGTTGTGACCATCAATATTGCCTCTAGATGTTTCCAAATATCCATGTGTTGTCTATAAAGATAAAACCGGGCTGGGGATGTGGCTCAAGCGGTAGCATGCTTGCCTGGCATGTGTGCGGCCCGGGTTCGATCCTCAGCACCACATACAAAGATGTTGTGACCACCGAAAATTAAAAAAAAAGTTTTAAGATAAAACCAAGAGGGGATGGATTTATTAGGAATTGGCTTACACAATTGTGGAAGCTTAGAAGTATTATGATAGGCTATCTGCAAGCTGGAGATACTGAGATGCCAGTATCATGGTTCGGTATAAGTCCAAAAGCCTTAGAACCAGGGACCCTAACAGTATAACTCTCAGTCTGAGACTGAAAACTAAGAACCAAGGAGGGTTTGGGGGTTGGTAGCATAACTTCAGAAATCCAAAGGACAGAGAATCTGGAACTCTGATGTACAAGGGAAGGAGAAGCGTATCCTAGAAGGAAATGTGAAAGAGAGGTAATTAATCTTTCCTCACCTTTTTCTTCTATCTGGGCCTTGAGCCATGTTTGATGCTCACTCATATTGAAGATGAATCTTTCCCACTCAGTCCACCAACTCACATGACAATCTCCTCAGGAAACACCTTTTCAGATACACATGAAAATAAAGCTTTACTGGCTATCTGTTAATCCAGTCAAGTTGATATTTAAAATTAGTCATCACTGTTCGTTAGTGGACAAAATCATCCAGGTGGACAACCACTACCAGAGGACATCTGTAAATGTATAGGGGGTGTTTTTGATTGTCACAATGATGAGGGGTTGTTGCTGGAATTTAGTTATTTCATATAAATCTTCATTTATGCCCTATGACCCATGTAGAAGCAGAATTGAATGAAAATTTCCAAGCCTGGCTAGAGAAAGATAATAAATTTTAGTTTAGATGCAAGGAAGAAGTTTTTATTTAGATTATATCGGATTTGGGGCTAAAGATGTAGCTCAATGATACAGAGCTTACCTAGCATATATGAGGACCTAGATTCAATTCCCAGCATTATATATTGGATATTTTGACACCTAAGGTTAGATTTTTAAAAAATTAATGCCTAAAATTAACCAAAAATCTATGAGGTATACCTAATATGTCACTTAAGGACAAGAAAAAAACATCCAATAAAATATGTTTGAAGACAGTGGTGAAAAAAATTGATTATTGAATTCACAATGTCCAACACATTTGATAATTTAATTATGGAAAGAACTCATATTATGCTAGAAAACATGATGCACAAATATTATCAACAAATCTGTGAAAGTAGCTAACTTCAAAATTAAACAAAGGCATCTAAAGGCATCTGTGCAAAATAATCACTTATGAATGGAAATAAGAACTCAGAATGGTCTTAATTCTCTTGCTAAAATATAATATAACAATAATTTAAAATTCTCAGGGAAAGAAATTATGACCAAAAATGTTATGCCCATTCAAGCTATCCTCAAAACATAAAGGTATCTGAGAATTGCTTTCAACATGCAAGAACTCAGGATATAGAGTAGATCTAAGTAATTCTAAGAAAAACAATAATTCAACTCAAAATCAAAACAAGAGAAGAAAGTGGATTTTAAAATAATGTGAGAGACCTGCATGTAGGGGTGCATGCCTGTAATCCCATTAATTACCCCATGTAATGTCCCTTCCCCTCCCAACCCTCTGCCCTATCTAGAGTTCCTCTGTTCCTCCCATGCTCCCCCTCCCAACCTCACTATGAATCAGCTTCCTTATATCAGAGAAGACATTGGGAATTTGGGGGGTTTTTGGCGGGGGATTGGCTAACTTCACTTAGCATTATCTTCTCCAATGCCATTCATTTACCTGCAAATGCCATGATTTTACTCTTTTATTGATGAGTAGTATTCCATTGTGCATATATGCCACATTTTTTTACCTGTTGATTTATTGAAGGGAATCTAGGTTGGCTCCACAGTTTAGCTATTGTGAATTGTGCTGCTATAAACATTGATGTGGCTGTGTCCCTGTTGTATGCTGTTTTTAAGTCTTTTGGGTATAGATTGAGGAGAAGGATAGCTGGGTCAAATAATGGTTCCATTACCAATTTTCCAAGAAATCTCCATACTGCTTTCCATATTGGCTGCACCAATTTGCAGTCCCACCAGCAGTGTATGAGTGTACCTTTTCCCCCACATCCTCACCAATACTTATTGTTATTTGTTTTCATAATCGTGCCATTCTGACTGAAGGGAGATGAAATCTTAGAGAGGTTTTAAATTGCATTTCTCTAATTGCTAGTGATGATGAACATTTTTTAAGTATTTGTTGAGTGATTGTACATCATCTTCTTAGAAATGTCCCTTTAGGACATTGGGCCATTTATTAATTGGGTTATTTGTTTGTTTGTTGTTTAGCTTTTTGAGTTCTTTATATACCCTACAGATTTTGATCTATCTGATGTGTGAGGGGTAAAGATTTGCTCCCAAGATGTAGGCACTCTATTAACCTCAAAGATTGTTTATTCTGCAGAGAAGAAACTTTGTAGTTTAAACCCATTCCATTTATTGATTATTGGTTTTAATTCTTGTGCCACAGGAATCTTATTAAGGAAGTTGGGGCCTAATCCCACATGATGAAGACTGGGTACTAATTTTTCTTCTACTAGATGCAGGGTCTCTGGTATAATTCCTAGGTCCTTGATCTACTTTGAGTTGAGTTTTGTGCATAGTGAGATATAGGAGTTTAATTTCATTTTGTTGCATATGGATTTCCAGTTTTCCCAGAAACATTTGTTGAAGATGCTATCTTTTCTCCAAAGCATGTTCTTGGCACTTTTGTCTAATATAAGGTAGTTGTAGTTTTGTGGGTTAATCTCTGTGTCCTCTATTCTGTACCACTGGTCTACCAGCCTGTTTTGGTGCCAATACCATGCTGGTTTTGTTACTATTGCTCTGTAGTATAGTTGAAGGTCTGGTATAGTGATGCCACCTGCTTCACTCTTCCTGCTAAGGATTGCTTTAACTATTCTTGGTCTCTTATGTTTCCAGATGAATTTCATGATTGCTTTTTCTATTTCTATTAGGAATGCCATTGGGATTTTGATCAGAATTGCATTAAATATGTAGAGTGCTTTTGGAAGTATGGTCATTTTGATAATATTAATTCTGCCTATCCAAGAGCAATGTTGATCTTTTCATCTTCTAAGGTCTTTGATTTCTTTCTTTAGGGTTCTGTAGTTTTCATTGTACAGGTCTTTCACCTCTTTTGTTAAGTTGATTCCCAAGTTATTTATTTATTTATTTTAGGCTATTGTAAATGGGGTAGTTTTCCTCATTTCCCTCTCAGAGGATTTGTCACTGATATACAGAAATGCCTTTGATTTATGGGTATTGATTTTATATCCTGTACTTTGTTGAATTCATTTACTTGTTCTAGGAGTTTTCTGGTGATACTTTTATGGTATTCCAGGTATAGAATCATATCATCAGCAAATAGTACCAATTTGAGTTCTTCTTTTCCTATGTGTATCCCTTTAATTTCTCTCCTCTGTCTAATTGCTCTGGCCAGCATTTCAAGAACTATGTTAAATAGAAGTGGTGAAAAAGAGCATCCCTGTCTTGTTCCAGTTTTTAGAGGGAATGCCTTCAATTTTTCTCCATTTAGAATGATGGTGGCCTGGGGCTTAGCATAGATAGCTTTTACAATGTTGACGTAAGTTCCTGTTATCCCTAATTTTTCTAGTGTTTTGAACATTAAGGGGTGCTATGTTTTGTCAAATGCTTTTCCTGCATCTATTGAGATGATCATATGATTCTTATCTTTAAGTCTATTGATGTGATGAATTACATTTATTGATTTCCATATGTTGAACCAAACTTGTATCCCTGGGATGAATCCCACTAGATCATGGTGCAAGATCTTTTTGATATGTTTTTGTATTTGATTTGCCAGAATTTTATTGAGAATTTTTGCATCTATGTTCATTAGAGATATTAGTCTGATATTTTGTTTTTCTGATGTGTCTTTGTCTGGTTTTAGAATCAGAGTGATGTTGGCCTCATAGAATGAATTTGGAAGTGCTGCCTCTTTTTCTATTTCCTGAAATAAATTGAAGAGTATTGGTATTAGTTCTTCTTTAAAGGTCTTTAGAACTTCGCTGTGTATCCATCCGGTCCTGGACTTTTCTTGGTTGGTAGACTTTTGATGGTGTCTGCTATCTCGTCACTTGAAATTGATCTGTTTAAATTGTGTATAACATCCTCATTCAATTTGGGCAAATTATATGACTAGAAATTTGTCAATGCCTTTAATATTTTCTATTTTATTGGAGTACAGGTTTTCAAAATAATTTCTAATTATCTTCTTTATTTCTGTAGTGTCTGTTGTGATATTTCCTTTTTCATCACATATGATAGTGATTTTTCTGTCTCCTTCTCTTCATTAGCATGGCTAAGCGCCTGTCAATTTTACTTATATTTTTCAAAGGGCCAACTTTTTGTTCTGTCAATTTTTTCAATTCTTTCTTTTGTTTCAATTTCATTGATTACAGCTCTGATTTTAATTATTTCCTGTCTTCTGCTGCTTTTGGTGTAGATTTGTTCTTCTTTTTCTGGGGCTTTGAGATGTAGTGTTAAGTCTTTTATTTGTTGACTTTTTCTTCTTTTAAGGAATATACTCCATGCATGAACTTTCTCTTAGAACTGCTTTCATAGTGTCCCAGAGATTTTGATATGTTGTGTCTGTGTTCTCATTCACCTCTAAAAACTTTTTAGTCTCCTTCTTGATGTCCTCTGTTACACATTGTTCATTCAGTAGCATACTATTTAGTCTCCAGGTGTTAGAGTGGATTTTATTTCTTATTTTATCATTGATTTCTAATTTCATTCCATTATGCTCTGACAGAATGCAGGGTAGTATCTCTACTTTTTTATATTTGCTAAGAGTTGCTTTGTGGCATAGGATATTGTCTATTTTAGAGAAGGATCTATGTGCTGCTGAGAAGAAAATATATTCTCTCATTGAATGTTTGAATATTCTCTATATGTCAGTTATTGATTGTATTATTGAGTTCTAGAGTTTCTTTTTTTCAGTTTTTGTTTGGAAGATCTATCTAGTGATGAAAGAGGTGTGTTAAAGTCACCCAAAATTATTGTGTTGTGGTCTATTTGATTCTTGAACTTGAGAAGAGTTTGTTTGATGAACATAACTGCTTCATTGTTTGGGGCATACATATTTATAATTGTTAAGTCTTGTTGGTGTATGTTTCCCTTGAGCAGTATGTAGTGTCCTTCTTTATCCTTTTTGATTGACTTTAGTTTGAAGTCTACTTTATCTGATATGAGGATGGAAACCCCTGCTTGCTTCCGCAGTCCAAGGGACTGGTGTGATTTTTCCCAACCCTTCACCTTCAGTCTGTGAATGTCTTTTTCTATGAGATGTGCCTATTGAAGGCAGAATATTGTTGGGTCTTTTTTTTTATCCAATCTGCTAGTCTATGTCTTTTGAGTGGTGAGTTTAGGCCATTAACATTCAGGGTTATTATTGAGACATGATTTGTATTCCTGCCGCAGTCTCTGGCTGGGCACAAATCACGAGTCTCCACACAGCTTGTAGATTCAAACAGCAATTCTTTATTCCCGAACTCACACCGGCCATCTACAAACACGTTCTGGGGGAATCCACGTTCTCTGCCCAAATCCACTCTCTGCCCAAATCCACTACTCTGCCCAAATCCACTCCGCATGGGCTTCTGTCTCCCAAAATATACTGTCTGACCCTAAGAACTCAAGAGGAACTCAGCAGCAGGATACGCCCTATTCTAAAGGGGGAACACCCTAATCTCCTATTATGCTAAACCGCCCTATTCTAAAGGGGGAACACCCTAATCTCCTATTATGCTAAACCGCCCTATTCTAAAGGGGGAACACCCTAAACACGGATCCTGCCCTGGTCCTTGAGCAAGGTCACCTTGCAGAAGTCCTTCCACTAGACAGCATGGGAGTAAGCTGGCAAGGAAATTGTCATACCTACTTGGCTGATGGCTCCCAGCATATTCCCAGCCATTTTTGTTTATTTTTGATATTTAACATGAGTTGGTTTCTCCTCTGATTAGATTTTCCTTTAGTGTAATCCCTCTCTCTGCTGATTTTCATCATTGTTTTTCATTTCCTCTTCTTGGAATATTTTGCTGAGGATGTTCTGCAGTGCAGGCTTACTCATTGGAAATTCTTTTAAATTTTGTTTATCATGGACAGTTTTTATTTCATCATCAATCTAAAGCTTAGTTTTCCTGGATATAAGATTCTTGGTTGGAATCCATTTTCTTTCAGAGGTTGGTATATGTTGTTCCACAATCTCTTGACTTTGAGGCTCTGGGTTGAAAAATCTGCTGAGATACGAATTGGTCTCCCCGTATATGTGATCTGATTCCTCTCTCTTGCAGCTTTTAAGATTCTATCCTTATTCTGTGTGCTAGACATTTTCATTATAATGTGCCTTGGTGTAGATCTGTTGAAATTTTGTACATTTGGTGTCCTGTAAGCCTCTTGTATTTGGTTTCTAATTAGTTCTTTATGCTTGGGAAATTTTCTGATATTATCTCATTGAAGAGATTGTGCATTTCTTTGGTTTGAAACTCTGTGTCTTCCTCTATCCCAAAGACTTATGGATTTGGTCTTTTGATGCTGTCCCATCATTCTTAGATGTTCTGTTCATAGTTTCTATCTTTCTTCACTGTGTGATCAACTTTATTTTCCAGGTTTTATACTTTGTCTTCATTATCTGATGTTCTTTCTTCCATGTGATCCAGTCTGTTGGTTATGCTTTCTATTGAATTTTTTATTTGATTTATTGTAGCCTTCATTTCAAAGATTTCTGACTGTTTTGTTTTTCAGGGTCTCTATCTCTCTCTTGAAGTAGTCTTTGCTACCTGTATTTGCTCTCTTATCTCATTGTTGGAGTGATCAATTTTTGCTTGTATTTGCTCATTTAGGTCATTCCTTAATTCACAGATCATTTTAATTATGCATCTTCTGAACTCCTTCTCTGACATTTCATCAACTTCACTGTCCATAGTTCTGTTGTTATAGTGTCCTGGTTTGTTTGGGGAACTTTCCTCCCTTGTTTTTTTTTTTTTTTTTTTTTTCATGTTGTCTATGTGTTTTCCTTTATTGCAGTGTGGATCTGAGATATTACAGTTTCTTCTCTATATTCTTGTAGCACCTTGATGTTGGGCTTTCTGACCCTTCTGGTGTCCCTCAATGGATGCTACTGCAATCTGTGTCTGGAACCTGAGCAAGTTGGAGTGGGTGGGTCCCTCCTGCGGTAGTCTGCTAGTAGGAAGGGGCAGTCCTGCTCCAAAGGCTAGGCTCTGGCAGTGTCTGCCCACAAGGGGAGGGGTGAACTTGGCCTACTGAAATCCTGGATCCCTCATGGGCTTTTGTGAGCCATCTGGGCTGAATCTTAGCTCCCGCAGTACTGCATTGGTCAGAAGGGGTGGTCCTGCACCAGAGGCTGCTGAGTGTCTGCCCCACTGGGAAAGGGGTGTACCCGGCCTGCTGTATGCCCAGGCCCTATAGAGGCCGATGTGGGTGTATCTCTCACATTATATATTTTTAATCTAGAAAATAGTAGCCCAAGATATTTATCAATAAATAAGAGTAGAGAATATATATGACTAACATATATGACTTTACTGATGTACCTAAAATAACATTCACATTTGATGAGTTAAAATAAAAACTTGAAGTATATTTTATTTTTATTTATTGTTTAGTTGTAGGTGAACACAATACCTTTACTTTATTTGTTTTTATTTTTATGTGGTGCTGGAAATCAAACCCAGTGCCTCATGCATGCTAGGCAAGCACTTTATGACTGAGCTACAACCCTAGCCCCTTGAACCATATTTTTTTCTCTTTCTTTTTTTATTAGTTGCTCAAGACAATACAATGATCTTAACATTGAACTTGCCAAAAGTTTTTTTTTTTTTTAAATCCAGAACAATAACTATATGAAATAGTAAAATTTTACACAAAAAAAGGAGAATGAGGAGGGTAGGATGTTATTTGGTACAAAAATTAATTATAAAGTTACAATCATTAGAATAATAATAAACATACATAGATATGTGAAATTCTAAATATCTTGAAAAATAGATCCTAATCTGTACAAGAATGAGTACATTATTAGGTACCATTGTAAATCAATGAAAAAAGACAGAATTCTTCAATAATGATGCTGCAACAGTTCATTGGCAATTTGGAAATTTAGGAAGAATAGGTATTTTAGTTTATGCCATCCTCCAAGATAAATTCTAGATGGATTAAAAACATGAATTACAGACTTCTAGTAAATGATGCACTAATTTCATGAACAAAATAAAACAATAGTTTTTAGATGCCTGGTTTACCTCTCATGAAAGAGAACAGAACAGGTGACAGAAACAAAGAAGAGTAGATAGTAGACTTATAAGCTAATTCTCCAAAAGCCCCTACAAATAAAGAAAATTTAAATAATCTAATAGAGTATAAGAAAGTAAAGAGCAAATAGAAAAAGGATGGTAGGTAAAAAGGATAAAATAAGATGACAAAATAAATTTGAGTGTTTGGTAAATACAATAAATATAAATTGACTAAGCTATCAGGTTGAAAGCCAGATATTCACAAAAAGGAATTAAAAAAAATAAATACTCTTTTCAAAGAATCCATTGGCAATAAAATGGATTAAAGCAAAAGGATAGATAAAAACATAAGACCCATAATTCATCTATTCTTCCCATGCTCCCCATCCTTACCCCACTATGAGGCAGCCTTCTTATATCAGAGAAAACATTCAGCATTTTTTGGGGGGAGGGATTGGCTAACTTCACTTAGCATTATCTTTTCCAATGCCATCCATTTATATGCAAATGCCATGATTTTTATTCTTTTTTAGTGCTGAGTAAAATTCCTTTGTGTATATATGCCACATTTTTTTAGCCATTCATATGATGAAGGGCATCTAGGTTGGCTTCACAGTTTAGCTATTGTGAATTGTGCTGCAGTAAACATTGATGTGGCTATGTCCCTGTAGTATTCTTTTTTGAAGTCTTTTGGAATCTAGATCAAGGAGAAGGACAGCTGGGTCAAATGATGGTTCCAGTCCCAATTTTCCAAGGAATCCCCAACAGTGCTTTCCATATTGGCTGCACCAATTTGAAGTCCCACCAGCAATGTATGAGTGTACCTTTTTCCCCACATCCTCGCCAACACTTATTGTTGTTTGTATTCTTAATAGCTGCCATTCTGACTGGAGTGAGATGATATCTTAGAGTAGTTTTGATTTGCATTTCTCTATTGCTAGCGATGATGAACATGAATTCTAGATGGGGCAGAGGGGTGGGAGGGAAAAGGAGGGGGCAGGGGTTAGCAAGGATGGTGGAATGTGATAGACATCATTATCCAAAGCACATGTATGTAGACTCAAATTGGTGTCAACATACTTTAAATACAGCCAGAGATATGAAAAATTGTGCTGTATATGTATAATAAGAATTGTAATAAATTCTGCTGTCATTTATTTCTTAAAAAATTAATAAACAATATTAAAAACATAAGACCCATAAAATCAAAGCTGGACAATTATTTGTATATCAGAAAAATTAACTTTAAAGAAAAAGTGCCAATTGCCATTCATGATTTGAAAATAATATATGAAATTACATATATAAATATATTTATAAAATTTTTATAAATATTAAATGTGAATAGATCATTTTATGCATCTGAAAATATAAAATGTCCAATACATGGGCCAAACAAAACATTGTAATAGAAATTTGAAAAAAAAAGTGAAAATAATGAAAGAGCTATGAATCATAACTCAGGGAATTCAGCTAAAATAGCAATATATCAATAAGTGCTTACTTGATATGCTGGTATTAAAAAAGTCTAAGTTCCAAAATCTCAAGAAGTTAGAAGAAAATGAGAAAACATAAGAAAATTATAAAGACCAAAATAATATATATGTTATATAAAGAAAATTAGTTAAATTAAAAATGAAGTAATGCAGAGGATTAGTAATACAAAGGATCAACAAACTTAGTATTGAATCCAGTCTTTGAAAAGATTAGTAACATATGGAAACCACATATTAATTGTGATCATGAAAGAGAAAAGAGAAGGCAAATTAATAATATATGGAATGACGATATAACTTGTGATATGCTGGAAACAAAATATTCAAAATCATAACTACTAATAGTTAAAAAAATCAATCTTATTTACAATACAGATATATGTTTTATAAATAAAATATTAGCAAATCAAACATGTATTTTAAAACACATGATGACAACATGTAGCTTAATCCAGGAATGCAAAGATCTGTCAATATTAGAAAAGCTGTTTCTACAAATAATAATTTTAAGATTAAAAGGGAAGTATGAAATGATAATGTGGATACAGAAAATTGTTTTTGAAAATCCAATGCCCATGGGGCTGGATTTGTGGCTCAGTGGTAGAGTACTTGTCTAACATGTGTGAGGCTATGGGTTCAATTCTCAGCACCGCATCTAAATAAATGAATAAAATAAAGGTCCATCAACATCTAAAAAAAATTTTAAAAAAATAAAATCCAATGCCCACTTATGAATGAAACAACCGTTTTTAGAAAGCCATGAATGTATTGAATCCTCCTTAACCTAATATAAAGCTATCAACTCCAAACCAATAGTGGACATGTTAATAGTAAAATATTTGAAATATAATATTCCTTATAAAGTTAGGAAAATAACAAGAATGACTTCTGTTGCTGTTTCTGTTAAGCACACAGTGGAAATATTAGTTGATATAAAAAAGGAAAAGATAAAGGTCTATGGATTAAATATGAAGAATCAGAATTGCTATCATTAACAGTTGATTATGTATCAAAGAAACCTATATAAACTTGTACCATGCTTGCTAATATGCAGAAAATATTTTAAAGTTCACAATTGTTCCCAAGTTGATCAACAAATTCAAGGGAATTCCAACATAAGTTCCAAATGGATATTAATAGAGGACAACTTGATCCTAAAACTCACTTGGAAACAACAAATGCATAAAAATAATCAAGAAAACATCAAGGAATAATAATGAAATAAAATTTGCCTTATCAGAGATAAAGATTCATTATAAAGCTACAGTAATTAACACAGTGGTAGCTGGGTCAGGGAAAAACAAAACATTGGGAGAGAACAGAAAGACTAGAAAAAGATATTTTTATGATGTGTGTTATGGTTTGAATCTGGAATGTCCCCCAAAAGCTCATGGGTTTAAGGCTTAGTCCCCAGTGTATCAATATTTAGAGGAAGTGAGAGTGTCCTGGAGGGGCTCATATGCTAGGAAGAAGGTTTGGGATTCTGGCAGTTGGAAAAAGTTGCAAACCTAGTTGAGATAGTAGACATGCTTTATTTGAAGGCAGCAGAAGTTCCCTGAATGTTCCATAGGAATTTTCTATGTTCAGGCCAAACAAAGAAGGCATGGTGCCAATAGGTTACATAGTGAGCACATGCTCACAAGCAGATATTTATGACCTTGACTACATATGCTGAATCAGGGTGTTTATGACCTTGACTACATATTAAAACATAACCACCTAGAAGTCTTGATGTGGGAATCTAAATATAGACATCTTGGACCTTCCCCACATGGGGCTTTTGGTAAGTAATTGAATCATGAGATCTCTAATCTCATCAATTGATTAATCAATTGATTAATCAATTGATGGATTCATAGCTGAAGGAACTACTGGGAAGAGGTAGAAACTGTAGATTGAAAAACATAGTTGAAGGGAATGAGTGTTTGGGAGGATTCCATTGGATATATCTTGTTCCTCCTCATGCTTACTCACACATGCACCCCTCTCTTGTGTTCTCTCTCTCTCTCTCTCTCTCTCTCTCTCTCTCTCTCTCTCTCTCCCTCCCTCCCTCCCTCTCTCTCTCACCATGAGGTAGCAGCTCTGTTCCACCATGCAGCTGCAGTCATCCATTAACATGAGAGCACAAGAGGAGGCATCTGGCCCACACTGAGTAGTAATGCTACTTTTGTTATAAATCAAGTTACATATACTATAATTTGGATCTCAAATGTTCCTCAAGGCCCTTGTGTTAACAGTTTATTCTACCATGCATTCTCTGTCATGATGCTATACCTCATGACAGACCCATAGCATTAATGGAACCCTCTGAAACCATGAGCCAAATCAAATCATTCCTCCTTTAATTTGTTATTCTCAGATATTTTGTCACAGTGATGAAAGTTAACACACTATAACAAACACTTGAGACAATCAGTTTATAAAGAGAATAGTTATAGTTTGGCTCATGGTTTTAGAGTTTCTACTCCAAGATCAGGTGGAGTCATTGCTTTTAGACCCCAGTGTAGGTGCTATATGGCAAAAGTAGGGACCACATGGTGGAGCAAAACCATTTACTTCATGATGAGGAAGCAAGGAGGAAGATGCTGGGGTCCCATAATCATTTTCAGGACATATCCTCAATGACCTGAATACTTCCTACTAGGCCACCATTCAAAGAATCTACTGCTTCCCAAAATCAACATGGGCTGAAGATTAAACTCTTTTTTTGTTTGTTTGGTACTAGGAAATGAACCCAGGCATGCTTAACCACTGAGCTACATTCCCAGCCCCTTTTTTATATTTTATTTTGAGACAGGGTCTTGCTAAGTTGCTTAGGGGCTCACTAAGTCGCTTATGGCTTCATTAAATTGCTGAGGCTGGCTTTGAACTTGTCATCTTTCTGCTTCAGCCCCCTGAGTTGTTGGGATTATAGGTGTATGCCACAATGCCTGGCATGGAGATTAAGCTCTTAACACATGGGCCTTTCCGGAACATTTAAGATTTAAATTAAAGCATATAGCAACTTGATATGTAGCATTGCTACTTAGTGTGGGCCAGATGCCTCCTCTGTGTTCTTATGTTAATAGATGCCTCCAGCTGCTGAACAGGATACAGGTAACCACTGCTCACACAGGGAAAGTCTCCCTTGGCTTCCCACTTTTAGCTCACTGCCAGTGCCAGAGCAATCTGGCCTAAATACTCTCTGGCTGACTGACTGGCCCCAGGAGATCTACCAGTTCAACAACAAATATATCCATCCAGCCAATCAGACTCCTTACCTTGGAGCTCACTACCAACCTTTATCCTTTTACCAGTCATACCTTTGAAACAAAAGAGCTCCTCTTGGGGATTAGTTTCATTGTAGCCAGGTTTCAGAATATGAGGGGAAATTTTGATAAAATTGGAATAAAGAGGATCATAGAAGAAGTTCTGATTGTAGAGGAGCACCAGCTACCCCATGTGCTAGTGCTATAGCTGGGAACATATTTCTTCAAATTACCTAGTAATCAGGTCAACTTAGGAGAAGATGAAGTTGAAGGACTAAAACACTTAATGACAGACGGGCTATGTCATCAAGATGGAGTTCTGGGCCATCAGTGACTGTATTGGTAACTGACAGAGATCAAATTTTGAACCTCCTTAGACTCCTTATATTTCCACACATATTACAAAGCCCAAGGATCATGAGAGGTTTTTTCTGGTTCAGCTTCCAGAGGAAGATTTGTTTATAGTTTCTACGATTTACAAAGTGGCAGCTACACCATTTTTTGAGCTATATGACAGTGTAACAGAATATGCACCCATTATTTCTAGTCTCCCTCAGCTGTTGAGCAGGTTCAATTCTATCTAAAACTTAATTCCTGCACAATGTAGAAGTAAAAGAAACCATCTGTGAACAAAACTATACACAGTGTAGAAGCAAAAATGTACAATTTGGGTGGGGGGGGGGGTTTCTCTCTTTCCTGATCCCTAAACTGTCACCTACTTTTTAATTTTTTGAATAATAAATTTAGCCAGCCATAGTGACACACATCTCTAGTTATAGCTGCTCCAGGAACTTGAGACCAAATGGGCAACATAGAAGACCCTGACTCAAAAGTAAGTGAATAAATAAGGAATAAAAAGTCATTAGCAATGTAAACAAATGTGATAACTTTTACATATTTTTGGTTCTACTCATATTTTTGTACATTAAACAAAATAAAATTTGTATTTTTACAAAATTTCTCATTGAACTGCAAAACATATTTATAAAGTGAAAACAAATCACAAACCACAAAGATAAAAGCTGATAAATGTCACCACGTAAAAATATAAAATTTGTAATACATGTATATAAATGATGATTACACATATAGTCAGTATTGTTAAATTAAAAGTTCACCCTCAAAATCTATTAATCAATCTTGAACAATATTAATGAACAATACTCCATAAGGTTAATGCTTATTCAGTGAGAGCACCATTTTTATCAACCACTAGTGGAATTTTAAAGTGGATGACCTTTGTGAATAGGAATTGATAATATTAAAAAGAACATTAATATTATTCATACTAAAAATAGACATTAACCTTATAAAAATGATAATGACATGACAAAAATGACATAAATTCTATTTTATTCATTTTTATTTTTTGTATCAGATTTGTATTAATTTTATAATTTGAGTTACAGTTAATTTGTAATTTAAAGTATTTCAATAAATACAATTTTTATCATTTGGCCTTAAATTTTACTTTTAAGGGCACCATCTTAGGGAATTAAATAGAAATGGGCACAAATTTGATATATCAGATGATCTTTATATATTTATAATACCCAAATAGAGACACAACCTAAATATTAAAGTATAAATGAGTAAATAAATACTTTGTGGTGATAGACATGATGAAATAACATTTTAATATTTAAAAAAATGTTTTTAAAATACAAAAAGAATTGCAAAGGATACCTCAGTGATGCCATTTAGTGTTAAGTTAATGGAAAAGGCTTTGCAATATAATCCAGATGATTGAGGAAGGGACAAATGGTTTTTATTATAAGGTCATGGTTATGGTGGCAAGTGAGCAATAGTCTCCTATGAGGATCCAATAACTGGTTCTGGCAGGAAAGAAATTTTCCCTTTGAGATTTCCTTTTTTAGTTTGTTTGTTGTTTCCAAGAACATAAAAATATCAAAGAGCAAACCTCAACCTAGAATGGAGAATCACCCTGATATTCTTCCTTCCCCATATCCACCTCCAATTATATAGGACTCAGAACTTCTCTCTCTCTCTCTCTCTCTCTCTCTCTCTCTCTCTCTCTCTGAAATAGCAGTTTCAACAGACAATACATGGTAGAGGTCAACAGTTTACATGTAGAGAAATAAACCTTTTTTAATAAAAAGAGGAAAGAAAGCAAGATGGGGAGGAAGAGGGAAAAGAAGGAGAAAGGGAGAGAGGGGGAGGGAGAGAAGAAAAGAGAGAGACAGAGAGCAAGATGGATTAATTGATTGATTGACAATGACCTAAGATTTGTGAATATCTGATAGAGGGATAATAGGCACAGAAGAAACAGGGGAAGTGGACACTTCAAGAGGGAAGATAGAAGTTAAGCATGAGAAAAGGAAAGAAAGCAATCTTCTTCACACAGCTAGATTGAAACTCACATGAGACAACAAGAAAATGTGACCAATGCACTTTCTTTTTTTTTTTTACTTTATAATTTTTTGTTTTAATTAGTCATATATGACAGTAGAATGCATTCATGAACTTTGTTATATCATACATAAAGGGTATAATTTCTCATTTTTCTGATTGTACATATTGTAGAATTATATCGGTCATGTAGTCATATATGTACACAAGGTAATAATGTCTGTTTTATTCCATTATCCTTCCTATCCTCTCCCCTCACTTCACTCCCCTCTACCTAAACTAAAATAACTCTGTTTTTCCCTAGTGCCCCCCACCTTTATTGTGAATTAGCATCCACATAGCAAACATTCAGCCTTTGATTTTTAGGGAATGGCTTATTTCACTTAGCATGATAGCCTTCAGTTCCATCCATTTACAGGCAAATGCCATAACTTCATTTTTCATTAAAGCTGGGTGATATTGCATTGCACATATATACATATATATCTATATCTATTATCTATATCTATATATGCCTATATATAGATATAGATAAAACATTTTCTTTATCTATTCATCTATTGAAGGGCACCTAGGT
The DNA here is from genome assembly GCF_048772815.1 of Callospermophilus lateralis. Taxonomy (NCBI): domain Eukaryota; kingdom Metazoa; phylum Chordata; class Mammalia; order Rodentia; family Sciuridae; genus Callospermophilus; species Callospermophilus lateralis. The sequence goes on from NC_135325.1 coordinate 99,353,116, forward strand.
TGGATCTATAGTTTAGCTATTGTTAATTGAGCTGCTGCTATAAACATTGATGTAACTGTGTCACTGTAGGATCTGATTTTAAGTCCTTTGGGTATATGCCCAGGAGTGGGATAACTGGGTCAAATGGTGGTTCCATTTCAAGTTTTCTGAGTAATCTCCATACTGCTTTTCAGTATGGTTGCACCAATTTGCAGTCCCACCAGCAATGTATGTGTGTATCTTTGCCTTCATGTCCTTGCCAACATTTATTATTATTTGTATTCTTGATTAATTGCAATTGATTTGAGTGAGATAAAATTTTAGAGTAGTTTTGGTTTGCATTTCTCTAATTGCTAGAGATGTTGAATATTTTTTTTCTTTATTTGTTGATTTAATGTATTTCTTCTTCTGTGAAATGTCTGTTGAGTTGCTTAGACCATTTATTGATTGGGTTATTTGGTTTTTTTGGCATTAAGTTTATTGAGTTCTTTATATACCCTAGAGATTAATGCTTTATCTTATGTGCATGTAGTAAAGATTTTCTCCCAATCTGTAGGCTCTCTCTTTACATTATTGATGTTTCTTTTGCTGAGAATAAGCTTTTTAGTTTGAATCTATCCCATTTATTGATTATTGGTTTTACTTCTCCCACTTTAGGGGTCTTGTTAAGAAAGTCAGATCCTAGGCCAACATGGTGAAGTACTGGGCCTACTTTATCTTCTAGTTTACATGGGGTCTCTGTTCTAGTGCCTAAACCTTTGATTCACTTTGAGTTGAGTTTTGTGCAGGTGAGAGAGCTTTAATTTCATTTTGTTATACATGACTTTCCTTTTATTTTTCCCAGCACCATTTGTTGAATAGGCTATCTTTTCTCCCATGAATTTTTTTGGCCCCTTTGTCTAGTATGTCTCTGTGTCTTCTATTCTGTACATTGGTCTACATGTCTGTCTTGGTGCCAATACCATGTTGCTTTTGTTACTCTAGCTCTATAGTATAGTTTAAGGTCTGGTATTGTGATGCCTCCTGCTTCACTTTTCTTTCTAAGAATTGCTTTGGCTATTTTGGGTCTCTTATTTTTCCAAATGAATTTCATGATTGCTGCTTCTACTAGAATAGGACAAGGATGCCCTCTTTTTACCACTTTTACTCAACATTTTCCTTGAAATTCTAGCAAGAGCAATTAGACATAAGAAAGAAATTAAATGGATATGAATAGGAAAAGAACTCAAATTATCACTATTTGCTGATGACATGATTCTATTATTAGAAGACCAAAAAAATAAATAAATAAACCCCAGAAAACTTCCAGAACTAATAAATGAATTCAGAAAGGTAGAAGGATATAAAATCAACACTCATAAATCAAACACACTCTTATACATCTGCAATGAATCCACTGAAAGATAAATTAGGGAAACTACCCCATTCACAATATACTTAAAAATATAAAATATTTGGGAATCAATCTAATAAAAGAAGTGAAAGACCTTTACAATGAAAACAAAAGAACACTAAAGAAATAAATTTAAATAGACCTTAGAAGATGGAAAGACTTCCCATGCTCCTGGCTAGGCAGAATTACTATTGTAAAAATGGCCATACTACTAAAAGCATTATGCAGATTTAATGCAATTCCTATTAAAAACCCAAGGATATTACTCATAGAACTACGAAAACTAATGTACTTTCAATAAGAAGACAGAAAAAGAAAGAAAAATTAAGGGCTCACCAAACAACTTTAAATGTACTGTCTTCCACCATGACTCTACAGTTTAGATTTATCAACTAGGAACTTGAGTATAAAGCAGCTTGAACTCCTTTCTGTGATGTCTATTTGTGAAGGTCATAAGATAACTTGCAGAAGGAGAGGAATAAGCATTCTATTTCCACAGAATAACAAGTAATGTCTATGAATGTTAGAGGAGATATGCCAAAGAGGTAATAACTCATCCAGAAAATTTGCCCTTCATCTCCTCCTCTAAGAGAATATGTAAAGATTTATCATATAGGTAACAAATAATAAGTAACCTATCCTAGAGTACACACATACATAAATATGTATACCAAAATTTTTATCCATATATATATGCATCAAAAAATAAAGGAGATGCCCTGAAATATTATCAATGTTTTCCTGGGATTTGGAATTATAGTTGATATTTATTCCCTTATGCAACATGATAATCTTTTAAAATATTTATTGATGATTTTTTTCCTTCTTGGTAATTCTTTTTGTCCTACAATACATTACACAATTAAAATTAGAACCTAGGAAATGAAAATCAAACCCACAATGAGATATCATCTCACCCTAGTCAGTATGGCTATTATTATAGAAGATAAAAAATAATAAATGCTTGTAAATTTGTGGAGAAAGAGGAACTCTCATACATAGTTCATGGGAATATAAATTAGTATAGCCATTATAGGAAACAGTATTGAGGTCCTTGACAAACTAGAAATAGAAGTACATATGACCCAGCAATCTAATTACTGGGTATATACCCAAATGAATTGAAATCAATGTGTCAAAGAGACCTGCACTCACATGATTATTATACCACTATTCACAATAGCCAAGATATTAAATCAACCCAAGTGCCCATGGACAGATAAAGAAAATGTGGTGTGTGTGTGTGTGTGTGTATACAATAGAATATTATTCAACCATAAAACAAATGAAATTCTGTCATTTTCAGTAACATTGATGGAACTGGTATTTATTATTTTAAGTAAAATAAGTCAGGCACAAAACACAAATGCCTCATGTTTTCATTTATCTGTAGAAACTAAAGGTTGATCTCAATCAGGTAGAATAGAATACTTATTACCAGAACCTGACAAGGGAACAGCAGAGGATAGTATAGAGAGAAAATGGTTAATGAGTACAAAGGTACATTTGGATAGAAGGCATAATTTCTAATGCTCTGTATCACAGTAGGATAATTATAATTAACAACAAGTACTTAATTGTTTCAAAGTAAATAGTAGATAGAATTGGGGAGAAAATAATCTAGTAGGGAAGGGTTAGTTGAGAAAGAAATGATAAATGTATCAGGTGATAGATATACTAATTACTCTGATCTAATCACTCTATTTTGTATACATTTATTGAAATATCACATTTTTCCCTCTAAATATGCTCAATTACTATGTGTTGATTAAAAATAAAAATATATTTAAAAATTGGACTCTGACACTGAAACTTATTGCCCCTGGGAAAGTAGGACAAACAATAACCCAGCAATAACAAAGAATCAAATTTTATTACATTTGAGTTTCACAATAATATTGTGAAGTCCTTGGTTAGGAGAGTATAAAAGCCAAAGAAACTTTGGTTTGCTAGAGTGAGGCACTTAAGAAGAGTACTTCAGAATTCTAAAAACCTGCTTTTTCATATCAAGATCAAAGACTGATAGTCCCAAGGTTTACATCCTGAACTATCTAGTAGGGAAGAATTTATAATACAGGGACAGTTTTCAGCTATAAAAAAAGAGGACAGAAAGATCTTTCTGTACTGGGGGAGAAGTCTGGAGAGGCTTTAGAGAGAAAGGAAAACTTCAGATGTTTGTGGGCAACATTCTCTCTCCAGGTCAAAAACAAATGAAATGAAAGGGAAGATAGAAAAAAATCAAATAGATTGAGAATTCTAAAAGTGCCCCACTTTCCAGTTGTATTGTTTGGAGAAAGGAGACTCTAAGATTGTCTTAGATTACCACTAAACAGCAATGTAGCATGTTTAGGCAGAGAGGAATTAATATATCATCAATTTTCCCTAAATCTCAGGAAGTCTTAAAAGTTTCCAGGGATATGAATGGAGTAAGGAAAATGACTGAGAATTAAGAAATTGTACTGGGTGTGGTGGTGCACACGTGTAATTTCAGTGGCTTGGAAGGATGAGGCAGGAGGATCACAAGTTCAAAGCCAGCCTCAGGACTTAGCAAGTCCCTGAGCAACTTAGTGAGATCCTGTCTTAAAAAATACAACAGGGCCAAGGATATTGCTCAGCGGGTAAGCACCCCCGAGTCCGATCCCTGGTACCAAAAACAAAAAAAAAAAAAAAAAGAAAAGAAAGAAATTGTATGTCTGTCAAGATGTCAACATAGCACAAGGAATGGGAAACTAAATAGTAGAAGATGCAAATCAGACCACTAAAGCCTAATACTGTTAAACTTGATGGAGGTTTTCAGCAACTCACTTATCTATATGAGCTAAACAAGGGGGAGATTCTATCAGTGTAAGTTTACTACCAGGCTTCCCATCCTTTCACTTATCCATTTATCCTACCTCCAAATCATGACTATGCATTGCCCATACCAAGAATAGTAGGAGCATCAGCACTGAATGCAGACAAGATGATACCCAACAATAGGCTACATAAATATATAAATATAAATATAGGTGTATGTGAGCATACACCTCAGTGGAAGTCAAAAGGTATAGAAGGTTAACACTCAGACCCAAAGAAAATTAGTACACCCAGAAGAAGGGAGGAGGAAGAAATGAATGAAGAGAATCATAAGGAACTGAGTTTAAAACTATAAGTACTAAAGATGTATGATATTTAAGACTAAATTTACTGAAGATAGTTGAGACACAGGTTAATAAGCTAGATGAAGTTCAGTTATAGGAAAATAAATAACATGGTGCTCTTGTTCATCTGAATTTGTAATTGTAAAATTGTCTACTTACTCTCTTTCTTTAAAGTTTCTAGAATTTTCCAAGTTCATTGCATATTTTCATTTATTTCTTTGAACCTCAACAAAACAAATATTAAAATAAAACTATCAAAATTTTCAAAGATGCAGATTAATATGTTATTTTTTAAAGTTTGAGACTAGTAATATCTAAATTTATATCTAGAGTCATTATAAATGAGGAAGTTCTGCTTCAGAAAGTAAAGTGAACAACTTAGAAGCTGACAGGGACTTGTTAATATATTTTAAATTAATATTCATCAAATCTGTTAGAAGCTGCTAAGATCTATCTGTAAATGTCTGGAGAGAAAATTTTTGCCCTAATAATAGTAAAAACTTCATTTTAAATAAAAAATTGACATTTGATAAATACCTTGGTAAAGGTATAAACAAAGTGCTATGGGAGCAAATGCAGGGGAACCATTAGCTCCTTTGAAAGGTCCATCAATCTTCTGCAAGTTGAATCTGCAATCCTAAACATATAAAATGATGACAGTGAACAATGGTATTTCCTTTTGTTTGGAAATTTCCATAATGGACGCGTGATAGAAGTCAAAGTAAAAGAGATGTAATGGGATCCTTGCTGTCCTAGAATATATATGGTATAACTAAGGACAGAGAAGTAAAAAATATTCTGTCATTGTTGAACTCAAACCAGGAATTGAAACTCTTAGGATTCTGACAGACATGCTTTTTTTGGTTTATAATTTTCTTTTAAATAAACTTACCCATATACTATGCTTTCCAGTTTGTCACTGCACACACCATTCCCTTTTGGAACTACATTATTATATAATAATAAAGAATAGATGCTAAGAGCCACAGCCAAGTAATATGATGCATGGCATTTTTGGTTGAAAGATGAGTCCAGCAAGCCATTGGGATGATATGATTATGTTAAGATCTGCATTCATATGGATATTGAACTCCTGCTGTTCACCTCAGCCTGCTACAGGACTCCTGGAGAGTTCCCATTGGTTGGGGAAGTGTGGTAGGAGGGAATTCCAGAGGAGGAACTTCCTCTTGGGTTCCGGGAGAACACCGCGTGTGTGGGTCAGCAATCTTCCCGGGAGCTTACAGGGCATTGGCGGCAGTTTCAAAAATAAAGTTTGTTCCTGCTTGAGTGGCTTGTGATTTTGTGCCCAGCCAGACTGCGGCAAATAGATATTCTAGAATTCTGAGCACTTGAACTGAAATTGAAAATCTAACACTTTCTAGGCATGTGACCTTGGAAAAATGAATTACTCTCCCTGAGTCTTGGTTTTCTTGTCTTTAAAATAGAGACAGTAATAGGAGAGTCCTGTTGAGAATTAAATGACTTAAGACTTATAAAGCATTTAGAATAATGCCCAATACACAGTAAGTACTGCATAAAGTTTTTAAAAATAATTATTGACTTACCTCCAGCATAATTATGTACCTTCCATGGGCCCTGAACTCTGCATTAAGAAATGACAAAATCATAGAATTTGGAGGGAAATGGATGGCATTAGAACAGATTATGCTAAGTGAAGCTAGCCAATCCCTTAAAAACAAATGCCAAATGTCTTCTTTGATATAAGGAGAGTAACTAAGAACAGAGTAGGGACGAAGAGCATGAGAAGAAGATTAACATTAAACAGGGATGAGAGGTGGGAGGGAAAGGGAGAGAGAAGGGAAATTGCATGTAAATGGAAGGAGACCCTCAGGGGTATACAAAATTACATACAAGAGGAAGTGAGGGGAAAGGAGGAAAAATATGAGGAGAAATGAATTACAGTAGATGGGGTAGAGAGAGAAGAGGGGAGGGGAGGGGGGAGGGGGGATAGTAGAGGATAGGAAAGGCAGCAGAATACAACAGACAACAGAATGGCAATATGTAAATCAATGGTTGTGCAACTGATGTGATTCTGCAATCTGTATATGGGGTAAAAATGGGAGCTCATATCCCACTTGAATCAAAGTGTGAAATATGATATATCAAGAACTATGTAATGTTTTGAACAACCTACAATAAAAATTAATTTAAAAAAAATTAAAAAAAGAAATTATACTTGAATGAAAATTACATTATAATATGGATAACCTAGTCTTGACATTTTTATTAAAATAAAATGTTTTCCTTGAAAAAAAAAACTTGTGAGCTTATATATCTGGCTTAATTTTGTCCCCAAAATGATTTCATCTTGATCCTCCATAGAAGTGATTTGGATGACCCTTCTTTAATGGTGGGAAATGATGGATTCCAAAGGTTGTTTTTTTTTTTGTACATCTCTTCCTTAAATGTACCATGTGACTGACTCATTGCCATCATCATAAGAAATCTTCTGAGCTTCTTAAATTATGGGGATACTAAGGGGCACAAGATACAGTCCTTGTCTTTGAGGTGATTACTCTCCAGTGCGAGAAAATGATATTGTACATGGCAAGTAAGTACAGTAGAATATTGCATATGCTAAGTGATAGGTGAAATAAGTCTGTTGAAGAAAGCAGTAATCACAGAAAGATTGGATAGACTGATTCAGGTCTATAAAGAATATGAGAATAAGTAGTTCTTGAAAGGAAAATAGGACTTAGATCTAAGGATTAGATAAATGAAGGAATTATGAACAAAACCCATGCTAGCAAAATTATATAGGCAAGAATATATCTGCAAGCTTTTGAGCAATTATTCACAGATTTGAGTAGGGAGAGGGAGTTGGTTGTATGTCAGAAATTATAGGAGACAAGGCTAGACCCATAGATGAGGACTGGACTGAGGAGAACTGGGAATCCCAAATGAAGGCTCTAGGTTTTATTTTGAAAGTAGTAGTGAGTCAATCAAGATTTTTAACACTGGGAGAGGTTGGGGAGAGAGAATGAATTGTTTTTGCAAGGTAATATTTTTATGACAATCTATTAGCAGGGCAGAAGATGAATGGAGTGAGTGGATATTAGAGCAGTTAGGACACCAGAGAGGTAACATGAAGACTAGCTGAGAGACTGATGAAATAAACAGTCTGAGATTAAGTTAACCTAGATTGAGATCAGAGTGAAACTATGAACCTGGAACTGAAAGGAGGCAAGCCAAAGATATTACTCAGGAAACAGAATCTTTCATTTTTTAATCAAATTAACTTCTCTTCATACATCAAAAGGACGAGTTAGTTCTTCAAAAATTATGTTCTCCCATAGCTATATGTGCATTTATCCACACTGACGAAAACCAAACTATGCTGTTAAAATAACTATTTCTTCTTAACTTCTAGGTTATGGGGTCTGTCTTGTTTCTTTGTGTTGTTTTTTGTGTTTGTTGTATCTCTAGAATCTACAACAATGTCTAATATATATTAAATTTTTAAGAAGTATAAAACAGAACCAAATATGAATTAAGAAGTAGCTTTTGAGGCTACTTTGTATTTGGAAGATTAAGAGAATATTACAAAAAGAGGGAGTTCTAGATGAGGAGCAAACTAGGAGGAAGTTCCAGGAGAGCTTTAAAAATTAATATCTTCTCCTCTCTCTCCCTCTCCTTCTCCCTCCCTTCCTCTGTGCATTTAAATAACTTGGTGCACATTTGTTATAACTATAAAAATTAGGCTTCATTGGGAATGGAAATCAGGAGCAATCTGTTTGAGGTTGAACTATGGAAGGAAATAGAGCATCTGGGTGATATGCTATATGAAACAGGTAGAGAAGTTTGGATACCTGAGATAGAGAACTTAATTAAAGAGTGGATTAGGGTTCTCAAAGACCAAAAACATTCCTTGGACAATATAACAATCAGATAAATGCCACCATGACTTCCAATTTGGGGGTTAACTTTCCACTGTCCCTGAAAAGACAAAGTTGCATAGTACTAAAAGAAATATAGCCATGTTACTCTTGGGTTCATGTAGTATTTTATAAATTATATTTGTACTCCCATATCCATAGGATGAGAAAGTGTTTATCCTAAAGACTATCTTTTAAACAATTAGAAAAATGTAGAAAACTATCTTATCTCCTAAGGGTGAAAACTATGTCTTATCTCCAGAGTTATAAGAGCTTATGAAACTTGACAATTTTCAAGTGGCAAGGCATACGAACTTCTCAGGAGGTGTCTGCTTCCTTTTATCCTGAGATAATCATTAAATTATTTGTCTACAATCTATATCTCTGGCTGTAATATAACATCAATATGCCTCAAATGGCTCATAATCATCAGTGAAGCATGGACCTTACTCAAGAAGGGGCATACACTGAAGTTCACTAATAGATCCTTGAATTACACTGAATTGCACTTGCAGAGATGATGACTGAGCTAGCCACATGTAGCCAAAAACCACCCAACTGTGATATTTCTAGTCAAGGCTTAGGTACATCTGTGGCCAGAAAATAGAGCAAGAAAACCTGACACATCTAATGAGGCAGAGTGAGAAACTAGGGTTTTCAGGGCCTTAGAATAAGACATTCATGTATTTGAGTCCTTTCTTTGAAACTATCTCTGTGAAGTTGAGCAAGTTTATTAATTTCTCTGAGCTCCAGTACTATATCTTCAGAATTAAGATTATAATAATGTCCTACCTTCTACAGTGATTATTAGGATCAAACAGTGTAGCCCATAATAATCAGGAGGGTATTTACAAGCATCAGGGAAGCAATATTGGCCTCATAAATTTATGTGCCTTAACCAAGTGAGTAAAGCATTGTATCATTGCAGCTACACTAGTGTGGCAGACAGATTAATGTCCTCCCTCCAAAGGTTTCCACACCCTAATCCCCACAAATATTTTATATTACATGGAAAAGGGGATTTTTTTCAAATGTTATTGTTAAAGATCCTGAAAAGGAAAAAATTATTCTTCATTATTCTGGTGGGCTTCACATAATTACATAGGTCCCTGTCAGAGGAGGCAAGAGATTCAAAGAAAAAGGAGATGTGATGATGGAAACAGAAATTGAACTGATATGCTATAAAGTTGGAGGAGGGAAGCTTAAACTAAGGAATGCAGATGACCTCTGAAAGCTGAAAAAGTTAAGGAAACTGATTCTCCCCTACAGCCTTCAAAAGGAACATAGCCCTATGGACACATTGACTTGAAGATTTTTTATCTTCAAAAAAGTAAAATAATAAGTAATGTAGTTTTAAGCCACTAAGTTTGTGGTAATTTGTTATTTCAGAAATAGGAAACTAATATATTCACATTTGGAATAAAGGATTCTGCATACTGTCATCATTCTTCAAAAAAATTAGTTTTATAGATGGTTTCATCAAATATGAACATAGCATGGCACCATAGCACTCATTGTCTATAAAATAGCAAAAAAACCCTCCAGAAATCTTTTTCCAAATCACAGCATCACTCAGGAACACGAGCCCTCAATGGTTATCACTAGTAACATTTCTTACAACATGGCCATAGATTTCTAACATGGGCCAAATGAATTTTTTATTGATATTTGTGACTTTCCTCATGGATAATCCTATGTGGCTACAAGAGATAGGAAAAAATGATGTTTTCATTTCTTTTACTATTTAAGGAAAAATTTCCTGCTTCACATAACTGTGTGCATGAGGGTTGGTTCCAATTGAATGAATGATTGGTATTGTTCTTATGGGTAACATAAGCCTTCTGGTTTCTGCTCAGTAGACTCTAATATCACTTGATGCTAAGGTGATGTGGGCACCACTTCAACTGTCCAAGTGAGCCATTTGTATTGCTTTGGTGTGAAACAGGGAGATCTGTGCTACCATAGACATGTGCTTAGGTAAGATGTTTGCCATTGTCCCAGGAGGTGTACATAAGTTCAGAAGAGAATAAGACATATTTGAATGTTCACTTTCACTGGATTAGGAATTTGCTCCTTTCAATTTTATAAAATCACTGAAGCATTTTCTTTCAATACTAAACCAATGCTGACTTGTTTTTTAAAAACACAACCTTACCATGTAATGCATTTTAACTGTGAAAAGAATGGTTGGGAATTCTGTTCCTTTCTCCATTATTTTGAATTTTTTAAAATATAGCATTCAGTGTAAAATTCACCACGGACAACAGTGTTTACATTCTCCTGTCACTGTCAATATATTCAGCTTTACTTTTTAAAGAACCAAGCTTCTGTCTGTTGGACATAAAATCTTAACTATTTAGTTATTGGAGGGAAAATAGCAGATATATTCTGAGAAGACTAAACTTTGTATTTCCTTTACATATTGGTTATGGAAATTCCAGATTTCTAATAGTCAGATGCATGTGATCTTTACTTAACTAATGGGATCTCTACACTAATTCCTTCCTTTTAGGCAAATGACCAATATTACAGCTTGTCTCAGAACTTCATACAATGTCTGGAATTTATGGAAGAATTAATTCATTCATCCCTCCACTTGTGCAACAAATATTTATTGAGCACCTATCTTTTACTAGGAATATGTGATGGGAATATAGAAGAGAATAAGATGCATCCTTGCCCTCATGTCTAACAATTGGTACATAATAGGCATGTATAATATGCCTGATAAATGAATAAATTTATTCATTCATTGATAGATCAAAAGTTAACTTCTGTGGGTGTGTGTGATCATATGGTGTTTAGAATTTAACTAGGTAGAAGACACTATAGCAGTAATGAATCTATATCTAATCATCTACTCCTATGTCACTGATGACTCATTTTAAAATGTAACCTCTGATGCTAATGATAACCCTGCAATCTTCAATGATGTTTACTATATTCTTATTAAAACAGGAAAGTAGCCTCAGACACTTTAAGCTAGAATTGGGAGAAAAAAAGTAGTTTTAAGTTTCCATAAATAAATCTAATTATTTCAGAGTAATGATTTCTAAAGAACACAAGACATGGAGTCATGTTGCCTGGATTTGAATTTCAGCTCTGTCATGGGGATTTAGATACCTTTCTAAACTTCAATGCAATGTTTAAGATGGGGATAGTAATACTGAACCATCAGAGTTGTAAGAATTAAATAAGATAATTCAGGTAAATCATGTATCATAAGGACATATACATATTCTTTTACTGTAACAGAATACCAACTTAATCAACAAAAAAAGTAAAAGGTTTATTGTGACTCACAGTTTCAGAGGTTTCAGTCCAAGTTCTCTTTGCCCTGTTGCTGTGGGCCTTCAGTGGTAGTACATCATGGCTGGAGTGTAATAGAGGACACCAGTTCATCTCATGGCAGCTGAGAAGCAAAAACAGAAGAAAGTGCTGAGGTCTCAATATCCCATTCAAGGGCATGCTCCCAATGACCTAATTTCCTTCAAATAGGCCCCAACTCTTTAAGGTTCCACTGACTCTCAATAGTGCCATGGGATGGGAATCAAGCCTTTAATGCTCAGACTTTTGAGTGACATTTCAAATCAAAACTATAAAATTCTTGTTATCATTTTGGTGTTATTATGCTGATTTCTCACAGATTCACTTAAATTAAGAGTCTACTCTATCTTGGCTACTCAAACCTCATGGACTTTTTAATGCAACCACAAAAGAAAATGTGTCACAGAGAAAAATAATGTGACTTTGGTTCTCCTTACTGATCCTTACATCCCCTCCATGATATCTTCTTTGCCTCTTCAGTTTTAAGCACCATTGCAATCACACACGCGCGCGCGTGCACGCACACACACACACACACACACACACACACACACAGGAAAGGGAGGCATAGAGCTAGAGATGCTATGCCAGTTGTGATGGATTGATGGATTGATAGTTTCTGTTGGGGATGATTTGTTGAGAAGGATCCTGAGATTGCATTGGGAATCAACACATAAAATTAGCATGATTGGTTAGTAATGTGTGTCAAGTACTGAAATTAGTAAGTTATAGCATGTATATTTTATTATCAAGAAAGGATAGGTCATTACCATTTCAGTATGATTTTAATCTATCTTTAAAAGAAATTTGCAATACGTGCCTTTTAAGTTCTAATGTATATTTTGGAATAAAAGTCTAGGCTTCTTTTTTAATTGATTTGATTTTTAAATACATGACAGTAGAATGCATTACAATTCTTATTACACATATAGAGCACAATTTTTGTATCTCTGTATATAAATTATGTTCACACCATAATTATTGTATATAATATATATAACATATATAATTCATGTCTTAATATATGTACTTTGGATACTGATGTCCATCATCTTCCACCATCATTGCTAACCCCCTGCCCTATCTAAAGTTCATCTATTCCTCCCATGCTCCCCTTCCCTACCCAACTATGAGTCAGTCACCTTATATCAGAGAAAACATTCGGCATTTGATTTTTGGGATTGGCTAACTTCACTTAGCATTATCTTCTCCAATGCCATCCATTTACCTGCAAATGCCATGATTTTATTTTTTATTGCTGAGTAATATTCCATTGTGCATATATGTCACATTGTTTTTATCCATTCATCTACTGAAGGGCATCTAGTTGGTTCCACAGTTTAGCTATTGTGAATTGTTCTACTATAAACATTGATATGGCTGTGTCCCAGTAGTATGCTCTTTTAAAATCTTTTGGATATAGACTGAGGAGGAGGGATAGCTGGGTCAAATGGAGGTTCCATTCCAAGTTTTTCAAGGAATCTCCATACAGTTTTCCATATTGGCTGCAGCAATTTGCAGGCCCACCAGCAGTGTATGAGTGTACTTTTTTCCCCATATCCTCACCAACACTTGTTTGTATTCATAATAGCTGCCATTCTGACTGAATAAGATGATATCTTAGAGTAGTTTTGATTTGAATTTCTCTAATTTCTAGATATGATGAACATTTTTTTTTCATATATTTGTTGATTGATTATATATCCTCTCTGAGAAGTGTCTGTTCATGTCCTTGGACGTCCCATTTATTGATCGGATTATTTCTTTTTGTTGTTGTTGTTGTTGTTTTTCGTTTTTTTTGGTGCTTAGCTTTTTGAGTTCCTTATATACCCTAGAGATTAGTGCTCTATCTGATGTGTGAGGGATAAAGATTTGCTCTCAGGATGTAGACTCTCTATTCACCTCACAGATTATTTCTTTTGCAGAGAAGAAAGGTTTTAGTTTGAGTCCATTCTATTTATTGATTCTTGTGCTATAGGATTCTTATTAAGGAAATTGGGGCCTAATCCCGCATGATGAAGATTAGGGCCTACATTTTCTTCTATTAGATGCAGGGTCTCAGGTTTAATTCCTAGGTCCTTTATTCACTTTGAGTTGAGTTTCGTTCATGGTGAGAAATAGTGGTTTAATTTCATTTTGTTGCACATGGATTTCCAGTTTTCCCAGCATCATTTGTTGAGGAGGTTATTTTTTTTCTCCAACGCATGTTTTTGGCACCTTTGTCTAATATAAGATAATTCTAATTTTGTGCGTTAATCTCTGTGTCCTCTATTCTGCACCATTTGTCTACCAGTCTGTTTTGGTGCCAATACCATGCTGGTTTTGTTACTATTGCTCTGTAGTATAGTTAAGGTCTGGTATAGTGAAGCCACCTGCTTCACTCTTCCTACTAAGGATTTCTTTAGCTATTCTGGGTCTCTTATTTTTCCAGATGAATTTCATGACTGCTTTTTATATTTCTATGAGGAATGTCATTGGGATTTTGATCAGAATTACATTAAATCTGTATAGTGCTTTTGGAAGTATGGTCATTTTGATAATATTAATTCTGCCTATCCATGAGCAAGGTAGTTCTTTCCATATTCTAAGGTCATCTTTGATTTCTTTATTTAGGGTTCTATAGTTTTCATTGTATAGATCTTTCACCTCTTTTGTTAAATTGATACCCAAGTATCTCATTTCCTTCTCAGAGGATTTGTCACTGATATGCAGAAATGCCTTTGATTTATGAGTGTTGATTTTATATCCTACTACTTTGCTGAATTCATTTACTAGTTCTAGAAATTTTTGGTGGAACTTTTTGGGTCTTCTAGGTATAGAATAATATTGTCAGCAAATAGTGCCAATTTGAGTTCTTCTTTTCATATATCCCTTTAATTACTTTCATCTGTCTAATTGCTCTGGCCAGTGTTTCAAGAACTATGTTAAATAGAAGTGATGAAAGAGGGCATTCCTATCTTTTTCCAGTTTTTAGAGGGAATGCCTTCAATTTTTCTCCATTTAGAATGATGATGATGTTGGCCTAGGGCTTAGCATAGATAGCCTTTATCATGTTCAGATATATTCCTGTTATCCTTAGTTTTTCTAGTATTAGGCTTCTTATTAAATAATTTTCTGGCATTAGAAAGGAAATAAGAGTGTTTTGAGGGTACTATTGACTTTCTGAAATCATATCATATGATATAATGACCTACTTTACTTTTTCATAAGTTGGGCCTTAATTTTGTGATTCCACAAATTATTTGCCATACACAAATATAAGACAACCTACTTCCTTTAATAAAAGTTCCACTAATGACCTATCAAAAGATGACATTGTATATTCATATGGTGGAATACTAGTCAGCAACTAAAAATGAAAGAATTACTTATACATGCAATATGAATAAATCTCACAGTTTGCTGAGTATAAAAGGCCAGACACAAAAGGCTACATATTATATAATTCTACTTATGTATACGAATTTCTAAAACATGCAGAACAACTCTTTGTAGCAGTTCTCAAACTGGATTGTATTATAGAATTACCAGGAAAGCTTGTTACACATAGTTTCTGGCCCCCATTCCCTGTATTTCTAATTCAGTTGTTCTGCGATGAGGCCTGAGAGTTTGTATTTTTACTGAGTCCCCAAGTGATGGTAATATTGTGGTTCAGGGTCCACACTTTGAAAAACAGTGATATATGGTGATAGAAGTCAGATAGTGGTTAGTTATACTGTATGTATATGGGTACATAGAGGGAGTTATTGATAGGGAAGGGATACAAAGGAACTTGTTGGGAAGGTGTTAATATTTTATATCTTAACCTGGGTCATCACCTTGTAGATATATACACAGGTAAAATATTACCCAACTGTACCCTTTACATTTGTGACTTACTCTCTATATACTGTATATAAATTTTACCTTTAATTATAGGAAAGAACATAGGCTTTGAAATCAAACACATCAAGTTTACATTCCTAGCTCTGCCACTTACATTTCTGTGGCATTTGGCAAGATAGTTCATTTACCCAAGCCTTAGTATTTTCATAAATAAAATAGGGTTAATGATAATACTACCTCACATGGTTGTTAGAATCAAATAAGATTAACCCTAAAAGGTACTGAGTATTATACTTTGCATAGAGTAAATACTTTCCAAATGTTTGCTATTATTTGGCGACATGAGTCTAAGTATATGTATCAAATAGTTCTTTCTCATCTCCCACCACACACTCCTATTTATCCCTTCCATTTGCACTGGCATTCTTCATCTTAGAAAAGCCTTCAGTATGGGCTGGGGTTGTGGCTCAGCAGTAGATTGCTTGCCTAGCACATGCGAGGCCCTGAGTTTGATCCTCAACACCACATAAAAATAAATAAATAAAGGTACTGTGTCCAACTACAACTAAAAAATAGATATTAAAAAAACAGAAAAGTTCTCAGTATCTCATTGCTTAATACCACCTTGACTAGTGAGCTTCTACTGAAACAAAACTATTTCTCCATAATACTGGCAAGTCCTGACCTGGAACCCCTTGCCTCCCTGATTGCAAATGAACAGCTGTCTCAATCAAGACAGGTATACCTTGGTGCTCACCATGGGCACAGATTGTTCCCTGAATGTTGCTGAGAGTCCCCGAACTAGGTAAACCACCCACGAAATCCAATTCAACTTAGGAAAATAGGTTATAAGTGTGACTCACTGAAGATACCTCTCTGAGGAAATAATCCTGGCAGTGGTTAGCACCAAGGACATAAACTTGTAGAGGTAAACATATCCGGGTCACAGATTCACGCTTTTTATCCCTGTTTGCCATGATGCTGTAACTTACGCTCTCTATATTTCTTGGTTTTAGGCTCCTTAAATACCACTAATTCTCAAAATGCTCTCTAACTAGAAATTTATCTTATTAACTCCCTACTGCCCCCCCCTTAACTCACGATATCAGGTATTATTCTCTATTTAATTTGATGCAAAGAATACTGCTTTAGCCCTTTCCCTGTGCAAGCACTGTGCTATGTGATACAGATACAAAACTAAAATGTACCTGATTCCTGTCCTTGAGAATTCTGTGAATGGAGTAAAAAGGCCACATAAGTAGATGTTGATAGATAAAGCAAGGTGTATCCAGGTGACACTGAAGAGAACTACCTATATTAGAAGGTAGGTTTTTTGTGAAATAATAAACAAATGCTTCCTGGAATAAATCACCTTTTCAGAACTTTAGAATTAGAGGCAGTAGGCTAAAGCCAGGAACTTGTTCTGGTATAAAAGAAGAAAACACAGGTTTGGGGTATTTGAATGGGGAGGTGAAAGGAAATGTAAGGACAAGTGTTTATGTGTAGTTAGGGATGAAATACACCAGAGAGGTTCAAGGAATGATGGGCCGTGTTGGACCTAGAAGTAGGCATGAGTCTAGCCGTTTTGCTAATGATCAGGGTTTATCCACAACAGAGGTAAATCAAGGCTCTTTCCTGTCTTACCTTTTAGTGTGCTTCTATCCTATATGACCAATCCCCAAAATGACTTTTATTGGCCTGGTAATACAAGCCAAAAGTGCATACAAGCTACTATTAAAATAAGAAGTTTGACAACAGCCCCATGACACAGGTCAGAAAGCTATACACAACTATGAGAACTGTTCTGCTCTTTCCCATCCCATCTCCACCCAACTGAGGGAAAAAAATAAACATTTATAAATTGGGGAGTTGAAGAGCCAAGAATAGGCGCAATAAAATATGTTGCTTTTGAAGATTGATTTTGTGCTTATTAGTGGGGAAAAAGCAGCCTCACTTTTATTGCAAAGGCTTGCAATTGATTAGACAGAGTGAAGACTCATCATTTTTCCCAGTGTTTTATTAAAATGAATAAGGCATTTTGTTTTTCACAAGATTAGTATGCAATTGCACAGCACATTTTTGCACCCCTCTGTTTTATAAGGTTCTTCCTGCAGGCAGTCCTGTTATATAACCCTAACCCTGGCCCTTTATAAATTGATCATGTTGCAGAGGTACTACTAACTCATTGTCCTCCAAGTAAGCATCTGAAATGTCATCTCTGAAAACTGGGGCCTGTTCTTAGGATTCTATTAGGAGTCCAATCATTCATTCTCTGTCCATGGTGATATCCTTTGAAAAGTGGTGGCTCATCACTCATTTTCAGATAGGAAAAAAGCTGACCCCAATCCTATCAATACTTTATATGGAGGGTAAATGATATTCAGTAGAGAAAAACACAAATGGAAACATCAAAAAGTGAAATTGTTGTACACATATATGCATGTGTATGTGCACATGTTTAGAGAGGGGAGGAGGAAGAAGGAAATCCTTATTGAAATCCCTTTAACCATTTATCTAAATTATAAAGTAAAGGGAATACTGTAGCCAGGTGATGTATTTTATCTCAAAGGAAAATAACATCATGCTACATGAGCCACCAAAACAGCAGTGTAACCTTGAGCAAACTAAGTCCATTATGTGCATGCTACAGTGCCTCTCCTGACCTAATCTGTAGATGATTAGCATAGGTCAACCAAACTGCTTCAGTTGCCATGATGGGGTTCAGAGTTGCTGCAATATCCAAACTCTGGGGAGTAACATATATGCAGAAATCTGGATGGGTTTCTAGGTTTTGAATAAATCTTTAGCCTCAAGCTATTATAGTACCTCATAAGCTCACCATTAAGCATATTCTCGACCAAAAGAAAAGTTGGGCAAGAAAATGAAATCTAGATCTAACTCCAAGCACTGGCTTCATACCTCTTCAGTCTGCAGAGAGTATTTTTTATGGATGCTTCCAGTAGCATTTTTATAGTACTCTTTTGTATATAACTTTTTTGTTGCAGTTTAGTTGTTGATGGACCTTTATTTATTTATTTGTATGTGATGCTGAGAATTGAACCCAGTGCCTCACACATGCTAGGCAAGCACTCTTCCACTGAGCTACAACCCCAGCCCTGTCAATAATTTTGTATTGCAATTTTCACATGTATTTCTGAATGTGTGTGTGTGTGTGTGTGTGTGAGTGTGTGTAGGGACAGATAGAGAGAGAATGAATATCTGCCCAACTAGTCTCTAATTTTCTTGAGAGTAAAGAACTTGTTGTTTACCTCTTTCTTCAGAGTGACAACATGGAACACTGCTTAACTATGCCAGCTCGGAAGTGAATCTCTCTGGCTTCAAATAGTAGTTCTATCACTAACAAGATGTGTGAGATTTAATAAGTTATTTAGCTTCTCTGAGACACAGTTTTTTTCTGGTTGGTAAAATAGAGAAGATGATATTACTTCCTACCTCATAATTATCTTGAGAGTATTATGTAATATGAAGATAAGTATATGTGGAGATTATATGTAAAGCACTCAGAGCATTGCTTGGCACAGAGTAGCATTTAATAAAGTTAGCTAGTATTGTGATCACTATTATCTTAAAACTCAGAAAATACAAAGCACACATGAGCTAGAAGTAATTGCCTATCTATCACATGCATGTGTTTTATTTATTTATTGAAAAGATTGCAATAGTAAAATATACTTATCCAAAGAGTTTCAAATAAGGTAGACATTTAAAAAGTATACAGGCAAAGTGATCCCTTAACACTCCCCCCATCAATAGCACTCCTTTCTTCAGATGCCATGGGAAACTCATATCCTATAAGACTTTTTCCTATGCAAATATATTACATTGAGGTTCTTTTCAAATTTTACAAATTGAAATTGATGTCATGTTATAAATGCTCTTGTAAATTGTTTTTTATATCTCAACAATTAATCATAGGAATATTTCCATACTTCTGTGTCCCTGTATCAAATACACCTCATTTAAAACAATTAGAACATTTTACTCAGACATAGTGGTTGAGTTCATGCCAACAGATCATATATGCATAGACTTCTATTTCAGTTCACATTCTTGTCCTCTTTCTCCCCACCCCATTCTCCTGCCTCTATTCTACTGCTCTTCCTTTCATTCATCTACTTATTTATTTTTATTGGTTCTATCTATACATAAAGGAGAAATTCCTGTGGTATATTCATATGCACATAGTATGAATTTTTAAAATTCATTCTCCATTTTCTCACATTTTCTGTCCCTCCTATCTCTCTCTGGATTTCGTTCTTTTTTTTTTTAAAGAGAGAGAGAGAGAGAGAGAGGAGAGAGAGAGAGAGAGAGAGAGAGAGAGAGAGAGAGAGAATTTTTAATATTTATCTTTTAGTTATCGGCAGATACAACATCTTTGTATGTGGTGCTGAGGATTGAACCAGGGCCGCATGCATGCCAGGCGAGCGCGCCACCGCTTGAGCCACATCCCCAGTCCCTGGATTTTGTTCTTCTACTCTACTGATCTTCTCTATATACTTCTGATCCTACCCTCCTTATTTCCTTAATTTTGCTCTAGCTTCCATATATGAGAGGAAAAAATTGACCCCTGAATTTCTGAGACTGGATTATTTCACTTAACATTATATCCTTCATTCCCATCCATTTACTAGCAAATGCCATACTTTCATTCTTATTTATGGCTGAATAAAATTCCATTGTTATATATACACTACAATTCCTTAATTCATTCATATATAGATAGACACCTTAGCTGGTTCCACAACTTGGCTATTGTGAGCTTCACTGCTATGAGCACTGATCTACCTCTATCAATATATTATGCTGATCTTAGTTCTTTTGGATAAATACCAAGGAGTGGTAGTATTAGTGGTAGTGATAGTAGTTCCAGTCCCAGTTTTGTGAAGATTCTCCAAACTACTTTCCAGAGTGATTGTACTAGTATACAGTCCCACCAACAATGTACAAATGTGTCTTTTCCTCCACATCCTCACCTAAATTTACTTTTATTTGCATTCTTGATCATTTCCATTCCGACTGGCAGGAGATCAAATCTTAGTGTAGTTTTGATTTGCATTTCCCTGATTGCTGGGGACATTGAACATTTTTCCATATATTTGTTGACCATTTGTTTTTCTTCTTGTGAGACATATCTATTTAGTTCTTTTGCCAAGTTATTGATTTGGTTATTTTTTCAGACGTATTAAGTTTTCTGAGTTCTTTATATATTCTGTATATTAATACCCTGTCAAAGGAGCAGCTGGAAAAGATTTTCTCCCATTTCATAGATTTTCTATTCACTCTCTTTATCATTTTCTTTGCTGTACAAAAGCTTTTTAATTTGATGGCATCCCAATTATTGATTCTTGTTTTTATTTCTTGAGATTTAGGGTTCATGTTGAGGAAGTCAGTACAAGCACCAATGTGATACAGTATTGACCCTATGTTTTCTTCTAGCAGGTGTGAAGTTTCTAGTCTAATTCCTAAGTGTTTGATGCATTTTATTTGAGTTTTGAATATTCCTCATTTTTAAATGGCAGCATAATATTTCATTACATGAATATGTTATAATGGTTCACCATTGTTCAGCAGGTAGGCAGTCAGGCTATTACAATGAAATCTACAATAACCATCTTTTTTATATGCCTCCAAATGCATATGCAGGTGTTTTGCTGGGGTATCTTTATAGACGTAGAATTTGGGGGCTGATATACTTGATTTAATATTTTATGGATACTGCCAAACCATCTTCCAAAAGGTTATGACTATTTACACTTGTACAAGCAATATATGAGTACATTCTCCCCACATCCTCTCCAACACTAATACAGGTTTGTTTGTTTATTTATTTATTTATATATATATTTATTTATTTATTTTTGTCTGTTTGAAGAGCTACAGTGATATCATGGTATTTGAATAGGAACTTTTCCCCAAATGCTAGGCAACCCACATTGAAAACCTCACTTGAATAAGCAGCCTGTTCTTTCATACACAGGGATAGCTCTGTAAGAGTTTGAAAAAGGTCCATTTGCCATATTTGATAGTGATAAGACTGCCCAAGACAAATGGATTTAATGCTGCCATTATATTCTGCTAGCTATACCTTTTTTTCCAAACACTGCAGAAAGTTGCTCCCTGAGACATTGTGCACAAGCCATTTAAAGATTTTGTATCGTCTTTGCCTGCAGAATTACTTCATGCTTTCAGTGCTGCTACATCTTTATTAGGATTCATCTTTCATGAACTAGGGTTCCCATCCCTCTAGATACCAGTCTCTCTTCTCTACCCCAAAATACCTATTTCAGCCAGGGAAAAGAATGAAACTAATATTTTCTAGGACCTACCACGTACCAGGAAATATATTAGGCCATATATATTTTTTCATATCAAAGCCTCATAGCAACTTTTTGAAGCAGAAAAAGTACTTTTATCATCTTTATTGTATAGATTAGAAAACTGAAACTGAGGCACATAAAGGTTCAATAATTTGTCCAAGTCCACACAGGTAATTAGTGGAAGAGCCAAGGTTGCAACCTAGAGTTGTCTCTTTTCAAAGTCCATGCTCTTCCCACTGCATTATAGTCTATTTCCATTTTTTGGAAGCATTTATATTGCATTATGAGACTTCTTATTTAAGAACACCTGGATGCAATCTTTTGTAAAATTAATTCTTCAACCAACTAATTCCCAGTGTGAGAAAAGTGCTGTCTTGTGTTTTTTAAGTTAGAGAGTTATTCCAAAATGTACTTTTGCTTTTCACTACAAAGTTTCAAGATTTTTAGTGAACTTTCTTTGGACTTCAATCAGGCTGCTGAACATTCAATTATGGCCTTTTGCATCACCATTTATAATGTAAATAACAGTGAATTCAGGAGGAAAATAATCAATGCTAAGGAAATAACACAAATTGGCTGTTCTAAAAATTCTGTCCCTGTCAAGATGGAGATGCTCAAAATCATGCTTTGGACTAAAGAGAGGTAAAGTTAGTTTTGGATGCTCCTGCCTGCCTCTGAGTGTTAACTTTGCCCTCCACCTTTGCCATCCCACAGTACCCTCAAATATGCATTCAATAGAGTAGCTCTTATTCTCCTGGTCCATATTTCAGATTTAACACTTGACTAAGACTAAGTAATCTGTGACTCCCTCATACTACATTTTAGGGGGTAAACCACAACTAAGGAACTTATACCATCAAATATCATTCCAAAATGGTACTGACATTTAAAAATAAATATCCACAATTGCCATGTCAGCCCCCACAGGATAGAGTGTTTTGTAAGCTACCTTAATCTCCCCCATTGTGATTGAAAGTAGACACAAAGAAACAGATTGGAGAAAATACAAGTTTTTCTGGTCTCTTCTTGTATCATGGTGCATACATATCCACAAAGAGATTCTTTGTCATGACAATATTCAACACATAGAGGATTATAGCCTCTTAATCCTGATACTCAGGTTTATTATTATGATAGATTACTATTAATATATTTCTAAAACAAGGGTAGCCAATTCCTTTAGTATAGAGCCCTTAGTGTTAATAAGGTTTTTCAATGGCAAGGATTCAAAATCCTCTGTGAATCTTACATTTTTGAACTACTGAGATTGTCTTATTGATCATGAACAATCCCATATGATCGATCTTTGATAGGAAAACTCATTAAAATATGCACAGGCATATTGGCACAGTATTTGTTTTATGACAATTTAAATATTTGAAACTATGTGTCAGAGTTTGAATCTGGAATGTTCCCCCAAATCTCATGTATTAAGAGCATGATCCCCAGGTGCAGCAAGGTTCAGAAGTGGGGCTCTTAGGCAATGATTGGATCATGAGGGCTCTGATCTCATCAGTGGACAAATCCATCTGATGGATAGTTGAATGGACTATTCATGCAATGGATAGTGAATTCGTAGAACCAATGTAATATTGAGTAGGTCACGTAGTCTCCCTGAGGTTCTGTTTTCTCAAATGTAAAATGGAGATCATAATATTGTTTACCAGGCTGGAAGAATATCTTAGTGGAAGACCACATGCCTACTTGGAGGAAGTAAGTAATGGCATACATGTCCTTGAAGGGTCTTTCTTCTCTCTGGCTCCATCCTCCCTCTCCTTCTCTGCTATCTGACTTCCAGGAGCTGAAGAGCTTTCCTCACTATGCCCTCCTGCCATGATTTTTCCTGCCTTGGCACCAACTGACCATAAACTGAATCCTTTGAAACTGTGCAAAAAATAAATCTTGCCTTCCTATAAGTAGTTCCTGTCAGACATTTTGGTCACAGCAATCTAAAGCTCATATAATACACTATGCATGAAACCATCTTTAAAGTCTAACATAGAAAGAAATGCTAATTGTTGACTTAGCTAAATATTTTAGCAATCCTCAAATTATAACACCTAGGTAATTATATAAGCCACCCAAGGATGTGGCAGTCCCCAGTTAAATTAATCTGACTAGAAGATAGTAAACAAGGATATAGTCTCTGAAATCAGGTATGGTTAATTTGAGATCCTGGCTCCACCAGATATTAGTTATGTAATTCTAGATCATGTAGCCTCTATGAAGTTCAGTTTTCTCATGTGTAAAATGGAAATAATAATAATGTTTACTAGGCTGCAAGTATAGGTCAGTAGTAGAACACATGTCTAGCATACACAAGGCTCTGCTTTCAATTCCCAGAACAAAAAAAGATAAAATAAAATTTAAAAAATAATAGTGTTGACTGGAGGCCCAGCGGCCCGCAGAGGGGCAGAGCTGCCACCTGCGCCTGCAAGGTAGGTGGAGGAATGACCCACCTGCAGAACAGGCCCAGCGGCCAGCCAGTGAGGTACACACATCTCCCCTGTTGGGGGAGGGGAAGAGCCCCCGCCTGCGCCTGCAAGGTACGCAGACTTGCAACTGACAGACAGAACAGGCCCAGCAGCCCATGGAGGGGCAGAGCCGCTGCCTGCTCCTGCAAGGTAGGCAGACCTGCGACCACCAACAGAAAAGGCCCAGCAGCCTGCAGAGGGGCAGAGCCGCCACCCCCGCCTGCAAGGTAGGTGGACCTGCTACTGACCTGCAGAACAGGTCCAACGGCCTGCCGGTGTGGTAGGCACATTGCCCCAATTGGAGGAGGGGCAGAGCCGCCGCCCGCACCTCTGAGGGAGACTTTGCAACTATATAAGAGCAATATAAATATATAGGGGGAAAATTCAATAACACAACAGTTTCACCAAGCAGAAAAAAACGTGAGCAGTATGAAAAGACAAGGAAAGAAAGGACCACAAGCAATGCAGTTCAACTCAACGTTAGAAGAGGTAATATCTGCAGCAGATGGAATGTCAGATAAAGAATTCAGGATATACATGCTTCAGATGATCTGGAGTCTCAAGGAAGACATTAGACAGCAAAATCAGACAATGAAAGATCACTTTGACAATGAATTACATAAACAAATCCAAGAAGCAAATGATCAACTATACAGGGAGATAGAGGTTATAAAAAACAAACAGAAATCCTAGAAATGCAGGAAGCAAAAAACCAACTAAAAACTCAATTGAGAATACTACCAGCAGAGTAGAACACTTAGAAGATAGAACATCAGACAATGAAGACAAAGTATTTCAACTGGAGAAGAACATAGACAGCTCAGCAAGACTGTTAAGAAACCATGAGCAGAACATCCAAGAAATATGGGATAACATAAAGAGACCAAACTTAAGAGTCATTGGGATACAGGAAGGTATAGAGGTCCAAACCAAAGGAATGAGCAATCTGTTCAATGAAATAATAGAAGAAAACTTCCCAGACTTGAAGAATGAGACAGAATCCCAAATCCTAGAAGCCTACAGGATGCCAAATGTGCAAAATCATAAGAGATCCACACCTAGACAGATTATAATGAAGATTCCCAACATACAGAATAAGGAGAGAATTTTAAAAGCTACAAGAGAAAGGAAGCAGATTACATTTAGGGTAAACCAATCAGGATAACAGCTGATCATTCAACACAGACTCTGAAAGCTAGAAGATCCTGGAATAACATATTTCAAATGCCAATCAAAATCCCAACGGCATTTCTTGTAGAAATAGAGAAAGCAATCATGAAATTCATATGGAAAAATAAAAGACCCAGAATAGCAAAAACAACTCAAAGCAGGAAGTGTGAATCAGGCGGTATAGCGATACCAGACCTCAAACTATACTACAGAGCAATAGTAACAAAAAAAGCATGGTACTGGTACCAAAACAGGCAGGTGGGCCAATGGTACAGAATAGAGGACACAGAAACCAATCCACAATATTACAACTATCTTATATTTGATAAAGGGGCTAAAAGCATGCAATGGAGGAAGGATAGCATCTTCAACAAATGGTGCTGGGAAAACTGGAAATCCATATGCAACAAAATAAAACTGAATCCCTTTCTCTCGTCATGCACAAAAGTTAACTCAAAATGGATCAAGGAGCTTGATATCAAATCAGAGACACGGCGTCTGATAGAAGAAAAAGTTGGCTATCATCTACATACTGT
This sequence comes from Callospermophilus lateralis, assembly GCF_048772815.1. NCBI lineage: Eukaryota > Metazoa > Chordata > Mammalia > Rodentia > Sciuridae > Callospermophilus > Callospermophilus lateralis. Next base: position 99,379,194 of record NC_135325.1, read on the forward strand.
GGGGTCGGGCTCCAAATTCCTCAGTAGGACACCCATAGAACAAGAGTTAATAACTAGAATCAACAAATGGGACTTACTCAAACTAAAAAGTTTTTTTCTCAGCAAAAGAAACAATAAGAGAGGTAAATAGGGAGCCTACGTCCTGGGAACAAATCTTTACTCCTCACACTTCAGATAGAGCCCTAATTTCCAGAATATACAAAGAACTCAAAAAGTTAAACAATAAGAAAACAAATAACCCAATCAACAAATGGGCCAAGAACCTGAACAGACACTTCTCAGAGGAGGACATACAATCAATCAACAAGTACATGAAAAAATGCTCACCATCTCTAGCAGTCAGAGAAATGCAAATCAAAACCACCCTAAGATACCATCTCACTCCAGTAAGATTGGCAGCCATTAGGAAGTCAAACAACAATAAGTGCTGGAGAGGATGTGGGGAAAAGGGTACACTTGTACATTGCTGGTGAGACCGCAAATTGGTGCTGCCAATATGGAAAGCAGTATGGAGATTCCTGGGAAAGCTGGGAATGGAACCACCATTTGACCCAGCTATCGCCCTTCTCAGACTATTCCCTGAGGACCTTAAAAGAGCATACTGTAGGGATACTGCCACATCAATGATCATAGCAGCACAATTTATAATAGCTAGACTATGGAACCAATCTAGATGCCCTTCAATAGATGAATGGACAGTCAGGAACATGGCGGCCGGCGAGGAAGCTGCACTTTCAATATCTCCACATTAACGGGATCAGAAACACCCATTAAAACAGCTACATTCTACCTACTGAGGATCTTCTAGCAAAATTCCGTTGAAAGGAGACCTGCCGAGAATTAGTAAGTTTATTAGACGTGACAGTTTGCCCCAGACAAGTGAAACGTGACCGGCAGCGCGGGCTCAGAGTCCAATCCCGCGGCCACCCGCCGCTTCTGCAAGCGGCAGGCGGCCCAGAGCAGCGCGGCAGAAGGGTCCCCGCCCGGCCAGCAGACAGCTCCCGCCATCCCGGCTACCCTGGCGGCCCTGCTCTCGCTTGGCGAACAGCCACCCCGCCCGCCTGGTTCTTAGCCACGCGGCTGCAGTCACCCGGCTTTACAAGCGGCCCCCGGCGGCCCTGCTCGGCGAGAAGGGTCCCTGCCCGGCCGGCAGACAGCTCCCGCCATTCCGCTCTTGCTCTGCAAACAGCCACCCCGCCCGCCTGGTTCTTAGCCACGAGGCTGCAGCCGCCCGGCTTTACAAGCGCCCCCGGCGGCCCTGCTCGGTGAGAAGGGTCCCTGCCCGGCCGACAGACAGCTTCCGCCAGCCCGGCTACCCTGGCGGCCCCGCTCTTGCCCTGCAAGCAGCCACCCCGCCCGCCTGGGTCTTAGCCACGCGGCTGCAGCCACCCGGCTTTACAAGCGCCCCCGGCGGCCCTGCTCGAGGAGAAGGGTCCCCGCCAGGCCGGCAGACAGCTCCAGCCATCCCGCTCTTGCTCTGCAAACAGCCACCCCGCCCGCCTGGTTCTTAGCCACGAGGCTGCAGCCGCCCGGCGTTACAAGCGCCCCCAGCGGCCCTGCTCGTCGAGAAGGGTCCCTGCCCGGCCGGCAGACAGCTCCCACCATCCAGGCACTCCTGGCGGCCCGCCCGCTCTGCGAAGGGTCACCCCGCCCGGCTCTTAGCCACGCGGGCGCCGTCTGCCTGGCTCTGTGGGTGCCCCCGGCGGCCCAGCGCAGCCAGAAGGGTCCCCGCCTGGCCCGACAGAAGGCCCGTGCCCTTCCGGCTCTGCTAACAGCCCTGCCCACCCGGGAAAGGGCTCCCCCCCTTGAGAGGACGGGAAGGAAATCTAACCAAGCCTCTATGAATTAGCGAAATGGGATCTAAAACCAGAGATTGTGTCAGACCAGAGACAAGCCAGTTCCACCTCTCCCTTCGGTCACTCCTGCAAGGAGCCAGGGGCCCGCCATAGCAGAGAGGGGAAGTCACCAAAGATCGGCCAAAGAGATTCCTTCCCAGCGGATTCTAAATTAGCAGGAGCGGCGCGGGAGCCGGCCGGAGCTGGCGGGAACCGCGGCAGCGGCAAGGGAACCGGCGGGAGCCGAGGCGGCGCTGACGCAGGAGCCGGCGGGAGCCGCGCGGCGCGGGTCTCCCAGCTACTGCTCCCACCAGTGCTGACAACTGAGGTCTCTTGCACCAGATACGGGGGCGTGGCTACCAGAAGGTAAGCAAATTTGCTGGGGGTTCTCAGCCCCAAGCTCTACAAACTTAGGGCCTGAGGGAGGCAAACAAGGAGAGTGTGCCCAGGCACTAATGAAACAGCTGCTCCACGCTTGTGCAAGGTAGGCGGAACTGGGACCACCAACAAAACAGGCCCAGTGGACCGCCAGACACATCGCTCCAGTTGGGGGAGGGGCAGAGCCGCCGGGCGCCTGCAAGGTAGGCGGACCCACTACCCACCAGCAGAACAGGCACAGCAATACACAGAGCGGCAGAGCCACCCCCCGAGCCTACAAGGTAGGCAGACCTGCGACCCACCGGCAGGTCAGGCCCAAAAACCTGCGGAGGGGCACAGCTGCCCCACGTGCCTGCTAGGTAGGCTTAACTGTGACCACCAACAGAACAGGCCCAGCGGCCGGCCAGACACATCGCCCCGCCCCGGTTGGGGGAGGGGCAGAGCCACCGGGCGCCTGCAAGGTAGGCAGACCTGCGACTCACCAGCAGATCAGGCCCAGTGACCCGCGGAACGGCAGAGCCACCCCCACACCTGCAAGGTAGGCGCACTTGCCACCCACCTGCAGGTCAGGCCCAGCAACTCTCGGAGGGACACAGCTGCTCCACGCACGTGCAAGGTAGGCGGAACCGTGACCACCGACAAAACAGGCCCAGTGGCCCGCCAGATACATCGCCCCGGTCGGGGGAGGGGCAGAGCCGCCACCAGCCCCCTTTAGGTAGACAGATCTGCAACCGACAGACAGAACAGGCCTAGTGGCCAGCGGAGGGGCAAAGCCGCTGCTCACGCCTGCAAGGTAGGCGGACCTGTGACCACCGAAAGAACAGGCCCATCGAAAGTACAGGTACAGCGGCCTCCTGGCATGGTAGGCACATTGCCTCAATTGGAGGAGGGGCAGAGCCACCGCCAAAGCCTGCGAGGGAGACTTTGCAGCTATACAAGAGCAATGTAAATATATAGGGGGAAAAATCAATAACACAACAGTTTCACCAAGCAGAAAGAAACGCGATCAGTATGAAAAGACAAGGAAAGAAAGGACCACAAGCAATGCAGGTCAACTCAACTTTAGAAGAGGTAATATCTGCAGCAGATGGAATGTCAGATAAAGAATTCAGGATATACATGCTTCAGATGATCTGGAGTCTCAAGGAAGACATTAGACAGCAAAATCAGACAATGAAAGACCACTTCTACCACTTCGACAATGAATTACATAAACAAATCCAAGAAGCAAAAGATCAATTATACAGGGAGATAGAGGTTATAAAAAACAAACAAACAGAAATCCTGGAAATGCAGGAAACAATAAACCAACTTAAAAACTCAATTGAGAATACTACCAGAAGAGTAGAACACTTAGAAGATAGAACATCAGACAATGAAGACAAAGTATTTCAACTGGAGAAGAACATAGACAGCTCAGCAAAGCTGTTAAGAAACCATGAGCAGAACATTCAAGAAATATGGGATAACATAAAGAGACCCAACTTAAGAGTCATGGGGATACAGGAAGGTATTGAGGTCCAAACCAAAGGAATGAGCAATCTATTCAACGAAATAATACGAGAAAACTTCCCAGACTTGAAGAATGAGACAGAATCCCAAATCCTAGAAGCCTACAGGACGCCGAATGTGCAAAATCATAAGAGATCCACACCTAGACACATTATAATGAAGATGCCCAACATACAGAATAAGGAGAGAATTTTAAAAGCTACAAGAGAAAGGAAGCAGATTACATTTAGGGGTAAACCAATCAGGATAACAGCTGATCTTTCAACACAGACTCTGAAAGCTAGAAGATCCTGGAATAACATATTTCAAACACTGAAAGAAAAGGGGTTCCAACCAAGAATTGTGTATCCCGCGAAATTAAGCTTCAGGATGGAAGATGAAATTAAAACCTTCCATGATAAACAAAAGTTAAAAGAATTTGCAGCTAGAAAACCATCTCTTTAAAACATCCTTGGCAAAATATTACAGGAAGAGGAAATGGAAAATATCAATGAAAACCAACAGCAGGAAGTAGTACAGTAAAGGTCGGGGGGAATAATCAAAGAGGAAAACAAACCATGTTTAGTAACATAAATAAACAAATATGGCTGGAAGACCAACCCATATCTCAATAATAACTCTAAATGTTAATGGCTTAAACTCACCAATTAAGAGACACAGGCTAGCAGAATGGATCACTAAACAAGACCCAACAATATGCTGCCTTCAGGAGACGCATTTGATAGGAAAAGACATACATAGACTGAAGAAAGGTTGGGAAAAATCATATCACTCATATGGACTTCGGAAACAAGCAGGAGTGTCCATACTCATATCAAATAAAATAGATTTCAAGCCAAAGTTAATCAAAAGGGATGAAGAGGGACACTACATACTTCTCAAGGGAACCATACACCAACAAGACATAACAATCATAAATATATATGCCCCAAACAATGGTGCAGCTATGTTCATCAAACAAACTCTTCTCAAGTTCAAGAGTCTAATAGACCACCATACAATAATCATGGGAGACTTCAACACACCTCTCTCACCACTGGACAGATCTTCCAAACAAAAGTTGAATAAGGAAACTATAGAGCTCAATAACACAATTAATAACCTAGACTTAATTGACATATATAGAATATACCACCCAACATCAAGCAGTTACACTTTTTTCTCAGCAGCACATGGATCCTTCTCAAAAATAGATCATATATTATGTCACAGGGCAACTCTTAGACAATATAAAGGAGTAGAGATAATACCATGCATCTTATCTGATCATAATGGAATGAAATTGAAAATTAACGATAAAAGAAGTAAGGAAAAATCATGCATCACTTGGAGAATGAACAATAGGTTACTGAATGATCAATGGGTTATAGAAGACATCAAGGAGGAAATTAAAAAATTCTTAGAGATAAATGAAAACACAGACACAACATATCGGAATCTATGGGACACATTGAAAGCAGTTCTAAGAGGAAAATTTATTGCTTGGAGTTCATTCCTTAAAAAAAGAAAAAACCAACAAATAAATGATCTAATACTTCAACTCAAAATCCTAGAAAAAGAAGAGCAAAACAACAGCAAAAGAAGTAGAAGACAAGAAATAATTAAAATCAGAGCTGAAATTAATGAAATCGAAATGAAAGAAACAATTGAAAAAATTGACAAAACTAAAAGTTGGTTCTTTGAAAAAATAAATAAAATCGACAGACCCTTAGCCACGCTAACAAAGAGAAGAAGAGAGAGAACTCAAATTACCAGCATACAGGATGAAAAAGGCAATATCACAACAGACACTTCAGAAATACAGAAGATTATCAGAAATTATTTTGAATCCTTATACTCCAATAAAATAGAAGATAGTGAAGGCATCGATAAATTTCTTAAGTCATATGATTTGCCCAGATTGAGTCAGGAGGATATTGACAACCTAAACAGACCAATATCAATTGAGGAAATAGAAGATACCATCAAAAGACTACCAACTAAGAAAAGCCCAGGACCGGATGGGTATACAGCAGAGTTTTTCAAAACCTTTAAAGAGGAACTAATACCAATACTTTTCAAGCTATTTCAGGAAATAGAAAAAGAGGGAGAACTTCCAAATTCATTCTATGAGGCCAACATCACCCTGATTCCTAAACCAGAAAAAGACACTTCAAAGAAAGAAAACTACAGACCAATATCTCTAATGAACCTAGATGCAAAAATCCTCAATAAACTTCTGGCGAACCGGATACAAAAACATATCAAAAAAATTGTGCACCATGATCAGGTAGGTTTTATCCCTGGGATGCAAGGTTGGTTCAATATACGGAAATCAATAAATGTTATTCACCACATCAACAGGCTTAAAAATAAGAACCATATGGTCATCTCGATAGATGCGGAAAAAAGCATTCGACAAAGTACAGCATCCCTTTATGTTCAAAACTCTAGAAAAACTAGGGATAACAGGAACATACCTCATCATTGTAAAAGCAATCTATGCTAAGCCTCAGGCTAGCATCATTCTGAATGGAGAAAAACTGAAGGCATTCCCTCTAAAATCTGGAACAAGACAGGGATGCCCTCTCTCACCACTTCTGTTCAACATAGTTCTCGAATCACTGGCCAGAGCAATTAGACAGACGAAAGAAATTAAAGGCATAAAAATAGGAAAAGAAGAACTCAAATTATCACTATTTGCAGATGACATGATTCTATACCTAGCAGACCCAAAAGGGTCTACAAAGAAACTATTAGAGCTAATAAATGAATTCAGCAAAGTGGCAGGCTATAAAATCAACACGCATAAATCAAAGGCATTCCTGTATATCAGCGACAAATCCTCTGAAATGGAAATGAGGACAACCACCCCATTCACAATATCCTCAAAGAAAATAAAATACTTGGGAATCAACCTAACAAAAGAGGTGAACGACTTATACAATGAAAACTACAGAACCCTAAAGAGAGAAATAGAAGAAGATCTTAGAAGATGGAAAAATATACCCTGTTCATGGATAGTTAGCAGTAACATCATCAAAATGGCGATATTACCAAAAGTTCTCTATAGGTTTAATGCAATGCCAATCAAAATCCCAACGGCATTTCTTGTAGAAATAGAGAAAGCAATCATGAAATTCATATGGAAAAATAAAAGACCCAGAATAGCAAAAACAATTCTAAGCAGGAAATGTGAATCAGGCGGTATAGCTATACCAGACTTCAAACTATACTACAGAGCAATAGTAACAAAAACAGCATGGTACTGGTACCAAAACAGGCAGGTGGACCAATGGTACAGAATAGAGGACACAGAAACCAATCCACAAAACTACAACTATCTTATATTTGATAAAGGGGCTAAAAGCATGCAATGGAAGAAGGATAGCATCTTCAACAAATGGTGTTGGGAAAACTGGAAATCCATATGCAACAAAATGAAACTGAATCCCTTTCTCTCGCCATGCACAAAAGTTAACTCAAAGTGGATCAAGGAACTTGATATCAAATCAGAGACATGGCGTCTGATAGAAGAAAAAGTTGGCTATGATCTACATACTGTGGGGTCGGGCTCCAAATTCCTCAATAGGACACCCATAGCACAACAGTTAATAACTAGAATCAACAAATGGGACTTACTCAAACTAAAAAGTTTTTTCTCAGCAAAAGAAACAATAAGAGAGGTAAATAGGGAGCCTACGTCCTGGGAACAAATCTTTACTCCTCACACTTCAGACAGAGCCCTAATATCCAGAATATACAAAGAACTAAAAAAATTAAACAATGAGATAACGAATAACCCAATCAACAAATGGGCCAAGGACCTGAACAGAAATTTCTCAGAGGAGGACATACAATCAATCAACAAGTACATGAAAAAATGCTCACCATCTCTAGAAGTCAGGGAAATGCAAATCAAAACCACCCTAAGATACCATCTCACTCCAGTAAGATTGGCAGCCATTAGGAAGTCAAACAGCAACAAGTGCTGGCGAAGATGTGGGGAAAAGGGTACTCTTGTACATTGCTGGTGGGACTGCAAATTGGTGCGGCCAATTTGGAAAGCAGTATGGAGATTTCTTGGAAAGCTCGGAATGGAACCACCATTTGATCCAGCTATTCCACTACTCGGTCTATTCCCTAAAGACCTAAAAAGAGCACACTATAGGGACACTGCTACATCCATGTTCATAGCAGCACAATTCACAATAGCAAGACTGTGGAACCAACCTAGATGCCCTTCAATAGACGAATGGATAAAAAAAATGTGGCATTTATACACAATGGAGTATTACTCTGCATTAAGAAATGACAAAATCATAGAATTTTCAGGGAAATGGATGGCATTAGAGCAGATTATTCTAAGTGAAGCTAGCCAATCCCTTAAAAACAAATGCCAAATGTCTTCTTTGATATAAGGAGAGTAACTAAGAACAGAGTAGGGAAGAAGAGCATGAGAAGAAGATTAACATTAAACAGGGATGAGAGGTGGGAGGGAAAGGGAGAGAGAAGGGAAATTGCATGTAAATGGAAGGAGACCCTCAGGGGTATACAAAATTACATACAAGAGGAAGTGAGGGGAAAGGAGGGAAAATATAAGGGGGAGAAATGAATTACAGTAGAGGGGGTAGAGAGAGAAGAGGGGAGGGGAGGGGGGAGGGGGGATAGTAGAAGATAGGAAAGGCAGCAGAATACAACAGACTCCAGAATGGCAATATGTAAATCAATGGTTGTGCAACTGAAGTGATTCTGCAATCTGTATATGGGGTAAAAATGGGAGCTCATATCCCACTTGAATCAAAGTGTGAAATATGATATATCAAGAACTATGTAATGTTTTGAACAACCTACAATAAAAATTAATTAAAAAAATAGATGAATGGATAAAAAAAATGTGGCATTTATACACAATGGAGTATTACGCAGCACTAAAAATGACAAAATCATGGAATTTGCAGGGAAATGGATGGCATTAGAGCAGATTATGCTAAGTGAAGCTATCCAATCCTTAGAAAACAAATGCCAAATGTCTTCTTTGATTTAAGGAGAGCAACTAAGAACTGAGCAGGGAGGAAGAGCATGAGGAAAAGATTAACATTAAACAGAGGCAAGTGGTGGGAAGGAAAGGGAGAGAGAAGGGAAATTGCATTGAAACGGAAGGAAACCCTCAACATTATACGAAATCACATATAAGAGGTTGTTAGGGGAAAGCGGGGGAAAAAAAACAAGGGAGAGAACTGAACAACAACAGATTAGGTAGAGAGGGAAGATGGGAGGGGAGAGGAGGGGGGATAGTAGGGGATAGGAAAGGCAGCAGAATACAACAGTCACTAATATGGCATTATGTAAAAATGTGAATGTGTAACCAATGTGATTCTGCAATTGTATTTGGGGTAAAAATGGGAGTTCATAACCCACTTGAATCAAATGTATGAAAGATGATATGTCATGAGCTTTGTAATGTTTTGAACAACCAATAAAAAAAACTGAGGTTAGAACTGTCATCTCCTGGTTCCTAGTCTAATTCTTGAAAGGTTCAGCTCCAGGTCTGAATCTTATGATGTTTCTTTCATGTCTGGCTACAGACAATTATAAGTATTTGCTTGGAAGGCCTCATGGAGTAAAGCTGCTCTCCCCACACCAGACTTGGTACACAGCCAGCGCATTGCAATTTTCTGGAGGGAATTATAGTAAAGAATTCAGGCTGCTCCTTTTGAGCCAGCATATTCTTCCCCCCCTTTACACACACCACACACCTGTTTTCACATCCCAAGCACCTCTGTTTGAAGGCCAAATTATGTGGGCTTCAACTGAGATAGTTTCAGGCATCTCTTCTTTGATTCAATATGTTTTTGCTGCTAGTGCTTCCCTAGATCCTTATCTCCAGCCTACATATTCATAAAATGAAGGAATTTATAGTTAAGGATTTCTTTGCAGTAAGAACTACCCCGACCTGTACTATATCCATTTGATCTTTGCCCAGTGCTATTGTATTCCATGGGGGGAAATGGCTCCCCCATGGGGTAGTTGTCACCATTTTAGCCCCTTGTTTGTACCATTGCAGTAAGTAAATAATAATTCAATTGTTATTTTCAGTTTTATTTATTGTCCTACTTGACCACCTTGCCACCTGGCAGATTGGAAGCTTGAATCCTCTTTCTAATCTGCTACTCTATTCTCTTGCTTGAGAATGCCAGGTGCTATTTTGAAGAAAGCCTATTTTGTTGCATTTAAAAAGCAACTTGTGAAGTGTAGATTCTGGGAAATCTCTAAATTAAAAATATCCTTATGACCTTATTAATATCTAGAATCCATCTTTTAGTGGTTTTTAAACTTTAAGTTGTATCAGAATTATGCAGAGACTTTAAAATGCTTATCATTGGGTTTTAAATCTAGACATTTTATGTAGTAGGTTGAGGATGAGGATCATGAATTTTGAATATCATACTTGAAGAAATACTGAATTAATGAAAATAATCATTAAAATATAATTCTACACAAAAAGTAAATTATTAATCTGTGTATGTGCGTGCATGGATGCATATGCATGCACATGCACACACACACAAACACACACACACATACACACTAATCAAACAAAATTTCTTTGCCTTGAAATAGCCAGATACATTGGATAGGTTGCTAATCTGCTTTGTAACTAGATATTTGATATCTATCACTGGAGTTTGAATGAACAGTTTTCTTTAATAAAATATAAAGGAATTCAAGATAAAATCTGGGACTCTTAGCAATAATCTTTCCAAGGGAAATCTAAATGTTTGTATGGCATGTTGAACTTAGAAGAATCAATTCAAGCCTGCTTGATGCCATATTTCAGTGGCAGAAGCTGTTTCTGTATATAAGAAAAAAGTCTGGCAGCCTCAAATAAGAGCAGGAAGATCCCACATCCAGCCAAATCTCTTGGGATATAGAATTGATGGGAGGTCTTAATTAGGAGCCATTAAGGCTCACAGTCTTACCTGATACTACAAAAAAGAACCATAGACTTCCTTTCTGATCTTTTTTGCTTTGTTTTGTTTTGTTTTGAAACAAGGATGGATTTATTCTGCTTCATTGCACAAGTACACTGGAGAGAGTTTAGATTTAAAATTGGGCTCTTCTACTTCTGGAAATTAAAAAAAAATGTTGGCAAATTTAACTCTCTGAGCTTTTATCTTACAAGTAGAACAGATATAAAAAGATTTGGTTATTACAAGCTATCTATGCAATAATACATAGTGAAAACTTACCATGTTCCTGCATATGGGTTATCATTGAAGAGTAGCTGCAAATTTTAGCATCTTCATCATAATTATTACCATCACCATCAACATAATACCCATTATTTACATTCACACACTTGTTATCCATTATATTTATAAAATCATATAGTTCTCAAATTGTTTCCATATACTATACCCACTTTTAAAGTCTTATTTTAATTCACAGATATTACAAATGTTTATGGTGTACAATGTGATATTTTGATACATATGTGTGTTATGCCTCATGGAATGATAAAATAAGGCTAACTGGCATATCCATCATCTCAAATGTTTATAATTTCTTTGTGGTAAGGACTTTTAAAATCCTGTCTTTTACCTATTTTGAAATATATATTATTATTACATTTCAAATGATGGGCAATAGGTTCCCAGATATTATTCCTCCTAACTGTATCTAGTACTCATTAACCAACATCTCTACTTTCCCTATCCATCCTTATACCAAGTCTCTGTTAACAACCATTCTACTGTCTATTTCTGAGTGTGATTGTTTTGGAATAACTGTGAACATGCAGTGTTTTTCTTTTTCTGTCTTATTTTACTTAATGTCCTGTAGATCCATCCATGTTGTGGCAAAAGACAATTTCCTGTGTGTTTAAAAGCTAAAGTGTGCTCTATTATTTATATATATATATATATAAAATATTTTCCTTATCCATTCATATGTTGATGGGCACTTAGATTGATTTCATATCATGGCTATTGTAAATAGTGCTACAGTGAATGTGATAGTGTAGATATCTCTCTTTGGCATGCTGATCTTAATTTCTTTAGATATATACACAGTCATGATATTGATGGATCATGTGGTAATCCTATTTTTAGTTATTTAAGGAAACCCCATTCTATATTACATAATTTATAATACTACAAATAGTATATATGGGTCCTCTTTTCTCCACATCCTCACCAATATTTGTGATCTCCTTTGAACTCAATGCCTCATCAGCAATTACATATACAGACCTGTGGATGCTAATTTCTAGTTTGAACTTTCATTAGTTCCTCTTTGCCTACTGGGTAACATGTAAAGTCTTCATTCTGATACAAGTGAAAATTTATTTTAGATCTCTTCTACCACTATTTTTACCACACATATTTTACCTATTTTGAATTTCTTATGGTTTCTAGAACTTATGTGATCTTTTCCAGCTCTCAGCTTTTGTTTATGTTACTTCCCCTACTAGAATGGTTTTCTTATGAATGTCTCTAATGAATTCTTACTCATTCTTCCAAATACACGCTAAATTTCACATTTTTATGAAGTCTTTTGTGCCACAGAAAACGCTGGAGAGTTTTGCTTGAATTCTCTTTTTGAGCTCAGTGGAGGTTTCATGACTACTCTGTAGAAACTATCTGAAGGAAATATGTAATTCTACACTACTAAACAAATAAAGCAGAAATATTGTATTTTATCCAATGTCCTAATGAACTATTAAAAACAACACTGGTACTAAAGTCATTATCTTTTCCCTAAGCTCATTCCTCCTTCTAAATTCCCTATTATAAAATACGACATTGCTATCTTCTCAATCTTTCAAAATCAAAAACACAGACTTCTCTCTGATCCTTTTCTTCCCTCCAGGCAACCCATATCCACTTAGTCTCTACATTCTGCAGTTTCAACTTTTTAATCATATTGTAAATGATATAATTATCTATAATTATCTTTCCATTCCAACAAACATCATCTCTTGCCTACATTACTGCAACAGCCTCTTAAATAGTCTTTCTTCCTCCAATATGGTCACCTTTTAATCCATACTCAAGGATGCTTACCAAAGTACTTTTTTTTGCTAAAATGAAAACCTAATCATGTAACTAAACAACTTAAAATCCTCTAGTGTCTATCACCTCCTCTATGGAGACCAAAAGTGTTACTTTGACCTTTCATAGTCACCACCAACTATATTTCCAGGTTTGTCTTTTGCTATGAATCCATGAAATGTTTATACCAGATAAGTTCAATGCTTGTAGAGATCCTGGAGCACACATAAAATTTTATCCAACTATACTTCTGCACATGTAAATGTTTTTTGCCTTTACACATTTTCTAGGTTTTTACCCCCAACTATTACTGACCTAACCCGTGTTAGATCATCTTTGGTGTTTCAACTCCATTTAAAACTTACCAATGGTTGTGCAGTTACTCTAGCAACTATTCCTTTGGTCCTTTAACCATGATTTTTAAATATTATGCTTCTTATCCAGTTACCAGTCTGTATTCCCCATTAGACTATGAATTGCTTTAATGTAGTAATCTGCCTTCATTCATCTATATTGTAGTCATCACCTACCACAGAGTCTGACATTCCAAAATATCCAAAAGTTATTCCAAAAACACCCATATAATGCCTCTTAACGTATTTTTCACAGCCCTTTCTGCAGAAGTGGGCATATAAATTCATTAAATGCTTGCTGAGGAATTAATTACCCTAATGGGTTCCAAGAAGCCTTTACAACAAAGGCCTCTCAACAGCAAATAAAACTATAACACATTTTCAAAGTATGCCAGAAATTGTTACTGAAGATTAAAATTTGGGTTATTTTTGTTTTTGTCTTTGAAGTAGTGACTATGTATATAAAACAGAACTATCATCTAAATCAAGGCAAGAAAACAAATGAAAATAAAAATAAATCAGGATGTTTGGATTCAGTGTGTTCATGTCCACTTAAGAGAATGATATTAAAATGTATTGTCATATTGGTGTTTGTCTTTCCCATCAAAAGCAGAAAATCAGCTATGAAACTAAACTGTTATATCAATTATTTGTATATGATGTTTACTTATCCAATGATTTTCACAATCCTGAAAAGTCACCAGGGTAATTTTTACCACATTTCTTTGTCTCTAAGATGCTACAAATTATAAGATGAACTATTAGTTTAATTATAACTTTTCTGAGGAAAAAATAAGTAACATGTTAAGTGGATCTTAAGACTTTTCCTGAAAGCAAAAACTTTTTTTTTTTGTACCAGGGAATGGACCCAGGGGTTCTTAACCACTGAGCTACATTTCCAGCCCTTTTTGTTTTTTATTTTTAAGCAGGGTCTCACTGAGTTGCTTAGGGTCTCAACAAGTTGCTGAGGCTGGCTTTGAACTCATGATCCTCCCAGCTGCTGGATTACAGGCATGCACCATGGGTGCCTGGCCTCCAAAAACTTTAAAGTGTGAAAAAAATAAACTTTTATCTAAGACTTGAGGTCATGTGGTGTGATCTCCTTTTGAAAATGGAAGAAATGAGGCCTGGAAAATTAATATCCATGTCACATAGCTATTAAGTAAGATATACAGAGAAGGGCCAGATCCTTTCCTTTTTTTGATATCAGGGATGGAATTCAGGGGTGCTTAAACATTAAGCCACATCCCAAGCCATTTTATTTTTGTTATTTTGACACAGGGTATTACTAGGTTGCTTGTGACCTTGCTAAATTGCTGAGGCTGGCCTTAAACTTGCAATCTTCTGACCTCAACCTCCCAAGCCACTGGAATTATAGGCCCGTGTCACTGTACTTGGCCTGACCCGTTTGATAGGTAGAACATTTCCTTTCTATTCTATTAGATTTTCCTAATATCTGCTCAGTGGAAAAATATCTTACAGAAATATTAATAAGCTTCTTAATTAACTCAATTTGAGAAACTGGGAGTTTAAAAAATGTAGGCTTATTTACTATATAACTTCTCACAGCTTTTATTATACTAATTAAGGTACATTGTGAATTTCCAAGATAAGATTAAACTATACAACATTATGCAAAATTATTTGATCATGGAAACTTTTCCTACCTCTTATAAAGTACTTTGTGGGACTAACATTTGATGGGACACAATAGGAAAGCTATACTATACAAAGATAGAATTTCATCAGCTTCCAAAAGGCATGGACCATAATGCTCAATTTGTTTCCTGTCACCTTCAATGATCATATAAAGGAAAGCATCAAGTGGTATATCTAATTGCCTAACCCTGGATCTAATTTAACCTTAAGAATGCTGAAATTAGATGTTCTATTCAAGAAAAACTGAAGAAATAGCCATCAACATAGTCATTAGTCAAAACATTACTAGTTTGGCAGTTGTCATATAACAAGACCTAGAAAAAAATTGTAGTTCTCCAATCAGAAATATATTTTTGTTTAAAATTTATCTATATTTATGATATCCTCAAAAATCTATTGCAGATTTTTCATGTTATTTTTCAACAGCAGCTATACAATGTCCGTTAGTCACTAGAAACTTTCATTCATTTATCCAACAAATAATTCCTGAATACCTAGCATTTGCCAAGCATTATGCTGACACTGAATATATGATGGTCAATAGGACAGAGCTATCTCTACCCTTGTGATATTCACATCTAGACTAAGAAAAATTGATATAGAAAATATAATCTAATAAATATTTCATCCAAGTCTAGATATACAAAATGCTGCAGAGCATGGAATATTAACCTGCATAATTCATTCCCCAAAAAGTCTCAGTCTGAAATATCTGAATCAGAGATTCAAGTCTCTCCAAAGGAGAGCCAAGTGCTTAACTTAATAGAATGATTGGCCCAGCTTTTCTGCTTCTATTGCCAACAAAGTTCTATGTTTACTGATGCCATGTGATTCCAAAGACAAACAAAAACATCTAACATCTTCACCAATGCCACAATTTTATCTGCACTCACAATAAATAACAAACAACATTTTTAAATGTATTTACAGAAATCTACCTGCCAGGTCCTGATGAACAATTGTTTATTTCAAAGATATTAGAATTTTTTCCAAGTTTCATTATCCAATGGACTCACCATAAGGAAATTAGAGCTATAAAATACCTGCTAGACTGCTACCAATCTGTCTCCCAGCCAGTGCCAAAAAAACAACAGAAGCACAGAGTCCCTCACAGTATTAAAAGCACTAAACACTACTCTGCTGCCTAGAGTTTTCTTTGTCTCTTCTTTTCCCTTTATAATACTTGAAACATTTCTCCATTTTGATAGAGAAGAACACATTAATCTAACACCTACCTTCATTGATTTAATATTTTATGTTTTTGTTTATTACCTTAAATGATAAAAATTTTCAACTATTTATAAAGCAGGTGAACTCTCCTTGTCTCTAATTTTAATGAATTTCTGATTTTACACCCATCTCCAACTTTTTTATGGTATCTATCATGTAACTTTAAGTTTTATATTTAATTGGAAAATAATAATTATATATATTTATGGGATATAAAATGAAATTACAATACAGGAACATATTGTAGAATTAGCAAATCTGCATAATCAGCATATCTATCATCTCAAACTTATCAATTTTTGTGGTGACAACATTAAAAATTCTCTCATTTAGTTATTTTGAAATATACAATATATTATTATGATTAATTGTACTTTGCAATAGGACACCAGAACTTATTCCTACTATCTACTTATAACTTTGCCTTACAGTTTCTCTAACCACTCTACTACCCTCAGCCTCTAGTTAACCACCAATCTACTTTCTACTTCTGTGAGTTCTAATATTTTAGATTCCACAAACAATTGAGATACTTTGATATTTGTCTCTCTGTACCTGGTTTATTTCCCATAATGTAATATCCTCCATGTCTATCCATATTGTCAGAAGTGACAGGATTTCTTCTACTTTTAAGGAATATTATTTAATTGTGTATATATACCTCATTTTTGTTATTCATTCTCCATTGATGGACACTCAGGTTGATTCCATATCTTGAATATTGTGGATAGAACTAAAATGAACATGGGAGTGCAGCTATCTCAATCTTAAATGTTTCCATTTCTGATTCCAGAACTTTAATAATAGAAATGAAAAGGGAGGATTAAGGACCAATATATATGTTTTTCAAAAAGACTATAGAGCATTCATTTGTGGGGTCAACCAAAAATAATGTTTTCCTGTGTTTCTTATTTTTAAATCTGATGAAATCTTGCAAAATTGACACAGATTATTATATTGAGTACTTCCTGCTAGGTGTGCTAACAGGAGCTGGGCCTAACAGGCGGTTCATGAGCTTCCCTAAATTCTGGTCTGACCACTCACTGTTTAGGTTTATGAGAATGACTTCAAGAGAGGAATACCACACATGAGAATAGTCAGACTCATTTCCAATTTGTGTTTGCTGAAACACTTGAACTATGAGCTCCTGTAATTATGAGGACCTTAGTAAACACAAAGAGCAGGTAATATTATATATGACAAAATAATAATAGGTATTACTAGTACCTTATATCATATTACATCTCATAGTAAGATTTAGAAGGCTTACTATCCGCCAGATAATTTTTTTCTAAATACTTCTAAGGTATCAACTTAATTCTCACAAATGCTATGTGGCAATGTCTTATTTCAAAATACCAGCTTTTATGGTATTAGCATCAAAATAGAAATAAAGACCAATGGAATCGGAGACACAGAGACAAACTCACATACCTACAGCTATCTGATATTTGACAAAGGTGTCAAAACTATATGTTGGAGGAAAGATAGCCTTTTAAATTAATGATGCTTGGAAACTGGATACCATATGTAAAATAATAAAATTAGATCCATATCTTTCACCCTGTACAGAAGTCAAATGAAAATGGATCAAAGACTTAGAAATTAGACCAGAAACCTTGCAACTTCTGGAAGAAAACATAGGGTGAATACGCCCTCATATTGGTGCTGGTACCTGCTTCCTCAACAACACCCCTAAAGTTCAAGAAATAAAAGCAAGAATCAATAAAAGCATCAAATTAAAAAGTTTCTATATGGCAAAGGAAATAATTAAGAGTATGAAGAGAGAGCCTACAGAATGGGAGAAAATCTTTACCAGATGCTCCTCTGACAGGGGATTAATATACAGAATATAGAAAGAGCTCAAAAAACTTAACTAAAAAAATCAAAAAAGCCCAATTGATAAATGAACAAAACCTAAATAGACATTCCTCAAAAGAAGAAATACAAATGGACAACAAATATATGAAACAAAAAGTTTAACATTTCTAGCAACCAGGGAAATGCAAATCAAAACTACACTAAGATTTGATCTCCTCCAGTCAGAAGGTCGATTATTAAGAACACAAATAATAATAAATTCTGTTGAGGATGTGGGAAAAATGTACACTGATACACTGTTGATGATACTGAAGGTTAGTACAACTACTCTGTAAAGCAGTATGGAGATTTCTTAAACACCAGGCATAAAACATACTAAAGCAAATACAGCCACTTCAATGTTTATAGTGGCATAAGTGACAATAACCAAATTATGGAATCAACCCAAAGGCCTATCCATAGATGAATGGGTCAAGAAAAATGTCATATATATGCACAATGGAAGTTTTACTCAGCCATAGAAACAATGAAATAATGGCATTTTCCAGTAAATGGATGGAAAAGGACACTATCATGGTTAGTGAAATAAGCCAGTTTCAGAAAATCAAATGTTGAATGTTTGTTTTATCATACGTGAAAACTAGAGCAAAATAAATGAAAGAAGATGTTCGAGGGAGATCAGATATCAAATATATAGGGAAGTTTAGTAGAGTAGAAAGTGGAGAATGAGAGGGAAAGGGATGGGAAGAGGAGGAAATATGAAATGCATTTACAAAATAATGTTATGTGCATATGTAAATGTCCAATGGGAATTTCTTCTTTATTATATAAAGTACCCATTATAAGTAAATAAATAAGCTAAAGGAAGAGTAGAGGAAGGAGAATAAGGGGAGGGAGGAAGAGAAGGAAAGGGAGAGGAGTGGAGACTGAA
Organism: Callospermophilus lateralis; assembly: GCF_048772815.1. Classification (NCBI taxonomy): domain Eukaryota; kingdom Metazoa; phylum Chordata; class Mammalia; order Rodentia; family Sciuridae; genus Callospermophilus; species Callospermophilus lateralis. The sequence continues at coordinate 99,397,948 of NC_135325.1, forward strand.
ACCAAATTCCTTGCTTGTATGATTTTGTCAAAATGAACTCAATGCTATGTGTAACCATAATGCTATAATAAACAAACAAATCAAAAATTAAAAATTCGGGCTGGGGATGTGGGTCAAGTGGTAGCGCGCTCGCCTGGCATGCATGCGGCCCGGGTTCGATCCTCAGCACCACTTACAGACAAAGATGTTGTGTCCGCCAATGACTAAAAAATAAACATTAAAAAAATTCTCTCTCTCTCTCTCTCTCTCTCTCTCTCTCTCTCTCTCTCTCAAAAAAAAAATTTAAAATTCTACTTTTATAGGTAGAGAAATAGAGGTATGGGCATATTTATCCATGGTGACAGTTAATCAGTTATTAAGCTTGACTTTTGTAGCCACTAGTTGCTTTGTATTCCCACTCTCATTCCCCTTCCCCTGCTTAGCTCATCATCACAGGCAATAACCTTCAATGTTCCTTGTCCTCTGGCTTCTAAGTATGTTTAGTGAATGGGAAACATTAGTGGAATATTGTAGTGCAGGAATTGAGAAAAAGTAAGATTCAAATGTCCTTCCTTCAGAGCTGCAGGTCTCTCCAGGCGGCCCTCCACCCTCCAATTCAACCAAACAGCTTGGCTGTAGGTTTGGGCAACAACCCTGCCTTCCATTGTCCCTATACTCCTAGAACTAGAAGCAGTTTCCTGGTGTTACCTTACCATCTCCTCCTTGACTTACCAAGGAGTCCATCACTCATTTAACCATGCTTCTATTAAATTTACATTGACTGCATGGTCTAGAGTAGTTTCTGTTCTCCTGGAAAAACCCTAAAAAACAAAGCTTTGGATTCAGTCTATTCCCAATTTATGAACTTAAACCCGGTTATCTTACCCTACTATAAAAGAGTTTATTTCCATGGAAATTTTCAAAGGATCTAAGAGATGAATAACATATCCTAGAAGCTATCATCTTTAAATCATCGTTGGCTAAGGTAGCCCACAAGTATCCCAGAGCTTCATGCTTGACTTTAAGATTGTGCCTGTTTTGTTCATTGTTGTCTCTCTAGTACTTGGCAAAATGCCCGGTATGTACTTGGTGCACAATATATATTTGTTGAATCACCACCTGAAATTCACTATATTTTCTTTTCATGCAAATAAAATTATGACAAAATCTGTGTCTTGTAATATTTGTTCAGCATTATACCTATTCTAATATGCACATATAATATGCTGTATGTGCATTGCAGATATTAATAGCAAACATGGGCTTAGGATAAAAAACTACCTAAACTGATTTCAATCCTATCTCCACAATTCATCAGCTATGTGAATTTGTGCATGCTACTTAAAATCTCTGAGCTGAAAAAAGGAGATTAATATTGAGATTTATTTCTTAGTTCTGTTATAAGAATTAAATGAGATAATATTTGTAAAATGCTTGCTACAGTCCTGGAACATGATAATTGTTAAATAGAAGCAAATGGTGCTCTTACTAATGCTGTTCTTCTATTAGTATTATCATTATTATTGTTGTTATTTATTCTTTTACCTTTTTTAAGTGAAGGCTTATGTATAACATTTTCTCGGGAGGTAGGAACTCTTAAAAATCCATTTTCTGCCTACAAGACCCTATAGCTTCTGCTTTCTCCATACCTCCCTGCTATAGAAGCTGAAGGCCTTTAAAATTTAAGACTATAACTCATCAAGTCCTTGAGCCTCACTGCCAGTGAAGAAGAGTTTGTATTATTTTATCTGCCCTTAGTTTAGTACCAGTGTGTCTAAGTAAAGCCCATAGTTATGACGCATTGCATAAACTTGAGCTTCCTTACACCTTCCTGCTATGTTTATTTTATGTATATAACTGAGGTTCTGATTTTGTTTCCAGACTACTTCAGTTTCTTCTCTGACTGTAGGCCTAGGTCCTTGATCCCCTGATTAGCTTTTACTGATAGGGACATAATCCTCATTTCTTGTTCTCAATAAATGAACCTTATAAAGAAGTACATTGCCACCATATTTCTGTGTATAGAGTTTGCCATTGTTTGGAAATTTCTGCTTATGAACATCAAAATACCATTCAATTATATTAAACTACCCTCCCTCTTGGAGATATCTGCTAGTTAATTCTAAACATGACACTAACTACTAGCTTACTCCTTTAGAAACTATTGTTAAAATGGTTTAGACCCACAGCTCTTGTCGTGTTCTCTTCTGGGTCATTTTTCTTCCCAACTGGCCCTATAAAGTCCTAGTGAATTTTGTGACCCAGATTATACAGGTGATAATAGTTTTCATCCCAATACTATATACAGTTAGGTTTAGCCCACACATTTTATAAATGTGAATGCTGGATTTATTGGACCCCAAAATATCCAACCAAGTCTGCTTCAAAGACAAAGCTATAACTTCAAGGCTCTTACCTTTTGCAGCATGAGTGCTCACCAAGAAAACATCCTGCAAGATTACCAGTCCCTCTGCTGTTGTTTTTATCCTTCTGAAAAACTCTTTCAAGTATCATATACCATTAATCCATTGTCTTCCACAATAATTCCCTTGCAAAGAAAGTGAATTTTGTGCAGCTAATGATATCAGGAATAAAACTGATATATATTCTTATCTATCCACACACCCACGAAGTTTGTTATCAGTACTAAGGGGAATATAATTATTCTCATTTCACCAAAGTGTACCCACAAAGAGACAAAGAACTCACAGGCTTGGATTTACATAGCAATGGAAGGATGGAAGGCCAAGTTAATTGCCTCATCAAGTGAGACATTTAACAACATTCTGTAAGTTAGGAAAATGAATTGAGTATGATGTCAAGCCAGCCTTCATGTCAACAGTTACACTCTCCAACTGAGATGACAGTCCATTCAGAATGTCAATTCCAATCCAGAGTATCAGAATGATCATTCAAATCTTACAAGAGTAAAAGACCCCATCACTGCCTCTTGTTTGCCCCTCTCATTGCCAATAGGTAATAAATTGCCTCAGTGCTATATAAGAATTTTTCTAATGATTTATTATACAAATAACTAAGGAGAAAAAGTCTCCAATGGCATAATGTGCATAATGTGCATTTTAATTGGAAGGCAATTTAGATATTTATTTAGGCCATGCTCATATACAAGTTATTTCTAATGATGGAAAGCTGCTTTGGTGGAACTAATTATGATAAATTACTAACAGTGGTTGCAAACATTAGCTGTTCAGCCAAAGTGATCAATAGAACAAAAGCCAAACTTAGACATAGTTATGAATGCTTTATATGAACATCTCACAGAAATTTTTAAAAAGCCTTTCCTCTTATCCTTTTTATTTTAACAGAGAATGACTCCTCCAAGTGCATTAAGATCTTCTCAGCATTGGAAAAGTTATTTCATGATATAGGTATATGAGTTCCTAGATCTCAAGACATAGGACTCTGGATTTTCCCATAATATACTTAATTCACAGAAGAACTGGGGTGCTTATACAATGTTGAAGTATCCTAAGTAAGCTTCACTTTTCTCAGAAATCAATTTTATCTTGATACGAGAATGCTGGGCTTAATGGGAACCAGTTAGGTAAAAATTTAATTTTGTAAATAGTTCATTTAATCTCACATTCACTGTCAGTGAGAAAATAAAATGAAGCAATTTCCAGATGAACACAAATCAAATGCTACAGAAATGCACTTATAATTATGCAAAGTCTTACATTTAAAAATGGGTTGTACAATTGAAACTTTTGCTGTCCAAAACCATCTTACTCAAGAGTGAAGCTATTTTTCTGCTTCAGACCTCATCACAAAAGCACATTGGTTCTATGCATTGTAAAATACTCAAGAGTCAGTAGAACTTCCTACTCTTCATTGGTATTTTGAAGGCATGTACCACAATGAAAACAGATTATGCCCAGAAATTTTGGTTCCCAGTTTGTCAGAAAATGCTTCATGTATGAAGACTTTACATTTGTTCCCTTACTTAAGAACTGCAAAGTGTGCAAATAACTAAAACCCCTGCTTATCCATCACTCATTTTTGAAATAAAACATCACGAATATAAACTAAGCCACTCATATATCTTTTCCTGTTCCCATTCCTTCTCTTATCCCTCAAAGTAAGCATTCTTGTAAATTTGTTTACTATTTCAACATGTAGTTTTATTCTATTCTTTATACATATACACCCATAAACAATACATAATACCATTTTACATTTTATGGTATCATACTGTACATATTTTATATAAATATTTTCTTTTATTCACTCAACATTTTAGTTTTTAAGATTCATCCATGTTGCTGCACACAGCTCTAGCTTAATAATTTGTACTTCTGTATGCATTCCATTCTCTTTGTGTATCAAAAATAAATATTTTTTTCTCAGTATCTGTACATTCAAGTTGTTTGCATGTTTTTGCTATTATCACTAATGCCACTGTGAGCACGTTATCTAACACTCAAGTGTAAGAGTTTCTCCAGAGGGTAAGCCTAGTCTTGGAATTACTGGACTGTAGGATATATGAACATCTTCAGCTATATCAAATAACGTCAAATTGTTTTCCATAGTGACAGTACCAATTTACATGGCCACCATAGCATAAGAGGGTTTCTATTGCCTTTTTTCTTAGAAAGTTATTTTATTACCTCAATATCTCTTGGCTCCTATAATACCATATCATTTTTTAAGTGGCCCCAAGTCAGTCATATTGATTATCTGGGGTCTAGCTAGAGAGCCAAATGAATCATTTCAAGTTCCTATTATCATCTTAACCAATCTTAGAACAAAATCGGCACAAGACATTCATCATTGGTAAATTTACCCCTCTTTCTACACTTTCAACTCCTACTGATCTGATGCCTCTCCTCTCAGCACAGACATGCCACTACCGGTCATAATTTGTGCTCCAGCCAGCTCCCATTATCATCATAGCTTACCTATCAATAACTTGTTCATTTATTCCTCTGGTAACTACTCAGTTATACAACAATGTAGTCTGAGTGCCTATAATATTCCAGATACACTGTGACAGGGTTTTAAATGGTGGCTATATGATGTGGTTAAAAATGAAGGGAAATATCAGAATGGACAAGACTGATGCCCCTTCTACTTATGTTTCAACCTTTTTTTTCTTTGTCAGAAAATCTGATCAATTAAATCAAGTTGAGTAATAAAGAAGCAATTGTTAATTTAACACCTACTTTGAACTAATGTATCTACCGCTGAAAGTGACAACATGTTTACTTTATATATAACATATTTCTACAGTAACATGGTCATCCTTGCTCTGATGCAAAGGAAGGAGAATGTAAGCCATAATTTACTGAGGGTAATATCATTATTTCAGGCATGAAATTATTATGTCCTTTTAATTCCATAATAGCACTATCAGAGAAGGATTATTATTTTCTCTACTTGGTGAAAAGAAAACTGAACTTCAGAGAAAATCAGCAACTTGCCCAAAATTTCATATAAGGCACTGACCTAAGATGCAAATCCTAATCTAACCTTACCAATCCATGGCCTCTTATGGCTGATAGGATTTTTAAACAGCATGAGCCAGAAAAGGAAAATGCATTTTTCCATTCCAAGCCACTATATGCAGGCCAGAGAGACAGGATGTAATTTGCTGATGTGATTTTTGCCAAGAAAACATCAAAGGAATCTTTAATCACTGTGAGTGGGCTGAGGTTCCATTGCCCATTATAGATGGTGACTCCCTCAGGACAAGGTCACAGTACCCAAGTCTTGATACACTGCCCAGTCTGGTTTTATGTCATAAGAGCTAAGGGCTGTACCTCTGGATTCAGGATGCTTCCACAAAAAGTTCCTGAGAATCCCTTAATGAAGGGCAGGGCCAAGACAGAACTATCTGAGAGGCTATAGGGAGTCCTTAAACTCTCTTTTCAATGCATACTACTTCTCTAGACTCAGCAGCTAGCCAGAAAACTGAGACATTATGGAGTCAGTTCCAGAGTATCAGAAAATGGCATCTGGCAGCTCTGTTGTTGCTACTAGGAGGAACCTGAAAGTCAGATCTCTGTTTAGATGTCACCTATTGTGGAAAGCTTTCCTTCACTACCGAAGCCTGGGCTGGTATTCTTCTTGTGAACTTCTGCAAATCCTTGTGATTCCCATACCATAACACTGACACCACTCACTCTATTATAATTGCCTATTTCCTGCCTGTCTCCTCCATCAAGACTGAGCTCTATGAAAGGTAAGACCATACTTGTCATTTCACTCTTCTGTCTGTAATATCTATCACATTGGTTGGTACAAAACAGGCACTCATTCAGTGTAGGCAAAATAAATTAATGAATTAACAAATTTCATTCTGGCAGAGAACTTCGTCTCTCTCCAAAGAAGAGACCTCAAAGTGGTCTGGGTGAAGCATTACAAGAAGGTGGAAATCAGGATCTCATTGATCGGAAAAACAGCTAAAGCACTTACTGTGCACTTACTATGTGTCAGGTATCATTATACTTTATATTTATTAACTTATTTAATCTTCACAACGACCTTATGAGACAGATGCTATTGTTATCCCCATTTCATAAACAAGGGTCTGAGACATAGGAAAGTTCAGTGATTTACCCTGTGTCATTCATCTGGGTAGTGCTAGAGCTGGGATTTGGATCTAAACCCTGAATCCAATGTCTGTGTTCTAAGTCACTTGGATAAATCATAAAAATACAGATTTATTGGGCTGGGGATGTGGCTCAAGCGGTAGCGCGCTCGCCTGGCATGCGTGCGGCCCGGGTTCGATCCTCAGCACCACATACAAACAAAGATGTTGTGTCTGCCGAAAACTAAAAAATTAATATTAAAATTCTCTCTCTCTCTCTCTCTCTCTCTCTCTCTCTCTCTCTCTCTAAAAATACAGATTTATATTTTTATTTTTGTCCCACACCAAGTGCTAGTAATTCTATAGCCACTGTATTTTCTTATGCCTAGGGTCTAAAATCCTTTAGACTAGACTCTGTACTTCTTGAGAAACATAATCCTTTCTCATGTATCTATACCCTGAGACTTAAAAATATTTTGATTGTTCTGAAAAAGTACCATGCTAAGCTCTGCACAAGATCACCTATAGTTGAATCATACGAACATTGGACCTTACATAAACTATCATGTCTTGGGCTCTGGCATGATTTGAATTCCCAGGTCTGACATTTATTAGTGATAGGGCTTTGTTATGGTTTAAATATAAGGTATCCCCCAAAATCTCATACATAAGACAATGTAAGAATAATCAGAGGTGAAGTGATTAGCTTATGAGAGTTGTAACCTGATCAGTGGATTAATTCACTGATAGATTAACTTGGTGGTAACTGTAGGCAGGTGAGATATGGTTGGAGGAGGCAGATCACTTTAGGGATTTCATTTTATCCCTGGTGAACAGAGGCTACTCCCTCCTCCCTCCACCCCTTCCTTGTTGCAGTGTCCTGAGTTGATTTCCTTTGTTGTGCCCTGCTTCCGTGATGTTCTGCCTTACCTTGGGCCCAGAGAATTGGAGTCAGCTATCTATGGACTGAGATTTCTGAAACCATGAGTCCCAAATAAACTTTCCTACTTTACATTTTTCTTGTCAGGTCTTTTGTTCACAGTCACACACACACACACACACACACACACACACACACACAAATGCTGAGTAAAATAGGCTTTAAACATACTACATAAACTCTGAATCTCAGGTTCTCATCTGTAAAATGTATATCAAAAAATACTCTGAGCACCAAATGTATTATGTAGAATGTTTAGCACAGTGCTTGGCATAGAGGCACCTACTAAATATAAACCCCACAGATAACATTTATATATAAATATAAGATAATATTTGTATGTTTAACTGAGATAATTTTAGGATTATACTGGCCTAATTCACTTATAAAAATATAAGTTTAACCTGTGGGATTTATTTTCTTCCTTTGAAAAATAGGGATCCCACTACATATTTTTAAAAGTATTGACTAACAGAAATAGGGAGAATATGCCAGCAACAGGCTATATCATGCTATTGCCCCCCACCCATTTTCTCTTTCTTCACTCACATCCAAGCTTCACCATTATACTAAAACTACTCTTTAAAAGGTCAGCTATAAATTCCAAAATGTCAATCCTAATGCTTTTTCTCAAACCTCATTCTATTTACTGTCTGCTAGTTCTTTATTTTTAATTGATCACCTCTGTATGTTAAACTTCTCCCTTCTTCTCAGTCCAAAATTATATTGTTGCTAATATTAGTACTGCTGCTGTTGCTACATGGAAATATCTCTTGAACTAGATGCTCCTCTCTTCCAACATCTTTCATAGACAGTTGCCAAGGTTATAGCCCTGGCACACTCTACTTCCCACTGAGCTCACTCTTTCTGGGCAATCACATATACTCATGCAGCTACAAGAGCTCTCTCTGTATAGATGATCCTCAAATTTATGTCTCTGACCTTAACCTCAACTGAGCTCAAGTCCTACATGTCTATTTCTTTCTGGATATTAAGCTTGACAATCTATCCTTTCTTCCTCCTTAAACCAGCATTTCCTCCTATGTTTTCTGTTCTTAGTTAATGCTCTTATCACCCTCCCAAGACACCAAAGCTTGAAATCCTAGCAATCTCTTTCAGTTGCCTTTATTACTTTTTGCCCAAATTCAAATAGTAGTTAGTAAATAACAATAGATACCTCACTGATTGTAGTCTCAACCTGCACTACTACACCTTTCAATTACCCCAGGTTCATAAACCTAATAAGCCACTTTCAGATCTAAAATGCATTAACACTATGGTAACAATTTTAAAACTGCAAATGCTTCAGTCCAGTACTCTTGCCTTCAAAGTTCTTTACTAATTAACCCCCTTCTCAACTTAATATTATTCCATTTGGCATTTCCTGAAGTGGAGCTAGGCTTCATCACAAAATTTTATACATTCAAGTTATTTTCTCTACTTTTACTGTTCTACACAAGTCTCCCTTCCTTCAAAGACATCCCATTTTTCAAAAGCATACTCCTCCTTTATACCTCCCTGAAATATCCACTCAACCACATAGTCATCTTCAAAGACTCATTGAAAATTTCTCTTTCTTATAATCCCACAGCACCTAAATGTAACCTCTCTTATGGAGATTTCTATAGTCCATCTTATAACTATTTGTATCTAAGATTTTCTCTTGGACTAGTGTGTGTGTGTGCATGTGTGTGTGTATGTGTGTGTGTGTGTGTGTGTGAGTGTGTGTGTGTGTGTGTGTGTGTGTGAATACTTTAGGGTAATTGAGCTTTATGTACTTTGATTCTCCAGAATTTCTGAAATCCTCCTTATCAGAGAATCCTATGGAGTCTCATGCACTCCCTGAGTAGGTAGTCTTTAGAAAGCTAACTGAGCTTTAGCACCCAGTCTAGTGAATGGCCTCACTAGGAAATTGAACCTATAAACCTCTACCTCACTATCAGCAGTCTGTAACAAGGAAGTGAGTCAGCCTCAAAAATTGACAATTTCAAGAAGCCATCAACTGAGATAATCTTAGGATTGCACTGGCCTAATTCATTGCCTTAGACAAATGTGTTAAGGATAGATGCTTACAAAGCACAGTAGGCAGCCTGTCAAATTGGGCTTATCATCATTAATTCACCCTTAAAATTTAAGTGACAAAATTATAGTACATTAATAATTCCCAGAAAATAATACTGATAACAACAGATAATTTTTGAAAACCGCTACCCATGTTTCAATAACAAATCCTGAATGTTGTGCTTAAAGTAGAGAAAGAAATGGAAATATTCCAATAATTATGTTTTATGGTAATAATAGTTTAGAATTCTAGCTTGAAGTTGTTTTGTATATCCTTTACATTTTAAATCTCTGGGTAACATCATTTAGAATTTTGTTGATCAAATGTCCTGGCATGAAAAGACAGTGGAATGAATTTGACATAACTTTCCTATGTTCATAGATGAATACATGATCAGTGAAATTCCACATCATATACAGCAACATGACAAAATACACTCTACTGTCATGTATGACTAAAAAAAAATCCAAAGAATCAGATAAAAGCACAAAAAAAAGAAAAAAGTTCTGGCATAAGCTGATCTCACTTGATAATGCTGCAATCAAAGAATTGCTACGGTCCAAGTTTCTTTCTTTCTTTCTTTCTTTCTTCATTCATTCATTCATTCATTCATTATGTATGACAGAAGAATGCATCACAATTCTTATTACACAAATAGAGCACAATTTTTCTTATCCTTGGTTGTATACAAAGTATATTCACACCAATTCATGTCTTCATACATGTACTTTGGATAATAATGATCATCACGTTCCACCATCATTAATAACCCCATGCCCCCTCCCTTCCCCTCCAACCCCTCTGCCCTATCTAGAGTTCCTCTATTCTTCCTATGCTCCCTCTCCCTATTCCACTATGAATCAGCCTCTTTATATCAAATAAAATATTCAGTATTTGGTTTTGGGGGATTCCTAACTTCACTTAGCATGATATTCTCCAACTCCATTAATTTACCTGCAAATGCCATGATTTTATTCCCTTTTATTGATGAGTAATATTCCATTGTGTATATGCGCCACATTTTCTTTATCCATTCATCTACTGAAGGGCATCTAAGTTGGTTTCACAGTTTAGCTATTTTGAATTGTGCTTCTATAAACACTGATGTGGCTGTGTCCCTGTAGTATGCTGTTTTTAAGTCCTTTGGGTATAGACCAAGGAGAGGGATAGCTGGGACAAGTTACTTTTTTTTAGTTATTTTTTATTTGTTCTTTTTTGGTATACATGGCAGTAGAGTGCATTTTGACATATTATACCTGCATGGCATATAACATTCTAATTAGGATCCCATTCTTGTGGTTGTACAAGATGTGGAATTTCACTGGTGGTGTATTCATATATGAATATCCAGGTAACTTCTTCTAAAAGTCATAGAGCCCTAGAATGGATAAAAAATGTGGTATTTATACACAATGGAATATTACTCAGCACTAAAAAATAACAAAATCATAGCATTTGCAGGGAAATGGATGGCATTAGAGCAGATTATGCTAAGCGAAGTTAGCCAATCCCTAAAAACAAATGCCGAATGTCTTCTCTGATATAAGGGAGGTGACTCAAAACAGAGTAGGGAGAAAGAGCATGAGAAGAAGATTACCACAAAATAAGGAAAAGAGGTGGGAGGGAATGGGAGGGAGAAGGGGAATTGCACAGAAGATGGAAGGAGACCCTCATGGTTTCACAAAATACATATACGATAGTGTGAGGGGGAAGGGAAGAAGAAAAAGAGAGAGAGATAAGTGTCACAGTAGAATGGGTAGAGAGAGGTGAGGGGAGGGGGGATAGAGAGAGCAGCAGAATACAACTGACACTAACATTGCTGTATGTATACACATGGATGTATAATCAATGTGATCTTGCAATCTATACACATGGAAAAAGGAGAATTCATATCCTATTGGAATCAAATGTATGATATGTCAAGATCATTGTATTGTCTTGAGCAACTAATAAAAATAAAATAAAATAAAAGTCATAGGGCCTTAGAAATGTCAGTGGCTTCATAGTACCAAAGCATAATACATGACAGTCCATTTTCTATAAAAATAAGATTATTTTTATACCAAAGGGCCACTCAAGAGTGGACAATTTCGAAAAAAAAAATAGAGAGGAGTAATGGATAAAAGCAATGCATTTGGAGTCTACCAGACCTGAGTTTGAATCCTTAGCTTGTCTACTTCCCTTTGACTACTTACTTAATGCCCCTTCTCTTAAGTTTCTTGTAAGACAGAGCTATTAACATTCATCATTTATTGGAAGATTATATGATATAATATACATAAGGTACCTGACACAGAGGAAGAACTCAATACATGGAACTAATCTCATTTTGAATTGGTATATAGCGTAAATCCAAAGTTGTGAACTTGATTTTCATGTGGGTCAGTTCACATATTCATGGATGTATTCAGCAAACACAGGGAAAACAATCCTGAGAGTCCCTGCCCCTTTGGAACATACAGTCTAGAAGACATCAATAAGAGATATCAAGGTTTCACAGAGGTAAGTATTCTAGGGCTTTAGAGAAGCCTTTTTGGAGAAAATGAGGGCTATGTTCAGACCTGAAGGAAGAGTAACTATTGCCAGGATAGAGAAAAGAGGAGAAAATGGTCTTTTGCTACAGGAGGATAAGCATGAGTAAAGACTTGCTGATATTTCTATTCTAACAGAGTACACAATCCAATCACATGCAGTCATTTATATGGATTCTCTTACATTCTTAGCCCTTAGAGAGAAAATCGCCCAGTCAGGGAAAATCCACCCAATTTCTAGGAGAATAACTGAAACTGTATGCTATTCTGATAGAATGAGGATCTTGTAGCATTATTTTACTGTAATTAGGATAGCATTTACATAGGGTTCTCAAAGACCTTTAAGATACCAATAAGCAGAATTTAGTGGGGAAAATGGTACTTTAGTTAAACTTGGTAAATTAAAAGCATTTTCAATTTATTAATACTAGTTCTAAGAGATTTTAGGAGGCATGAAGATTTCAATAGTTGCCTGGGAAAACTATTATGTGGGTCTAAACCAGGAAGTTGATCTTTGTCAGCTATTATCTAAATCAGAGATTTGTGTGTAAGAGTTGCAGCTTTGTTGCAATATTGACTACCCTCAGCACTTCAGAGGGTGCTCAGGATGAGACTGGTGTAGCCAGAGTCCTGTACTATTCGGATCTGGCAGTGAGAAGTATTTTTTGTTTACTATAGTAGGAAAATAATTGTCATTGTCATGACAGGAAAAGAATTGAGAAACATCACTATGAAGTTCCTTTTCTAAAATTGAAACCATCAGCCTGCATTATATCAGGGCTAGAGAGTTAAGGACATCATCATTGCTATGGTTAGGAAAAGAAGTGTCTCCCATAATGCTCATAGTTAGATGATACATGAATGTTTGGAGGTGAATTCACTAGATTATCAGACAGATAGTCTAATTAGTAGATTAATCCATTTGATGAACTAATAATTTGAATGGAATACCGGGAGGCAACTACAGGTAGGTAAGGTATGGCTGGAGAGGTAAGTCACTGGGGGGTGTAATCTTGAACTACATTTTGTCCCTGGCCCCTCTCTTGTTATTTCCTGGCTGTTATGAGCTGAGGGGCTTTCTTGCACCATACCCTTCCATCATGATGTTCTGCCTCACCTGTGGCCCAAAGCAGTGGAGTCAGCCACCTGAGAACTGGACTGACACCTCTGAAACCATAGGCCAAAATAAACTTTCCCTCTAAGCTCTTGTCAGATATTTTGGTCACAGCAATGAAACTATGATAATTATCATCATTATCAGTCTCATCATCATCAACACCATCACCAGTAGTATTTCTTTTTCTCTTGTTTATTTCTTTCCCATCTCCATTCCCAAAATAGAAATTATATTAAGAATTTACAATCCTTTCTAAAGGAAAATGCACATGGTCAAAATACCCTTTTAATTATGAGTATACTATTTAAGTAATTACCAAACATTACCAATTTAACTTATTAGGAAGAGCTCAATTTTAACTTCTAATTGGATTTACTTCCAATAAAGATATTTATTGAGTATCCCTACCATTGCATGGATAATGTTTATGGCAATTTACTCTAATGTTCTTCACAGTAACAACTGTTACCAAACAGGGTAATTAAGTGACTTCAGGTCCTACAACAGTAAACACAGAGCAGGGACTGGATCCTCATCGTCTGACTTCATTAGTGGTTTCTCAGCCATTTTGCACTGGAATCCTTGCTGTCAAAGTTTACCTAGGAGGTATCTAAGATGCTTCTAAGTTTCAGTTGGGGGATTTGGGCGTCGTTATGACTTGGATTTTCAGCACATTTCAGAGAACCTTTTTTATGTTTCATATTTTGGAGTTTTCTGGAATGTCTTATTTGACATAGGCAGTCTGCAACTAAAAATTAGTTGAATTCCAATTTAACTACACTCCCTGCCTCTTAATTTCCAGCTCTCTGAATAGGAGGGATAGAAGTTCCCTTCAGTAACTGAGATTACTATTACCAATAGTATTTCTATTCTTAAAGCAAAGTGTCCCCTATTCTGAAACATTCAGTTATGTTCTCACAAACAATCTTGTTTTATTCTTGGTGTCAAGTGGTAACCAGAATGAATAGGATTATCATTTATTGAATATAGAAGGCCATCAATCTTAATCAGAAGCCATTGTGACTGTAACTAATTTTTGACAGCACCACCCCCTATTTAGGGGGTGAGACTGGGTTTTCATCTATCATCATATGAATAAGTCCTAAATGTGGCTGTGTATGTACATGGAGGCATCATGAGGCACTTTCTTCACACAATTGAAAATAGACACTCATCTAGAAAAGTAATGATGGAAAGAAACCTTGAAAGCCCCTCAGTGTCCCTTCTTTTCTTCTTAAAAACAAAAGTGAACCAACCTTTGTAAATATCACAGTTTGGGCTTTTGTTTTCTCTGAAAACTTGTTTCAAGGGCCATTAGGGTAATGTTTCTGGATTTGCAGCTCTGCTGTCAGTCTATGGCAGACTCCCCAGTAGAAGCCTCCTAATTGGCTTTCAGTGAGTCACTTTTATTCACCACAGATATCCTTAAAACCTTTCCCTCTCTGGAAACATAGCCTTTCTAAAAGAGTCTAGAACACATTGAAAATGTAGGTGTCTGGATGGGAGTATGAGATTGGGGAACCACACTAAACTGGTACTTTGACAGTTGTGAATAGTCCCAAAATGTTTCCACTACAAATGTGCTTCAGTAATGTTAAGAAATTCAAAACAGTTTGACAAGTTTCTGTTTGGCTACTGTGTTCACAATCTGATTAGCTAATGCCCAGAAGGGCAATTCCACCAAGACAGCTCCTAGTAAAGAGAATTTATTACTGTGTAATACAGTGATTGACCCTAAGCACCCATAAGCTGTTACCTAGGGCACCAGGACTTCTTCAGAGCCAAGAAAAGTAAAAGAGTAAAATAAGATATTTTCAACATGTAAATGTGTTCACCTTCCAAACACCTTTTTCTTGTCTTTGAATATGACTTTATTACCTCCATTTGGAGCTGAATTTTCATATTGGCTCTGCCAATCTAATATCTGTGCAACCTTAAGATAATTAGCCTCTCTGAATCTCATGTTCTTATTTGTGAAAAAATGGGATTATGTATTCCCACCTCCCAGGATTTTTGTGAGTTTAGATGTAAGCTCATTTTATATGTGAGAACACTTAACACAGGATTATTGTGAATTTATATATGAAAACACTTAGCCCATAGGTGATCAATACCTGTTAATTTTCTTCTTTTTATTAACTAAAATGTTTGAATTAGGATTTGCTAGTAAGAGACATAAATATAGAGAAGACACTTGAGGCTCAAATATCTGCCCTATGCAGAATGCCAAAATAATCCTAATCTTAAAACTCTCTTCTGCCTAGTTGATGCCAGTTTTCCCAGTAGGATGCAATCTGCCACTACATCTGTTATCCATAAGAATTTGCCTCTAAGACTTAATACTCTTTTGGGCTGCTCTTGGGCATTGATCTCTTAAGATGAGATATCTGAGCAGAATTCTTTGAACACTATCTTTTCACGTGTAGCACTTAGCTTTCCTAAAGTTCTTTCCTCTGCTGCTACTGAATAAATGACCCTCTAGTACATAAGTGTTGATGAATGCCCAAATTCTTCTAATATCTTAGACTTTTAAATCATATTGTGTAGAGAGATGGAGTGCTCAGAAAGGAAATAGAATGTGACAAAAAGTCAAATTGAGCTCGTACTTTCTTATTATTAGGATTGATATTTGTGAAGTTGAGGTGCCATTAAACCCAGGGACTGTCCCTCTTGTGTTTCCCAACCTTCCTTTTGATCATCTCATCAAAGTACTTTGCACACTGTATTGTTATTCATTTCTGACATTTTTTAGGTCAATAACTATGTCTTGAACTTCGTCATAAACTCGAAAACTTAGGTTATGCCTGAAACATTATAGATGTCCAGCTAATATTTCTCAAACAATATAATAAATAAATAAAGGACTGAATGTTGGCAAAACAATTTACAAATGTTTTATGAACAACCTTCAAAACCTTCACAGTCTCCTCCTCCACTTCACAGTTCTATTCCTACAGTTACAGTATCAAACATGGCGGGGGGGGGGGCTGTCCCTTTCTCTCTGAGAAAAATAAACTAATCATTAGAAAAGTCCCAATATGCCAGCAGTTCTTGTTGATTTCCAGCTAAATACACAGTTCATTATTTAACCCCAGGAGAAAGAAAATAAAGAACTGAAACTCACACTATTCCCCAGTCTGAACATATATTGTAAATGTGCCATTTTTTCTCTCTATGATTTGTAAATGCTGGCCCCAGTGAAAATGACTCACCCCCTAAACTGAGCTAGCAAATACATGGATGACACCAGTTGAATGGCATTACCTGGGATGTAATAGCAGAGGTTCAATACAAAGCATTTCCTAATAGTCTATAGAGAACTTTAAATGAGCCACTATATACAAGAAAGTCAACACAGTATTTAGCACATAGATAATTGCCTTACATATCTGAGTTAACTGGCTAATTTCTTCCTCAGAGAGCTTCAAGTGGTCTTCTTAGCCTTCAACTTACTCTTTAGTGTACCTTCAAACAAAAAAGGCCTGAAACAGTTACACATATCCCTTCCTACATGATGACTTATTTGTTGTTCTTCCAATCTAGCCAAACTACAACTGTATAAAATCCCAATTTATACACTTTGGATCAGTCATTTTCCAATGCCCCTCCTTTTCCCAACCAAAGTTTTACTTCTGTTTGAAAAGATCATTGCCCTTCATACCACAGACTTCCCAGTTTTTCAGAATCTATTACACCTTTACCCTTCTTGAAGGGTAAAGAACAATTAAAAGTATATTGAAATGAGTTACTTTAAAAAAAGGTTTATATAATACTTGTTCCCTTGAATACTATGTGCTCATTCTCACTACCCATACCCACTGTCCCAAATTTAGAGGAAAACTATCCCTGCCAATACCAGTTCATGATTACCTTTTCCTTCTCTTGAACTTGGTCAGCATTTACTACACAATTCCCACAACCTGCTCCTTCCAATCTCCTAGTTTCATGAAAATATTTGGAGTTTCATCAGTGAGGTGCTCATTTGTCTTCAACTTCTTTTGAATTTCCCCTAACATTTTGCCATAAGATAGATAATTCCTGGCACACAATCGGGATTTGTGATATCCTATTGAATGAACATATCATCTTTCACTGAGTCATGATCCCTGTAATAGACAGGACTCAGGTATGAATGGTTCCTCTTTCATTGCAGTCTTTCCCCCACAGTAGCTACTTCTCTGACATCTGGTGACTTCAAGCCCCCAAACACCCTCAATGATGTTCTACCAGGCCTAAGCAGAGCAAACAAGAAATAGCTTTCTTTCATTATTTTATTTCCAATACAGAAGTTCAGCAGGAGATCATGGAAATACATAGTCTATCCTTCTGAGCCATCTTCTTGTTCTCCTTCCTATAAAACAGATGTTTATCAGATATAATACTCTCTAATGTAGAAAAGCATAAAAGCAAGGATATTGTCTACCTTAATGGAAAAAATGTGTTTTAATTTAACCTGAATAAAAAACTTAGTAGCCAGTGATTACATCTGAAACATGAGTGAAAGTAAGTACATTTATAGTAAATAGGAGAAAAGAGTTTTACAATTTAGAGATTAGAAAGTACCACTCAGAATTTAGGTACCATTTTCATGTTGAGACTAAGAGAAAGAAGCCTACTTAATAATAAGTATTTTTTTCTCCCTGTATGATGCTCCTATATCCCATCAGAACTTTAAGAATAGAACATGCATTCCAAAATTTAGTCCATTCTGACAGAATGAAACAGAATTTTCTGGAGATTTCTAACAATGTTAAAGCTATTGAAAGAAAAACCCATTGTGATAAGGCAGAAAGAATCAAAATAGTTCTGAAACTATGGAGGAAAGAGTAGAAGGGAAAAAATTATATTATCTCATTTAATATACTCTATAACTCTATGAGATAGGTATTATTATTATTCCCACTGCATAGATGAAGAAACCAAGGCCAACTAGCTGTCTAAAAAATGTTAATACTTTTAATCTTCCCATTAATTTTATAAATAAATAAAGTACAGATAAAGACAAAGATGTTATTATTAAAATCACACAGTCACTAAGTAGCAGTATCAAGACCTGAAAACTTCTAACTCCAATTCTAGTGTTTTATTCATCATTTCAAGTTCTTTTCTTTTCCAGCCCAAATCCAAATCCTCTACCTCAAAATGTTTCTTTAATTTTTATCCTCAATTTGTCTATAGGATATAATTTATTATTTCTGGATTATATTATGTTTTTCAAATAATATTTCTTGAGTGTTATGTACAAGGTGAGGCATTGGTTCTTAGAAGGGAAAATAAAATGGAAAAATTCCAGTTCTGTTGGCATTTAAAATATAGCGAGCAATACAGACATTAAATGATCAATAAATAGATAATTACAAACAAATGCAATTAAGGATTACTATAGAGAATGAGTATACAATAGCAGAAATAATTTTGGTTTGGATGGGGTATTTTCAGAAAAAGTATTTCAGAGGAAATGAATTATAAACAGAGGTAAGAAAGATAAGTAGGAGTTGGTAAAAAAGAGTGTCAAGTATTCTCACTTAGAGGCTGTGTGTTTGATGGCTTTATTCATTCAGTAAAATTTAATGTTTATCCACTTAAATATTATTTATATTTCTGAAGTCACTTCATTTTCAATCATTTAGTATAGAATAGTTAGCAATTAGATGCTTTAGAAAAATGTTCTGACAGTAATTCTATAAAAGGAGCCAAAGTTTCTCTTAAACATTGATTGGTTAACTTTACCTAAAAGTATTGTTTCCAAAAAGTTTACAAGCTGCCTGTAAAGGGGGGGCATCACTTGAAAAATTTACCAAAATGCTCCGTACTGAAATGATCAAACAATTCTACCTATAAGAATTATTAGCAATTTCAGTTCTTCTTCCCATGTATTTCTACCAAGTGCATCATAATACCAATTTATTTTTATATTAGTTTGCTATTTGGTATAAGATGTTAACATTATTCTAATAATACACAGCTGAATAGGGAGTGCAAAAAGAGAACTTACTCACATTTTATCAGGCATATACCAAGCTAAGATAAATCTATCTCATTCAAAAATGAGTTAAACTGACATAAAACCAACACAAGATCAATGAAATTGTTCTGTCATAAAACAAAAGGGAAAAAAGTGAAGCAGGAAGTGAAGGAGAAGCATGATTTTAAAAAAGATTAACTACACGAAACAGAAATTAATTTAAAATGGTATCTGCTTTATACTGATCAAAATTCAAAAATTTAAACTCTGAAATAAGGAACTTGTTTAAAAGACAAAAAACATTAGATTTAGGAAAGAAATTGGCTGAGTCAAAGAATATCAGGAAGCAAATAATGCTACAACACATTTTTAAATACTATTATAAGATTTTGCTTCACCATTTAATAATGAATCAATGAATCTGCTCTAAATATCATTTTATTGTATTTCCATAGATCAATGAAAAGAAAAGAAAAAGTAACTAGGACTAAAATAACTTCTCCTGACTAGATAAAAATTTTTTTAAAAATATGTGTGTGTGTATATATACATGTATATATATATACATATATATACACATATATATGTATATATACATATATATGTGTGTATGTATCAAATGAGAAAATGGTAACAATATTTTTAAGATCAACATCAGTAGGTTAAATATTATAAAACTGGCAAGAAATTTCAAGTTCTTACCATACACAGTAAAAAAAAAAATGGCATTAGTATCGCCCCAAAGTTAAAGGTCACATTTAATAGAGGATAACACCAATATTTTAAAGGTAGGATATCTTAGAAGAATTTTGTGCAAACAATTCAGTCAAAAATTCAATTTTATGATGACAAGATACAGATTAAGTATTGATTTAACTTTAGCTAGCCTTTTATTCCACCTAGCTTATGTTGTTTTTGTTCTTTGTACCTGATTTGTACATATTATCCAGATAGTTCTTGTCTTTACAACAAAGAACAACTTGTGCAGCTCTTTGCATTCTTAAAAACACTTTTGCACAGGGCGTTGTGGTGCATGCTGGTAATCCCAGTGGCTTGGGAGGCTGAGGCAGGAGGATCTCTAGTTCAAAGCCAGCCTCAGCAATGGCAAGGTGCTAAGCAACTTAGCAAGAGCCTGTTTCTAAATAAAATACAAATAGGGTTGGGGATGTGGCTCAGTGGTTGAGTTCCCCTGAGTTCAATCCCCAGTATCAAAAAAAAAAAAAGAAAAAGAAAAACATTTTGCTACAACACTATAGAAAATAGGCAAAAAGATATGACAAAACAATTCACAGAAAAAGAAATATAAAATACTTCTTCAATATTTGATACATAAGACAAAAACAAATTAAATCTATATTGTGATAAACCATGTACCTATCAAATTGTACCTGTTTTAACCTATAAAAATTGGCAAATATCCAAACATTTAATTAAGATCACTCTGTTGTTGGGGCTTTGGGAAAGTTGTTCTCTCTTACGTGGTTAGTGGGAATGCTAGATGATACACCTCCCATATAGGGGAATCTAGCAATATTTAACAAATTACACATGTATTTACCTTCTACTGAGTGAGCTCACTGTGTTAGATAGCTTTGTGTTACTGTGACCAAAATACCTGACAAGAACAACTTAGAGAAAAGACTTCTTTTGTTTGGCTCGAGGTTTCAGAGGTTCAGTCACAGTCAGCTGGCACCACAGCAGAAACAGCATGGAAAAAGAACATGTCAGAGGAAAGCCATTTGACTCATGGCAACCAGGAAGCAGAGAAACTACAAGGAGCCAAGGACAAAATATAGCCTCCAAGGGTGCACCCCATCACCTATTTCCTCCATTCATGCTCCACTTGCCTACAGTTACCATGCAGTAGTCCATTCAATTTATTAATCTATCAAATGGATTAATCCACTGATGAATTACAATACTTATCATTGCCTAAAAGCCCCATCTCTGGATTTTGCTGCTTTGGGGATCATGCTTTCAACACATGAGCTTTGGGGGAATATTCCAGATCCAAAACATAACACCTACTTCTAGGAGTCTATCCCAGTGATACATTGTTAAAAATATATATGGCATATGATGGTAACTACTCAGTTCAACACTATTTGTAATATCAAAAGAATAGAAACACTCCAAACATTTATCAGTAAGGCACAATTTGGATAAACTGGAACATTCACACAATGGACTACCTTTTGTCCATAAGAAAAGAATGAGGCAGGGTTCCATATTACTCTGGCATTATCTCAAGAATATACTCTTTTGTTAAAATAAATAAATAAAAGGTGAGGTCAAAACAGAGTGTTATGGAATGCTAGGTTTATATAAAAGAGTGAGAAAAGCCATGAATTATGGATATCCAAATTTGCTTTTATTTTTGAAAAGATAGAATGGAGGGATAAATAAATATTTAATGGTTACCTATGAAGGGTGAGAGGGAGTAGGGCAATAGACATAGAGAGAAAAGCTAGACTTTTCATAATGTAACTTGTTTTATTGTTACTTTGGAACAATGTAAACTAAATTATATTTAAAAGGCAACTACTAAAAACAAAAATAAAATTCAATAAATTAATTTAATTATATAAAGTTATTGGTCTAACCATGCAAAGAATTATTTCAAGGGACTTTAACACATAGTAGTCTAATTACACACCGAAAGGACTAAAAAAATTAAAGGTAAATACAAAGAATTCTCAAGTTTCTCTCAGTAGTCACTTTGATCATAATAATATTGTTTCTTTTAGTAACAATAATATATTTATGTATTTTGAATGTATGCATAGTAAAGAGGCCATTATATTTATGTAATAATTACCCGAGTTCCAGCATAAGATAAAAAAGAGAAATATAATTAAATAAATTAAGTAAAACCTCATAAATTCAAATTAAAAATTAGTATGGAATTACAATCTTTCTAGATAAACCCACTAAAAAGGTATGAAAGGTGGCCACTGTATTCAAAGTACTGAAAAGATAGAATGTTCCCTGCAAGGCCCTAAGCAGAACTCAGCAAGGAAAACATATAAGTAAATATGTGAGTATAGTTCAATGGGCAGTATTCAGTAGAGTTGATAAGTTCAAGCTAAATATAGTTTCTCTGTAATGCAGAGTACATGAAAATGGAACACAAAAGAATAAAGTTGAAATGAACTATATACAAGGTGGAAAACATAGAGATAATTGCCTTGAATGTAGAGGTAGACTCCTTAGAAAAGAAGCAAGAAGGAAAATATAAAGAAGAATGCCTTCCAGAGATGGATCAAGACCTAATTCAGCAGATAGATACCAGACTAAATTTGACTTTCAAGTGATTAATCCCTAAATATATACATATGATTTTAACTCCAAAGATAAAGATTCTTATAAGTATTAAGATACATTTTTTAAAGTCTGTTATCTACAAAGAAAATCAGTATTACCTCAGTTTTCTCTTCTACAAAATGACTGGGAATAAACTACGTTTTTTTTTTTTGTAAGAAACATGCAAAAACCAAGCACTTAGGAAATATTAAAAGAGTAGTCAAAGGTGAACCAGGAAAATACAAACAAAATGAAATCTGACTCGTCAATATTGACATTCAAAGCAAAAAGTACAATCCAAGGCAAGAAGCACTCTTTAAAAAGACAAGGGAAGTCAATGTTTATTGATAATTGCTTCATGACTCACATCCTCATATTGAAATTTTTCTTTAATGTGTCAAGCAATATGAGATTGGAATAAGTGAATAATGGTTGAAATGTAAAATAGATCTTATTCATGATGATAACCAAAAATATAAAATATCTTTTAGCCAAAATTATAGAAATACCTATGAAGAAAAGTATAAATTTTAAACTGAAAATATAGAAAATCATCAAAATGGGATAATTTACTTTCCAGAATAAAAAGATTTATATTAAAATTGTGCTAATTATTCCCAGACATGTAAATTTAGTGCTACTCTAATCCAAAACACATGGATAATTTTTGACCTCTAAAAATATTTTTGAAATTTACAGAGAGGAAACAATGGGATGAATTTGCACTACTAGACACTGAAGTACATTACAATATTTTGACAACAGAAAGAGCAAAAATAGATATGTCAGAGAAACAAATTGGAAAATCTAGGAGGATAAACCAATGTACTTAAATATATGAGATCTAATAATACCAGCATTAAGTCGGGCATGGTAGGATCACGAGTTCAAAGCCAGCCTCAGCAAAAGCAAGGCACTAAGCAACTCAGTGAGACCCTATCTCTAAATAAAATACAAAATAGGGCTGGGGATGTGGCTCAGTAGTTGAACAGCTCTGAGTTCTATCTCTGGTACCAAAATTAAAATAATACTGGCATTAAAATACACTTAGGATAGATTATTTAATTATAGCAACTCTACAATTGGTGAACATTTTCTAAAACTATGAAGTTATAATTACATATTGCAAAATTAAATGAAAATTGATTGCAAGAAAATTTCATGAGTATCTGTTATTTGGGTTAGAAGAACTTTCTAAATATGAACATGATAGTTTTTACCATACAATTCATTATGCTATGCATGATCCATTTATGTCCATGGTGACTTATAAAAATTGTTAATATTTTCATTTCCATTTTATAGATGAACAGCATGAGGTTTATAGAAGTTAAGTGACTTGCCAAGACCACACAGCCAGTGAACTCAAACAAGGGATTGAAGTACAGAGTCACATGATTCAAGAGCCCACTATCATTGTAAATAATATAGTGGTTTATAAGTTACAGAATATCCATATGAAAGAATGCTATATGACCATTAAAATCATAGTGCAAACTAGATAGAGACAGGAATATGATCATGATTTGCTGTTAAATCAAAACTTTTATATTTTGGAACATGTATTTTAAAATGTATGTCTTTCTAATAGTACAACAACAAAAATTACTAATATATGTGTCCACAAAAAATAATAGAAAAAAGGATCAAGTTTGTGTTTCCTTGTTTCCTCATCACAGAATACCTGTGGTTGATACAGTACAGGTAGCTGAGATTATGACCATTGTGAACATGTAGATAAGATCATTGATAGTGATTTCCTGGATTCCCCATATAACCATGTTTCCTGAAAGTGTCTTGTGACATCTCTTACCACAGTCCTTGCAGTGGTTATGTAAGCTATTAATTTCCTGAATCATTATATGCAATTCTCTATGTAAAATAGCCAGAGTAACTTCTGCTTTTCTGAATGGACACTGATTGATTCAGGATTTAGTATCAGAAAATGGTGATACATGCTTCCTAGGAGATGCCAAAGACACCACAATCTCCTAAAAGGGATTGTACATTTTTGTAGGGAATAATATTCAGTTTTTCATTAAGCTTTTTATTAGCAATATCTGTGTACTTCAATAAGAGGTCATGCTAATAACTGTAAAGAAAGATAATATTAGTACTAATCAACTCCATTAACTTAAAAAACCTAGTTAGGAGAGATGTACCTAGATATAGATATTGAATTTGAGCATCTTCAAGACCTTGCTCAAAGGGGAAATTGGCCTTAGTCCACTGAGTTTTATAGTAAATAGGTCTGACTTATTTCTTATAATAATTAATCATTATCATTATTATTTATAGACAGCTTTATTAAGATAGAATTAAATTGAAGATCAGATTAAGCAGAATTCAAACTAAGAAAAGTCGAAAGCCTAGAAAAAAGGGCCAAAAGGGAAAAGCAGTGAGAGATTGTAATAATAATAATACCTTGGATTTATATAGCTCTTATCCTCCCACAAGCACAATGTGAATGTGAACAGCATATATAAGAGGATGAAGTAAATGCAATTTTGGTTTCTCAAGCCTGGATTTTAAAAACTCTAACAAAAGAGGCCAGGAAATGGAGAATCAAAATCTTTAGACCAATTTGAAAAATCTTCTCATAGAAATACATATTTCAAAATTTTGTTTGCTGTTCCTGTTAAGGGGATGGCATTTTCAAAATAAAGTCAAGATTTGTATGCTACAGATAATGATATCAAAATAAATAAACAAATAATAGATGATATATTAGTGTTACCATTCTTCAGATATGATAATTAAAACTTTACCCTGTCCATTAGATTTTCCTACGTTGCCTCAGCTACAAGTGATTTCTGAACTCCTAATTGGATTTTGCAGAAGTCTCATGGGGCACACGTGTGTGTGTGCGTGTGTGTGTGTGTGTGTGTGTGTGTGTTCTTATATCTCACCAGACCACTTATTCCCAAGCTTATATTCTTTAGAATCACTATATGAATGTACTAAAAACAATATATGGGATAATAATTGTCAGAGACTTTGATTCAGTTAGTCTTGGGTGGCCCCAAGAACACACATTTTTAATAAACACTTCTGGTCATGCCTAGACTGTGACTTCTTTGTGGGTAGGGACTTTGTTCCATGTCATATACATCTGGATATTACTAAAGTATGTTATATAATCCTATGAATACAAAGTATTACTCAATAAGTATTTATAAGATGGACGAATGAAAATTGAATAACCAAATATACCAGGTTATCTATGTAATCTGCAATATTTTCTCTAAGTGCTATGGAGTACAGAGAAAGGTATATTATATGAACTAAAATGACAGTTTTCCTGAAGGTAGATGTTGCTTGAATTGAACTCAGAAGAAAGGCGGGTATTTGGGACTGAGAAAATAAACAGCAGGGAAGGTGTAAGAAAGAGTGAGCAATGATACAAAGGTATAAATACATGGAGTATATCCATAGAATAATCATTAGAAACTCCAAAGTCTGTATTTATCCCTGTATTTAAATTAGAAGATATAGGTCTCCCTAATGGTTTGAATATGGTTTGTCCCCAAAAATTCATGTGCTAGAAGCTTGGTCCCTAGTATTGTGAGATGGTGGAACTTCTAAGAAGTGAGAGTTAATGGGAAATGACTAGGTCTTTAGGAGAGATTAATGCTTCTATCACAGGAATGCATTTCTTCTCTCGTGGGTCCTATGACAGCCAGTTGTTATAAGTGAACCTAGCACCTTCCGGTCTCTCTTTCTGTCTCTTCATATCATCTCTCCCTCCCACATATATTGCCACCATTGTGACATGTATCTGCCATGAGGCCCTCAATAGAGCTGAGTAGATGTCATCACATGCTCTTGAACCTCCAAAACTGTGAGATAAGTTAACCTCCTTTCTTTATAAAATACCCATCTTCAAATATCTTATATCAATACAAAAAGAAGTAAAACATATCTGCTTTAATGTCATACATGAGCTAGAGATTTTCACTCTGCTCCTATTAGAACCAAGTAACTTCCCTTTTTATAACATGTTTCTCAAGGGTCTTCAGCTTAAAAATTCACATGATGTACAGAACCCTTTGGAATATAGTCCTCCCACATATTTATCTTAAATACACACACACACACACACACACACACACACACACTCACATCTGCTTTTGTAATTTTGCCAAACTCTTGCTGTTCTTAAGGATACAGTGTCTCTGTGACTTTGTTTCTTTTGTAACACAACTTCTAGCCAGAATAATTTCTCACTTAAAAACTAGGGTCAGATATCACTATTGACATAAGCATCAAGAGATCTCCAAGCACTGGACTAAATTTCTCACTCAATGCTACCATAACTACTTGGGCACCCCAATCATATCACTTAATACACTGTATTTTCATTTACTCTAGCTTTTTCACAAATATATTATTCTCCACTAACATAGTCAGAAAAAGCAAGAGAGAATATTTATAGCCTTGGAAATCCTCTCTGTGGTAGGCAGCTTCTCATGACTTCCAATTATCTCCACTTCTTGCTATTTATCTCCTTGTGTGATTCTTTCACCTTTGGTGTAGGCTGATTTGTGACCTCTTTGTAATAAGTGGAAGACAGCAAAAGTTATGATATGCTACTTTTACGAGTACGATAAAAAATAACTTCAGTGCTGAGTTCTACTAAACATTTAAAGAAGAACTAACATCAATTCTCCTTAAGTCACTCCAAAAACTACAAAAATTCTTTTAAACACACTCTGTGAAGCTAACATTACCCTCATACCAAAACCAGAGAAGGATATAACCCCCCCCAAACCCCTACAAACCAATATTCTTCATGAATATGAATGTAAAATTCCTCAACAATGTGGTAGGCAAATTAAATTCAACAGCACATTAAAAACAGTCATCATGATCGAGTGGGATTCATCCCAGGGATGTAAAGATAGTTCAACATTCACAAAGAATATATATGATACACCATATCAATAGAATGAAGGAAAAATTGATAGGATCATCTTAATAGGTACATAAAAGGCATTTGATAAATTTCAATATCCCTTCATGATAAAATCTCTGAAAAATAAGTATAGAAAGAAAATAATTCAATAAAATCCATTTATAATAAGCCAACTAACATTACACTGAATAAGGAAAGGTGGGAAACTTTCTGAAATCTGGAACAAGACAAGAATGTCTCTTTTCACCACTTTTACTCAACAGAGTACTGGAATTCCTAATTAGAGTAGTAGGGAAAGAGAAAAAATAGAGGGCATCCAAACTGGAAAGGAGAAAAACAAGAGAAAAAATTATAAAACACTGATGAAACTAACTGAAGAGGATATAAAAAGTAAACACAAACAAACAAAACACCATATGCTTATGCTCACAGATTAGAAAATATAATATTTTTAAATGTCCATATTATCCAGAGATGTGTGAGGCTTCAATATCTACCAAAATACCAATGACAATCATCACTGCATTTTAGGGGAAAAGTTCTAATATTTAGAAGGAACCATAAAAAACACCAAAGAGCCAAAGCCACCTTGAGCAAAATGAACAAAGCAGGAGGCATTACATTAACTAACTTCAAAATGTAATGGAGAGCTATAGGAATCAAAACAGCATGGCAGTGCCATTAAAAGAAATATATAGGGGTTGGGGGTTGTGGCTCAGCAATAGAGCACTCGCCTAACACGTGCAAGACCCTGGGTTTGATCCTTAGCACTACATAAAAATAAATAAAGTAAAGGTATTGGCAACTACAACTAGAAAATAAATATTTAAAAAAGAGATACATAGACAATGGAATGGAATAGAGAGGTTAGAAGTAACCCCATAAATTTATAGCCAACTGATGCTTTACAAAGGTGCTAAGGACATGCATTGAAGAAAGAACAGACTTTTAAATATGTGGCATTGGTAAGATTGGATATACACATGTAGAAGTCTAAAGCTACAATCCTATTTCTCACTAGTTACAAAAATCAACTCAATGTGGATTAAAGATTTAAGTATAAGACATGAAACTACTAGAAGAAAACAGGAAATGCTTCAAGGTATTGGAATAGGAAAAGAAATTTTGTACAAGAACTCCAAAACAGAGGAAACAAAAGCAAAAATAGACAGGTGGGATCATATCACACTAAAAAGTTCTCTATAACAAAGGAAATGATCATGAGTAAACAGACAACATACAGAATGGGAGAAAATATAAGCAAACTACACATTTGACAAGTGGTTGATATCCAGAATGCATAAAGAACTCAAGAAACTAAAAAAATACCCTTTGATTATGAATATTTCTATATTTTAGATATTATGAAAAATGCCATTATAAATATTCATGTTCAAGTTTTCCTGTATAAATACATTTCCATTCTCTTGACTATATATGTTATATAAATGGAATTGCTGGATCATAGGTTAATTCTATATTCAACTATTTGAGGAACTGCCAGACTGCTTTAAAAAGTGAATACACTGTTTTATATTCCCAGCGGCAGTGTATGGGTATTATAAACTCCATACATCCTCAGTAGCACTTGTTAATTCTTATTTTTGAGTCTCGCCATCCCAGTGGGTGTGGAGTATCTCTTTTAGTTTTGATGTGCATTTCCATGATGACTCATCATGTTAATCATTTTTCATGTCCTTATTTTGGCCATTTTTATATATTTTTAAAGAAAAAATATATATATATAAACATACATATATGATTGTCATATAGAATGTATAAATAACTAGGTTATATGTCTTTTAACTACCAAGTCGTAAGAGTCCTGTATATATTCTATGTACCATTCATGCATCAAATATTTAACTGGCAAATATTTTCTCCCATTCTGTCAGTTGTCTTTTCACTTCCTTGATAGTGCCCTTTGAAGCAAAATGTTTCTAATTTTGATGAAGTCCAATATTTCTATTTTTTCTTTTGTTGCTCATGCTGTTGGCATCATATCTAAAAATCCATTGCCAAATCCAAAGTAATGAAGATTTACTCAAACGTTTTTCTCAAAGAGTTTTATAGTTTTAGCTCTTACACATAGGGAGTGAATAGAGAGCCTCCAGAAAGGGAGCTAATTTTTACCCCATGCATATCAGATAGAGCACTAATCTCTAGGATATATAAAGAAATCAAAAATCTTAACACCAAAAAACTAATAACCAAATCAATAAATGGGCCAAGGAAATGAACAGACATTTCTCAGAAGATGATATATAATCAATCAACAAATATATGAGAAAATGTTCAACACCTCTAGAAATTAGAGAAATGCAAAGCAAAACTACTCTAAAATTTCATCTCACTCCAGTCAGAATGGCAGCTATTAAGAATACAAACAATAATACGTGTTGGCAAGGATATGGGGGAAAAGGTACACTCTTATATTGCTGGTGGGACTGCAAATTGGTGCAACCAATCTGGAGATTCCTTGGAAAACTTAGAATGCAACCACCATTTGACCCAGCTATCCCACTCCTCAGTTTATACCCAAAGACATACTACAGTGATGCCACATCAATGTCTTAGCAGCACAATTCACAATGCTAAATTGTGGGTCCAACCTAGATGCCCTTCAGTAGATGAATGCATAAAGAAACTGTGGTATATATACACAATGGAATATTACTCATCATTAAAAGAGAATAAAATTATGTAATTTGCATATAAATGGATGGAGTTGGAGAATATAATGCTAAGTGAAGTTAGCTAATCCCAAAACTCCAAATGCTGAATGTTTCCTCTAATATGAGAATGCTGATCCATAATGGGGACAGGGTGAGGGGGAACATGGGAGAAAACTTTAGATAGGACAAATGGAAGGGAGGGAAAGGGAGGGGGAAGGTGGGTAGGAAAGACAGTGGAATGAGATGGACATCATTACCCTAAGTACATGTATGAAGACACCTCAGCACTTCTAAGATATTCTAGATCCTTGCTCATTCTCCTTCCTACCTCTGTTTTCCACCCAATCCCATGATTGGTTATCCTCTCTTCTGAGCAGACCTGGGATCCTCAGAGACCTCACATTGTCTTTGCCAAGCAGGGGGCTCAGGGCTGCAGGCATTCTCCTCTACTTTGCCTGAAGCATTCCAGGTACTTTCTTTGCTTCCTCAGTTTCCTCTCCCTGGAAAACCATTCCACGAATACCTGCTGCACACCTGCTGAGGGGGAGGGACTGGGCTGGGGGAAGAGGAGGTGGGAGAAGGAATTTGAGTAGCCATTAGGCATACCCTGCCTTCCTGGGGGGTGAAGCAGGAGGGGCTGGAAGCTGCTGCACCTGAGCTCAGTCCTGAAAGCCACCAAGCAGTAGGCCAGGCCAGTGAGGCCTACAGGCTCTCAGGAAGCCAGGAGGGGAGACCCAGGTTCTGGGGCAGGGCTAGTCCCCTCTTCTGTATTTTGTGGACAACCAGACATGAATAATTGTGCCCTATATGTGTACTATGAATTTAAATGCATTCTGCTGTCTATACAACAAGTTAGAAATAATTAATTAATTTTAAAAGTACTTTCAAAAGGTACTTTTTTATTTCTTCTTTCAGCCATTGCTAATTTAATAGTATGTTCTTCACATCTACATATGTGTGGGTTTTTCTAATTTCTTTATTATTTCTTTGTAATTTCATTCCATTTGGCTAGAAAAATTCTTTGTCATAATTTTTACCTTTTCAAACTTGCAGAGCTCTCTATTATTCCTCAACTTTTGGTCTATCCTGGGATATGTTCCATGTATACTTGAAAATAATGTGTTTTCTGCTGGGTGATCTATTAGTAGCTGGCTTACAGTGTTCAGTTCTTCTATTTTCTTGTTGATCTTCTTACTTATTTTATCTATTATTAAAAGTAAGAGTACTTATATGTTTAACTCTTATTGTTGATCTGTCCATTTATCCCTTTAATTCCATCAGGTTTTGTTTCATGAATTTTAGCAATCTGTTATTAGGTTCATGACTAATGATTGTTGTATATTTTTGTGAATTGATAATTTCAGCATTACAAAGTATCCCTCTTTATCTATAGTTACATTTTTAATGTTTGTCAATATTGATATAGCCACTCCAGCTTTCTTTTTGCTATTATCTGTATGATGTATCATTTTATTTCCTTTAAATTTCAATCCATTCATATCTTTGAATCTAAAGAGTTTTTCCTGTGGACCATACAGTTGGAAATATATTAAGACAGTCTGACAATTTCTATCTGATTATTTAATCTAATCATATTTAATGAGTTTATTCAGATAGTTTAATTTATATCTGCCATTTTCTTTTGTTGTTTTCTATACATTTCACATCTTCTTTGTTCCTCATTTATTGCTTTCTTTTTCATTAAATTAATATATCCTATGTAGCATTTTAATTTGTCTAATGATTGTTTCACTATACTTTTGAGTTATTTCCTTAATGGTTGCTTTATGTCTTTATATATACAATTCCACTTCTCAGATTCAGTTTCAGGTATATACTAACTTAATTATAGTGGCAAAGAAATGCACTTCTATATTGTTATACTTTCTCTTTTGTGTTATTTTATATACTGTGTCTATAAATATTGAAACCCAATAAGAATTATTATAATGATTACTATACATAATTTTATGTTTTAAAAATATCTGAGACAAGAAATAAGTACAAGTACATGTATACAACTTTTGTTATATTATCGTTCTTATTTGCCATTTATTGTTAATTTCATTTGTTCCCATGGATTTGAGTTTCTACTTAATTTTTTTGCCCAATATAGCTTTTTTTCCACTACCTCCTTTGTGATGCTATTGGCAAATATGTTACATTTCTATATAAGTCCAACATTACATTATATATATGCAGTTGCTTTTTAAATAACTTGAGAAAAAAGAAGTCATTTATACAATCTTTTCTACATACATAATTATCTACTCATATTCTTTATTTCTTCTGTGAATTCAAATTACTGTCTAAAGTCATTTGCTTTTATCCTGGAAAAATTCCTTTGGTATTTCTAGTAAGGCCTCTATGCTAGAAACTATTGTCTCCTTTTTGTTTATTTGGGAATATCTTTATTTCCTCTTTATTTTTGAAAAGTAGTTTATTGGATATAGGATTCTTGATTGATTGTTTTCTCTTTGTGCATTTTGAATTTGTTATGTCAATGCCTTCAAACCTCTGTTGTTTCTTTTTTCATTGATTTTTTAAAAAAATAAATGACAGCGGAATGCATTACAATTCTTATTACACGTATACAACACAATTTTTCATATCTCCGGTTGTATATAAAGTAGGTGGACACCAAATCGTGTTTTCTTACATGTACTTTGTATAATGTTGCTCATCACATTCCACCATCCTTGCTAACCCCCTGCCCCCTCCCTTTCACTCCCATCCCTTTGCCCTATTTAGAGTTTGTCTATTCCTCCCATGCTCTCCCTCCCTACCCCACTATGAGTCAGCCTCCTTATATCAGAGAAAACATTTGGCATTTGGTTTTGGGGGATTGGCTAACTTCACTTAGCATTATCATCTCCAGCTCCATCCATTTACCTGAAAATGCCATGATTTTATTTCTTTTATTGCTGAGTAATATTCCATTGTGTATATATGCCACATTTTTATATCCATTTTTCTACTAAAGGGCATCTAGGTTGGTTCCAGAGTTTAGCTATTATGAATTGTGCTGCTATAAACACTGATGTGGCTGTGTTCCTGTAGTATGATGTTTTTAAGTCCTTTGGGTATAGACCCAGGAGAGGGGATAGCTGGATCAAATGTTGGTTCCATTCCCATATTTCCAAGGAATCTCCATACTGTTTTCCATATTGGCTGAACCAATTTGCAATCCCACTAGCAACGTATGAGTGTACCTTTTTCCCCACACCCTCACCAACACTTATTGTTGTTTGTCTTCATAATAGCTGCCATTCTGACTAGGGTATGATGATATCTCAGAATAGTTTTGATTTGCATTTCTCTAATTGATAGAGATGATGAACTTTTTTTTCATATATTTGTTGATTGATTGTATATCGTCTTCTGAGAAGTGTCTCTTAAGGTCCTTGGCCCATATTGATTTTTTTTTTTTTTTTGGTGCTTAGATTTTTGAGTTATCTATATACCCTAGAGATTAAAGCTCTATCTGAGGTGTGAGGGATAAAAATCTGCTCCCAGGATGTAGGCTCTCTATTCACCTCACAGATTGTTTCTTTTGCTGAGAAGAAACTTTTTAGTTTGAATTCATCCCATTTATTGATTCTTGGTTTTAATTCTTGCACTATAGAATTCTTATTAAGGAAGTTGGGGCCTAATCCCACATGATGAAGATTAGGGCCTACTTTTTCTTCTATTAGATGCAGATTCTCTAGTTTAATTCCTAGGTCTTTGATCCACTTTGAGTTGAGGTTTGTTCATGGTGAGAGATAGGGGTTTAATTTCATTTTGTTGCATATGGATTTCCAGTTTTCCCAGCACCATTTGTTGAAGAGGATATCTTTTCTCCAATGCATGTTCTTGGCACCTTTGTCTAAAATAAGATAATTGTAATTTTGTGGGTTAGTCTCTGTGTCATTTGTTGTTTATTTTAAGAAGCCAGCTGTTAAACTTATTGTGTATAGACCAAGGAGACGGATAGCTGGGTCAAATGGTATTTCCATTCCCAGATTTCCAAGTAATCTCCATACTGTTTTCCATATTGGCTTCACCAATTTTCAATCCCACCAGCAATGTATGAGTGTACCTAAGTTAAACTTACTGGGGCTTGTTTGTACATAAGTCATTTTTTTCTTTAAAAATTTTATCCTTGCCTTCTACTTGCAGAATTATTATTATAATGTGTCTATGGATCACTTTGCATTTACCCTATTGGTAAGTTACTGAGTTTCCTGGATATATAAATGGATGCTTTTCAATAATATTAAATAAATTTGGGGAGTTTTCAGAAACTATTTCTTCAGAAAATATTTTTTGTGTTCCTTTCTGCCATAGTCCAGCTGGGCACAATTCAGGAGCCACTTGTCAAAAGAAAAGAACTTTATTTTTAGAACACACACACTGCACCATACAGCTCTTCAGGAATTCCCTCAGAGCCCAACTGCCACTACCGGCTTCCCACAAGCCTCTCAACCTCCCCCACTCCTCCTGCTCTTGAGGCCGATTGGCTGGGTTGCGTGGGCAGAGCCAAAAAAAGTCCCCCAATGAGCAGCTCCATGGTCTGAAAGGGTGGAGAAACAGCCCAATGAGCATCACCGCAGAGGAGCCAATCAGTTGGCAGCTAGAAGTTTGCTGGGGCCGCTGTGATCCAATCATCAGCTGGCAGCTGGAAATTTGCTGGCAGCTGGAAGTTTGCTGGGGCCCCTTCGGCTGTGGCTCTCAACATCTTTCTGTATTTTCTGTCCTTCTGGTACTACCAGTATGTTTATAGGACTGCATATAATAGTGCTCCATATTTCTCTAAGGTTCTTATTTATTTTTTTAATTTCTGTTCATCATATTATATAACATCTATTGATTCTGCCAGTTTAAATATGCTGAGGATCAAATACTAGAAGATGAGCTAATTTGTTAAACTGATTTCATTTATTGTACTTTTAAACTCAAAATTTTCCATTTCTTTATTTCTCTAATTTCTATCTCTATGTTTTCTCTTTGATTTGACATTGTGATTATCTTTCATTAGTTCTTTGATCATGGTTTATTTTATGGACATATTTATTATGAATCCTTTGAAATCATTGTCTATTAAATCTGGTATCTGTTTACTCACAGATGTTTTCTTCTACCTGTTTTTTGCCTGATGCACTACCCTGTTTTGCTGAATATATCATCATTTTTTGTTAGAAAGTGAAGATTTTAGATAATGTATAAATTCTGGGAAGCACTCCACACAGGGTGTGTTACTTTTATTTTCTATTAAATAACTATTATTTTATTGAAGCTTATAACTCTCTAGACTATAGTAAGCCTCTGATGTTTCCCTCAGAGTAAGGAAAATTGCATGCTTCTCTCTGAGTTACCCCCTACACATACATAAGGAGATTTGTGCTTGTGGAGGGGCATGAACAATTCCCACAGAATTTTTTTAACTTGCCTCAGTTACCACATTATGAGCTGATACAAAGGCAATTAGAGCCCCACCATTTTTACTTCACTAAGATAGAACCTCTCTCCCATGAATGAGAACTGAAAAGTGGTAGCCTCACCTTTCAGGTGCACTCACTTAGAACATAGACTCAGCAGTAGGAAACTCAGGGCAAGATGAGATATATTATCTCCTGTGCCTCACAAGAAGATAGCCTTTCAACTGGGAACTAGAATGTGAAGCTTTATGTTCTTTACTATACTGATTTAGGGCAATCTCTACTTCACTGACCTGGGATAGCAAATCAAGGGAATAAATTATTCTTGATTCAAATACCACAGGCTCTCATTGTTTTTACTGAGTTTTGGTAGACTTTATTAAATAAACATTTCTTCACTTGATGTATTCCCTTAGGACAATTTCCAGATACATTAAATTTAAAAAAAAAACTATTTACACCAATTTATCTGAAGAGCCCATCCATAGAGCTCCTCACTGTCATGGCAGAAGTGGAACCCCTCTCTCTACAGATAAGGTGGATCTAACTCACTCTATAGCTGTCTCGAGATAAATGAAGCCAGATAAAATGTTTATACTTTATTAACTTTCTTTTCTGAGAGACATTGCTTTTATATAAGTTCAAAAAATACTACAAAAAGAATTAAAGGTGTTGGGAACAGTCTTGTGAGTAGTGTAGGTGGGCAGCTTGACCATTTTTAGGACAGAGAGGCTGTACTTTCAGTACTTATCCAACAATTTTAGAAACAATAGAAAATTAATTCTTTCACAATAATAATTCCTACATTTCCAGAAGCCCCTGGATTTCTATAATTATGATTTTCAAAATATCAAAACATCATGCTCACTAATAAAGATTAAATAAGTTTAAAAACTTGGAAATGCAATCTGATATTCCAGGAATATTTGCTGGAAACCAGCTATGTGTAGAGAACTATCATTAAACATTCTGTAATAATAAAATGAAGTCAGTGACATGAAGAATTTGCAAGATAATGGGAGAGAAAATTAATAATCCTGAAAAAGCCAGAAAAGTCATTTTTAAACAATACCAAGTTCAAGCAATATACCACTCTATTAATGGAGTAGTGGATATGAAAACTATATCCCAATATGTATCTTGGAAGAGGTGAGATGAACTAAGGTTCACATGTTTTAAAAGTTAAAATGAACACTTATACATCAACCAAATAATCTAATTCTAATTTGCAGCACAGAAAATATATTGATTTATTGCAGGATAAATGGTAACGTAGATGCAATTTAGAATTTTTAAAATAATTATTTCATTAAGTTGCAGGCACATCATGTAGACACACACTCATATATTCTTTCTATCCTGGATATTTACCACCAGTGCCTTTGTAAATTCTGATTAATGACATTTGGCAGACATTTAATTGTTGGATATTACATAGAATATGTACACATTTTTAATTGTAAAACCTTAAGATCCAGTCATCCCATCAACAGCCACATTTGTAGTAAGTCCCCTCCACACACTTTTTAAGCAGAAGGTATGGATTCATCTTATTGAATTCATGATTAACAAGTGTTCACAGTTAACAAACAATAGCATATACTATAAGTAACTAGCCCCATTCTAACAATATTATGAGATTCCAACATTCATAATTTACTACACACTGAAATTATGAAAATGATAAAGGCTAATATTGTTTAAGGAAAAAATTGTTTGATTTTAGAGTTTATAAGATAATTTGCCAAATAAATTTTCATTACTTAGAAGTTAAGAGAGAAGGAGGGGGTATTATTAAGGTCCCTATTTCATGAAGCCTAAATAATTGTCTGAAATGTAAGTGATTGAATCAATTGGTCAGGGATAACACCTCAAAGTCATGTTTGACTTTTTTCTCCCCACTCATTATTCCTCCTAATTATTATATATAAATATGATATTTATGAACACTGATAGACATGCAATGAGTGCTCAATAAATAGCATTAGGTACAATATAACTATTTGGTAGACTGAATAAATTTAACTGCCCTGACAAATATCTTAACTCAAAAAACAGTCAGGTATAGAGTCATTCCTGAGTGGTCAAGTACTGTGGTATTTATTCAGTCAGATGCATATAATAGCAGATTAAAACTACTAGGCAACCTATGGAGTTCATAGGTTCACAGGTTTCATAACATGTTAATCAAAGATTGTCACAATAAGGTCACTACAACTGCTTCTACATTACACTTTCTGTAGGACATGTTGAGAGACACAGCCGAAGGGGCCCCAGCAAACTTCCAGCTGCCAGCAAACTTCCAGCTGCCAGCAAACTTCCAGCTGCCAGTTGATGATTGGCTCACAGTGGCCCCAGAAAACTTCTAGCTGCCAACTGATTGGCTCCTCTGCAGTGATGCTCATTGGGCTGTTTCCCCGCCCTTTCAGACCACGGAGCTCCTCATTGGGGGACTTTTTTTGGCTCTGCCCATGCAACCCAGTCAATCAGCCTCAAGAGCAGGAGGAGTGGGGGAGGTTGAGAGGCTTGTGGGAAGCTTGTGGTGGCAGTTGGGCTCTGAAGGTTTTTCCTGAGGAGCTGTTTTGTTTGGCGTGTGTGGTTCTAAAAATAAAGTTTGTTTCTTTTGACAAGTGGCTCCTGAATTGTGCCCAGCGGCAAGGGCACATAAGCATTTAAAATTTGAGTATCCTAAAGAATCCTTGCTTGTAACTCCCATTATATTTGACAGGGCTATCATATATTTGATCTTTACTCTCTGCTCAGGGAATATGGCTCTGCTCCAGGCTCAATCTGTTTCCAGGGGAATGAGTTGAAAACAGAACTGAAGAGTTTTAAAAATATTTTGCATTAAGATAAAATTCATGTAATCTAAAAGTCATCAATTTAACCATCTTAAAATACACAATTCAATAGTTTTTAGTATGTTCAAAATATTGTACAGGCATCATTAATATCTAACTCCAGGCCACATTTATCCAGAAAGAAACCCCATGCTTGTAATGCACTCACTACCAATTTCCTACTCTCCCAAACCCTGAAAAGTGCTAATCTTTCTGTTTCTCTGAATTTATCTGTTCTGTATATTGAATCATAATGTTAGTCAGCTTCCTGTCACTATGAAAAATGCTTGAAGTAATTAACTTACAGACAGAAGGTTAACTTTGGCTCACATTTCAGGAGGTCTCAGTCCATAATTGGTCCTAATGCTGTTGGGCATCTGATGAGGTAGCATATTCTGGTAGAGTAATGCAACAGAAGAAAATCATTTGCCTCATGCCTGGGAAGAAAAAGAAAAGAAGTGGTTGGTTGGAGTTCCACTATCTCCTTTTAGTTCATATATCCAGTTCTACCTCTTAAAGTTTCCACCACTTCCTAATACTCATACTCTGGAGATCAAACCTTTAACACATGAGTCTTGGGGGGGGGATATTTAAAATGCAATTCAGGTACATATAATATGTGACCTTTTGTGTCTAGAATCTTTCATTTAGCATGTTTTCAATATATCCATGTTATAGAATATACCAGTAATTCTTTTATAGCTGAATAATATTGAATTAAATGGATTCACCACATTATTTTATCTATCCATAAATTGACAAATAATGGGATCATTTTCACTTTGGACTATTAACATTTGTGTACAAGTTTTTATTTGAACATACATTTTCAATTCTCTAGGTATGAAAATATGTTTTTCATTCTCTTAGGTATATGCCTAGGAGTAGAATTGCTAGTTCATATGCTAATTCTGTTTTACTTTTTGAGGAATTACCAAACTGTTTTCTACAATAGCCTCATTATTTTACACTCGCATTAGCAATGTATCAGAGTTCTGATCTTTATATCCTCATCCATGCATTTTATTTTCCATTTAAAAAAATGCTAGCCATCCTAATGGGTGTGAAGTTGGTTTTGATTTGCATTTTGCTAAAAACTAATGTATTGAGAGCATCTTTTCATGGGCTTGTTGATTATATATATATATATATATATATATATATATATATATATATATATATATATATATGATCTTGATACATGTGTCTCTTTAAGTTCTATCTTCATTTTTAATTGGGTCATTTGTCTTTTTGTCATATAGCTGTAAAAATCCTTTATATATTCTAGATACTAGACCCTTATCAGATGCATGATTAAACATTTTCTCCCATTCTGTTGCTTGTCTTTTCACTGTGTTTATGATGTCCTTTGATGCACAAAAATTTTAAATTCTGGCTATGTCCAATTTATCTGTATTTTTTGTTGCTTGTGCTTTTGTGTTATATTTAGGAAAATATGGATTTAATGAAAGATCATGGAGCCTTTCACTTAACTTCTTTCTAAGAGTTTTATAATTTTACCTTTCACCTTTAGGTCTTTGATACAGTTAATTTTTGCATATGGTTATCTGGTTGTCTGAGGACCATTTAATGAAAAGACTATTCTTTCCCCCACTGAATATTTTTTGGAACACTTGTCAAAGATCAATTGACCATCAGTTTATGGGTTTATTTCTGGACTCTCAATTTTAATCCATTCATCTCTATGTCTACACCTCATGCCAAAACTATACTATTTGGTTATTGTAGCTTTCTTTTTATTTTATTGAAATTGAAAAGTGTTAATCTTTCTACTTTGTTAGTCTTTCTCCAGATTATTTTTATTATTTTGTGTTCCTTGAAATTCCATATGAATTTTAAGATGATCTTGTCTATTACTGCAAAAATTAAAAGGCAGCAGAAAATTTGACACATATAACATTGAATCTGGAGAAAATTTGGAGGAGTAGTAACATCTTCCAATTCAATTTTTCCATTTATTTAGGTCTTCTTTAGTTACTTTCAACAGTGTTTGTAGTTTTATGTATTCATGTTTTACCTGTTCTTGGTTAACTTTATTCTTGGGTGTTTTCTTTTCTAGATGTTATTGGTTTCATAATGTCATTTTTGGATTGTTTCCTCTGTATAGAAATATAGCTGACTTTTGTAAATTGATATTGTTTCAACTGTGCCAAACTCATTTATTTATCTAAAAGGTTTTGTTTTTTTTGTTTGTTTGTTTTTTTTTTTTGTTTTGTTTTTTTTTTTTATTGGTTGTTCAAAACCCTACAAAGCTCTTGACATATCATATTTCATACATTAGCATACATTAGCTTCAAGTGAGTTATGAACTCCCTTTTTTACCCCAAGTACAGATTGCAGAATCACATGGGTTACACATCCACATTTTTACATAATACCATAATAGTAACTGTTGTATTCTGCTACCTTTCCTATCCTCTACTATCCCCCCTCCCCTCCCCTCCCATCTTCTCTCTCTACCCCTTCTACTGTAATTCATTTCTCACCTTGTTTATTTTCCCATTCCACTTACAACCTCTTATATGTAATTTAGTATAACAATGAGGGTCTCCCTCCGTTTCCATGCAATTCCCCTTTTCTCTCCCTTTCCCTCCCACCTCATGTCTCTGTTTAATGTTAATCTTTTCTTCCTGCTCTTCCTCCCTGCTTTATTCTTAGTTGCTCTCATTATATCAAAGATGACATTTGGTATTTGTTTTTTAGGGATTGGCTAGCTTCACTAAGCATAATCTGCTCTAGTGCCATCCATTTCCCTGCAAATTCCAAGATTTTGTCATTTTTTAGTGCTGCGTAATACTCCATGGTGTATAGATGCCACATTTTTTAATCCATTCATCCATTGAAGGGCATCTGGGTTGGTTCCACAATCTAGCTATTGTAAATTGTGCTGCTATGAACATCGATGTGGCAGTATCCCTGTAATACGCTCTTTTAAGGTCTTCAGGGAATAGTCCGAGAAGGGCAAGAGCTGGGTCAAATGGTGGTTCCATTCCCAGCTTTCCCAGGAATCTCCATATTGCATTCCAAATTGGCCGCACCAATTTGCAGCCCCACCAGCAATGTACAAGAGAACCCTTTTCCCCACATCCTCGCCAGCACTTGTTGTTGTTTGATTTCATAATGGCTGCCAATCTTACTAGAGTGAGATGGTATCTTAGGGTGGTTTTGATTTGCATTTCTCTGACTGCTAGAGATGATGAGCATTTTTTCATGGTTTTGTTTTGTTCTTTTCTTAGGGTTTTATATATATAAGTTCATAAAACTGCAAATAGACATATTTTTACTTCTTGATTAATAAAGTATACCATCTTTTTTTTCCTAATTGTCTTGGATATAATTCCTGGTGCAATGTTGAATGGAAGTTATGAGAGCAGATATCATTTTATTGTTCCTGATAGTAAGGAGAAAGTTTTCAATATGATGTCAACTGTGGGTTTTTCATGGATGCCTTTTATCATTTTGAGGATGGTCCCTTCTATTCCTAGATTGTTGAGTGTCTTATCATGAAAGGGTGTTGGGTTTTATTCAATGACCTTACCACATCTAATGAGATAATCACATAGCATTTTCTTTCATTATATTAATATGTTGTATCTGTTTTCTCTTGCTAATAATATAATGCCACAGACTTAGTAAATTATAAATAAAAGAGGTTTATTTTAGCTTCCCATTCTAGTCTAAGATCAAAGAGCCACATTTGACAACAGTCTTCTTTCTGGCAGAGTCATGATATAGCATAGAGTACCACATGGCAAAAGACAAGGAACACATGGGAAATCTAAGAAAAACAGCTTTTCTAACAGACCCACACTCCAGAGAACCTATTAATCCATTAATCTGTTAAATTTGTGAATGGATTATTTCTACTCAACTCGTAAGAGTCCCATGAGATCCTACCTCTTAAGATCATATAATGGGTATTAAATTTAAATAAATTTCAAAGTGAATGAACTGTATTCAACACAGCACAGTGTATTACATTGATTGAAATTCTTATGTTGAACCAACCTTGCACTTTTCAGATAAAGACCACATTGTCATAGGATATTATTATTTTATAATGCTGCTGGACTTGCTTCACTATGATTTTATTGAAAAAATATTTACATCCATATTTACTAGACATATTATTCTGAGAAGTAAGGTTAGAAAGACAGTAGAATCAAAAGCCCTGGTATCTCTTTCCCCCCATGGACACACAATACTTGGGCCTCTGAGAGAAATATGTAAACCTGTTGAGGGTTTCTTATACCTGGATATACTAAAAGCAGTAATAAGATGGGAATTTAGATCAGTAAACACATACATGAAGACAAAAGAAAGATCTAACTTTAAATCTCACACAGCTAGAAAAAGAAGACAAAAAAGCCCAAATTTAGAAAGAAGAAAATAATGAAGCTAGAATAGAAACTAATGAATTAGAGAATTGAAAAGCAATAGGCTAAAAAAAACCCAACTAAGTGTGGTATTTTGAAGAGATAAATATCATTGACAAACTTTTAGTTGGACTAACAAAAATACTCAAATAAATAAAATCAGAAGTGAAAGAGGAAAAATTATAATTGATGCCACAGAAGTAAAATGGACCATAAGAGATAACATTGAACAATTATTATCCAACAAACCAAATGACCTAAAAGAAATGAATAAAGTGCTAGAAACATATAAACTATCAAGACATAGAAATAGAAAATATGAACATATCTATAGCTAGTAAGGACCTTGAATTAAAAATCACTCAAAAACAATAACAACAACAGAGCTTAGGACCAGAGAGCTTCACTGGCAGTTCTACCAAACATTTAAAAAAAATAATGCCAATCCTTCTTAATTTCCAAAAATTTGAAGATTAATAAATACATTCATTTTTAAATAAATAAGTTCATTTTATGAGGCCAGCATTACCCTAATACTAAACAAGATACTAGAAGAAAAGAAAAAGTACAGGTTATTATATTTAATGAACGTAGATGCAAAAATTCTCAATACTAGCAAACTAATCCCAACAATACTTTAAAAGTCATATACCATGACTGAGAGGGATTTATCCATTAGTCCAATGCAAGGATAGTTCAACATATGAAAATGAATTAATATAATACACCACAGTCACAGAATAAAGAATAAAAATTGCATAATGCAGATAGAGCATTTGTCAAATTCCACAACCTTTCATGATAAAAACTCTAAATAAATTATAAGAA
Source organism: Callospermophilus lateralis (assembly GCF_048772815.1). Lineage (NCBI taxonomy): Eukaryota > Metazoa > Chordata > Mammalia > Rodentia > Sciuridae > Callospermophilus > Callospermophilus lateralis. The sequence goes on from NC_135325.1 coordinate 99,441,470, forward strand.
AAAAATTACCTCTGCATATATGAAAAATGCATAGCTAACATTACACTCAATGGTGAAAAACTGAAAGCTTTCCTTGAAGTTCAGAACCCAGTTAGGATTCCCACTTTTTATCACTTCTATTCAACATAGTACTGGAATTCCTAACCAGAATAATTAGGTAAGATAAATAAATGAAAGTATCCAAATCCAAGAGGCAGAAGTAAAATTATCTCTGTTTTTGGATGAGATGACTTTATGTACAGAAAATCAGGAAGACTATACACACATACTGAAAAAAAAAACTGTTAGAACTAATAAGCAAATTCAGCAAAGTTGTAGCATACAAAACTCAGGGACTTTTATGTACATAAGAGAAATTAAAAATATGATCACATGATAGCATAAAAAAGACACTATACTTAGACAAGACAACCAAGAAAGTGAAAGCCTTGTAAACTGAAAACTATGAAACATTAATGAAAAAAATTAAGGACACAAGTATATCACATGTTCATGGATTGAAAGATTTACTATTAAACTATCCATAATGATACAGTATTATCTTTGTCAAAATCCCATTGACATTTTTATGGGTATAGAAGGAACAATTCTAAATTTTTTTAACCTTTATTCTATGGTTATTCATTTGTATGTGGTGCTGAGGATCCAACCCAGGGCCTCACATGTGGTACGCAAGCACTCAACCGCTGAGCCATAGCACCAGCCCCAAGATTCAAGGATCTTAAATCCAGTTATTTTAATAGTTTTTCAATGGATTCTTCAGGTTTTTCATTTTTGTTTTTTGGTGTTTTTTTTTTTTGGTACACATTCATGTTTCTGCAATTAATTAGAGTTGTAAGTGTATCCTTGCAGTTCTTAAAATATTCTCTGTTGCAGTGGCCAAAACATCTAGGGCAGCGTTGTATGGAAATGGTAACAGCAGGCATTATTTTTCTTTCTTCATCTCAAATGGAATGTTTTCAGTATGTTACCATTAAATGTGGCATTTGCCATAGGTTTTAATTTTTGCCAGATTTAATGTTATTTCCTTCTGTTCTTCAGAGTTTTTATTATGAGTAATGTTGAATACTCTCAAGTGCTTTTTCTGCATCTATTGAAATGATCATGAGTTTGTTTGATGGGAAGAATTGTACTATTGCGTTTTCAAATGTTAAACCAACTCTTATGTTCCTGATATAAACAGAGTTTAGTGATAATCTATTATTCTCTTTATTTATTTATTTATTTTTAATTTTTATTGTTGTTCAAAACATTACATAGTTCTTGATATATCATATTCCACACTTTGATTCAAGTGGGCTATGAACTCCCATTTTTACCCCCTATACAGAGTGCAGAATCACATCAGTTACACTTCCATTGATTTACATACTGCCATACTAGTGTCTGTTGTATTCTGCTGCCTTTCCTATCCTCTACTATCCCCCCTCCCCCCTCCCCTCCCCTCTTCTCTCTCTACCCCCTCTACTGTAATTCATTTCTCCCCCTTGTTTTTTTTTCCCCTTTCCCCTCACTTCCTCTTGTATGTAATTTTGTAAAACCCTGAGGGTCTCCTTCCACTTCCATGCAATTTCCCTTCTCTCTCCCTTTCCCTTCCACTTCTCATCCCTGTTTAATGTTAATCTTCTTCTCATGCTCTTCGTCCCTACTCTGTTCTTAGTTACTCTCCTTATATCAAAGAAGACATTTGGCATTTGTTTTTAAGGGATTGGCTAGCTTCACTTAGCATAATCTGCTCTAATGCCATCCATTTCCCTGAAAATTCTATGATTTTGTCATTTTTTAATGCAGAGTAATACTCCATGGTGTATAAATGCCACATTTTTTTATCCATTCATCTACTGAAGGGCATCTAGGTTGGTTCCACAGTCTTGCTATAGTGAATTGTGCTGCTATGAACATCGATGTAGCAGTGTCCCTGTAGTATGCTCTTTTTAGGTCTTTAGGGAATAGACCGAGAAGGGGAATAGCTGGGTCAAATGGTGGTTCCATTCCCAGCTTTCCAAGAAATCTCCATACTGCTTTCCAAATTGGCTGCACCAATTTGCAGTCCCACCAGCAATGTACAAGTGAACCCTTTTCCCCACATCCTCGCCAGCACTTGTTGTTGTTTGACTTCCTAATGGCTGCCAATCTTACTGGAGTGAGATGGTATCTTAGGGTGGTTTTGATTTGCATTTTTCTGACTGCTAGAGATGGTGAGCATTTTTTCATGTACTTGTTGATTGATTGTATGTCCTCCTCTGAGAAGTGTCTATTCAGGCCCTTGGCCCATTTGTTGATTGGGTTATTTGTTTTCTTATTGTTTAATTTTTTGAGTTCTTTGTATACTCTGGATATTAGGGCTCTATCTGAAGTGTGAGGAGTAAAGATTTGTTCCCAGGATGTTGGCTCCCTATTTACCTCTCTTATTGTTTCTTTTGCTGAGAAAAAACTTGTTAGTTTGACTGAGTCCCATTTGTTGATTCTAGTTATTAACTCTTGTGCTATGGGTGTCCTACTGAGGAATTTGGAGTCCGATCCCACAGTATGTAGATCGGAGCCAACTTTTTCTTCTATCAGACGCAGTGTCTCTGATTTGATATCTAGCTCCTTGATCCATTTTGAGTTAACTTTTGTGCATGGTGAGAGAAAGGGATTCAGTTTCATATTGTTGCATATGGATTTCCAGTTTTCCCAGCACCATTTGTTGAAGATGCTATCCTTCCTCCATTACATGCTTTTAGCCCCTTTATCAAACATAAGATAGTTGTAATATTGTGGATTGGTCTCTGTGTTCTCTATTCTGTACCATTGGCCCACCTGCCTGTTTTGGTACCAGTACCATGCTGTTTTTGTTACTACTGCTCTGTAGTATAGTTTGAAGTCAGGTATCGCTATACCACCTGATTCACACTTCCTGCTTTGAGTTGTTTTTGCTATTCTGGGTCTTTTATTTTTCCATATGAATTTCATGATTGCTTTATCTATTTCTACAAGAAATGCCATTGGGATTTTGATTGGCATTGTATTGTACCTATAGAGAAGTTTTGGTAATATCGCCATTTTGATGATGTTAGTTCTGCCTATCCATGAACAGGGTATATTTTTCCATCTTCTAAGATCTTCTTCTGTTTCTCTCTTTAGGGTTCTGTAGTTTTCATTGTATAAGTCTTTCACCTCTTTTGTTAGGTTGATTCCCAAGTATTTTATTTTTTTTGAGGATATTGTGAATGGAGTGGTTGTCCTCATTTCCATTTCAGAGGATTTGTCGTTGATATACTAGAATGTCTTTGATTAATGCGTGTTGATTTTATATCCTGCCACTTTGCTGAATTCATTTATAAGCTCTAATAGTTTCTTTGTAGAACATTTTGGGTCTGTTAGGCATAGAATCATGTCACCTGCAAATAGTGATAACTTGAGTTCTTCCTTTCCTATTTTTATGCCGTTAATTTTTTTCGTCTGTCTAATTGCTCTGACCAGTGTTTCAAGAACTATGTTGAACAGAAGTGATGAGAGAGGGCATCCCTGTCTTTTTCCAGATTTTAGAGGGAATGCCTTCAATTTTTCTCCGTTCAGAATCATGCTAAACTGAGGCTTAGCATAGATAACTTTTACAATATTGAGGTATGTTCCTGTTATTCCTAGCTTTTCTAGAGTTTTGAACATAAAGGGATGCTGTACTTTGTCAAATGCTTTTTTTGCATCTATCAAGATGATCATATGGTTATTATTTTTAAGTCTATTGATGTGGTGAATAACATTTATTGATTTCTGTATATTGAACCAAACTTGCATCCCAGGGATGAATCCTACTTGATCATGGCGCACAATTTTTTTGATATGTTTTTCTATCCGATTCACCAGAATTTTATTGAGGATTTTTGCATCTAGATTCATTAGAGATATTGGTCTGTAGTTTTATTTCTTTGAATTGTCTTTGTCTGGTTTAGGAATCAGGGTGATGTTGGCCTCGTAGAATGAATTTGGAAGTTCTCCCTCTTTTTCTATTTCCTGGAATAGCTTGAAAAGTATTGGTATTATTTCTTCTTTAAAGGTTTTGTAAAACTCTGCTGTATACCCATCCGGTCCTGGGCTTTCCTTAGTTGGTAGTCTTTTGATGGTTTCTTCTATTTCCTCAATTGATATTGGTCTGTTTAGGTTGTGTATATCCTTCTGACTCAATCTGGGTAGATCATATGACTTAAGAAATTTATCGATGCCTTCACTATCTTCTATTTTATTGGAGTATAAGGATTCAAAATAATTTCTAAGAATCTTCTGTATTTCTGAAGTGTCTGTTGTGATATTGCCTTTTTCATCCCTTATGCTACTAATTTGAGTTCTCTCTCTTCTTCTCTTTGTTAGCATGGCTAAGGGTCTGTCAATCTTATTTATTTTTTCAAAGAACCAACTTTTAGTTTTGTCAATTTTTTCAATTGTTTCTTTTGTTTCGATTTCATTAATTTCAGCTCTGATTTTAATTATTTCTTGCCTTCTACTTCTTTTGCTGTTGTTTTGCTCTTTTTTTTCTAGGATTTTGAGATGAAGTATTAGATCATTTATTTGTCGTTTTTTTCTTTTTTTAAGGAATGAACTCCAGGCAATGAATTTTCCTCTTAGCACTGCTTTCATTGTGTCCCATAGATTCCAATATGTTGTGTCTGTGTTTTCATTTATCTCTAATAATTTTTTAATTTCCTCCTTGATGTCTTCTATAACCCATTGATCATTCAGTAACCTATTGTTCATTCTCCAAGTGATGCATGATTTTTCCTTCCTTCTTTTATTGTTGATTTCCAGTTTCATTCCATTATGATCAGATAAAATGCATGGTATTATCTCTACTCCTTTATAATATCTAAGAGTTGCCCTGTGACATAATATATGATTTATTTTTGAGAAGGATCCATGTGCTGCTGAGAAAAATGTGTAACTGCTTGATGTTGGGTGGTATATTCTATATATGTCAATTAAGTCTAGGTTGTTAATTGTATTATTGAGTTCTATAGTTTCTTTATTCAACTTTTGTTTGGAAGATCTGTCCAGTGGTGAGAGAGGTGTGTTGAAGTCTCCCATAATTATTGTATGGTGGTCTATTAGACTCTGGAACTTGAGAAGAGTTTGTTTGATGAACATAGCTGCACCGTTGTTTGGGGCATATATATTTATGATTGTTATGTCTTGTTGGTGTATGGTTTCCATGAGCAGTATGTAGTGTCCCTCTTTATCCCTTTTGATTAACTTTGGCTTGAAATCTATTTTATTTGATATGAGTATGGACACTCCTGCTTGTTTCCGTAGTCCATATGAGTGATATGATTTTTCCCAACCTTTCACCTTCAGTCTATGTTATGTCTATTCCTATCAAATGCGTCTCCTGAAAGCAGCATATTGTTAGGTCTTGTTTTGTGATCCATTCTACTAGCCTGTGTCTCTTAATTGGTGAGTTTAAGCCATTAACATTTAGGGTTATTATTGAGATATGGGTTGTTCTTGCAGCCATATTTGTTTATTTATGTTACTAAACATGGTTTGCTTTCCTCTTTGATTATTTTCCCCCCCTTTACTGTACTACCTCCCGCTGTTGGTTTTCATTGATATTTTCCATTTCCTCTTCCTGTAATATTTTGCCGAGGATGTTTTGAAGAGATGGTTTTCTAGCTGCAAATTCTTTTAACTTTTGTTTATCATGGAAGGTTTTAATTTCATCTTCCATCCTGAAGCTTAATTTCGCTGGATACACAATTCTTGGTTGGAACCCATTTTCTTTCAGTGTTTGAAATATGTTGTTCCAGGATCTTCTAGCTTTCAGAGTCTGTGTTGAAAGATCAGCTGTTATCCTGATTGGTTTACCCCTAAATGTAATCTGCTTCCTTTCTCTTGTAGCTTTTAAAATTCTCTTCTTATTCTGTATGTTGAGCATCTTCATTATAATGTGTCTAGGTGTGGGTCTCTTATGATTTTGCACATTTGGCGTCCTGTAGGCTTCTAGGATTTGGCATTCTGTCTCATTCTTCAAGTCTGGGAAGTTTTCTCGTATTATTTCGTTGAACAGATTGCTCATTCCTTTGGTTTGGACCTCTATACCTTCCTGTATCCCAATGACTCTTAAGTTTGGTCTCTTTATGTTATCCCATATTTCTTGAATGTCCTGCTGATGGTTTCTTAAGAGTCTCGCTGAGCTGTCTATGTTCTTTTCAAATTGAAATACTTTGTCTTCATTGTCTGATATTCTATCTCTAAGTGTTCTACTCTTCTGGTAGTATTCTCAATTGAGTTTTTAAGTTGGTTTATTGCTTCCTGCATTTCTAGGATTTCTGTTTGTTTTTTATAACCTCTATCTCCCTGCTTAGTTGATCTTTTGCTACTTGGATTTGTTTATATAATTCATTGTCGAAGTGATCTTTCATTATCTGATTTTGCTGTCCAATGTCTTCCTTGAGACTCCAGATCATCTGAAGCATGTAAATCCTGAATTCTTTATCTGATATTCCATCTGCTGCAGCTATTACCTCTTCTAAAGTTGAGTTGACCTGCATTGCTTGTGGTCCTTTCTTTCCTTGTCTTTTCATACTGCTCGTGTTTCTTTCTTCTTGGTGAAACTGTTGTGTTATTGAATTTCCCCCCTATATATTTATATTGCTCCTGTATAGTTGCAAAGTCTCCCTTGCAGGGGCGGGCGGCGGCTATGCTCCTCCTCCAATTGGGGTGATCTGTCTATCACGCCGGCGGGTCGCTGGGCCCCTTCTCCAGGTCGCGTGGTCTGCCTACCTTGCAGGCAACGGCTGGGCTCCTCCTCCAATAGGGGTGATCTGTCTACCACGCTGGCGGGCCACTGGGCCTGTTCTCCAGGTTGCAGGTTTGCCAACCTTGCAGGCACGGGTGACAGCTGTGCCCCTCCAATTGGGGTGATCTTTCAACTAGGCCGGCGGGCCGCTGGGCCGCTTCTCTGGGACTCGCGGTCTGCCTACCAGCAGCTGGGCCCTTCCTCCAATTGGGGTGATGTGTCTACCATGCCAGCGGGCCGCTGGGCCTGTTCTGATGGTTAGTTGCAGGTCTGACTACTTTGCAGGCACGGTCGGCGGCTCTGCTCTGCCCCTCCTCCATTTGGGGTGACGTGTCTACCCTAAATTTTCTTATGTAACAACAAAAGAACATGAATGTCCACAGTAATCATGAGGAAATTAAACAAAGTTGAAGCCAAGTCACTTCCTAGTTTCAAAATATACTACAAAGCTATAGTAATTAAAGCAGCATGGTACTGGCATAAAGACAGATATGTGGAACAATACATCATAAAGGAGCCCAGAAACAAATCTATGCATATATGGTCAAGCAATCATTGATTAGAGTACTAAAAATACATAGTGGGGGAAGAAGCATCTCTTCAAGAAATGGTGTTGGGGAAACAAAAGAATGGAATTGCGTTCATTTCACAGTATACACAGTCAACTCAAAATGCATGTGAGACTTAAATGTAGGAATTGAAAGTATAAAACTTCTAGAAAAGAACATAGGAAGAAATCTTCTTGACGTTTGATTTGGCAATTATTTCATAGATAAAAGATCAAAAGCACAGAAAACAAAAGCAAAAATAGATAAACAGGATTATACTTAATTAGAAAACTGCACAGCAAAAGAAACAATCAACACAGTGAAAAAACAACTTAGAGGGTGGTGTAAAATATTTGCAAACTATATATCTCATAAGGGGTTCATTTCTAAAATATATAAAGAACTATAATAATTCAGTCACCAAAAAATGAATAAGCCTATTGAAAAATGGAAAAGGACTTCATTAGACAAATTTTCCAAAACAGACATAGACATGGGCAGATATATGAGAAGCTGCCTAACATTACCAATAACCAGAGAAAACTCATCAAAATGACAATGAGATATTATATCATACATGTTAGGATGGTCAATACCATGATGATAAGAAATAACAAGTGTTTGCAAGAATAGGGAGAAAAGAGAACACTTATACACTGTGGATGGTAATATAAATCAGTACAAACATTAAAGAAGACAGTATGATGGTTCCTCAAGAAATTAAAAATAGAACTACCATATGATCCAGAAATCACACTTCTGAGTATTTATCCAAATGAATTAAAATCAGCATCTTGGAGAGATATTTGCAATCCCATGTTCATTGCAACATTAGTTACAATAGCCAAGATGTGAAAACAACCTAAATGTCCATCAGACATTTAGTAGAAAAAGAACATGTAGTATATGTATACAATAGAATAATGTTTAATCTTTATAGAAGGAATCCTTTCATATGCAATAACATGAATGAAACTGGAGGACATTATGCTAACTGAAATAAACAAGTCAGCAAACAAATACTGCATGATCTCATTTATATGAGGTAGCTCCAAATAATCAAACTCTAAAAACAAAGAGTAAAATGAAAGTTAATAGGGCCTAAACATAAGGGGAAATGGAGAGTTTCTTTTCAATGGGCATTAAGTTTCATTAAGCAAGATAAATAAGTTCTAGAAATTAATTATACAACATTTCAGCTACTCACAGACTATAGTATTCTTTGGTCACATTATGACCCTTTCTTTACGTTTCTTATTGTCTTATGTTAATTTTTATACTTCGGAAGAGGTAGGGGCTTTTTCCAGTCTTTTTAGACTTAACTTTGTCTTTCACCAGTCAGCCTGCCCAGAAATACTGAACAGGTCATCTGGTGTAGTCCAGGGGCAAGTTTAATGCTGGAGTCTTTGGATTGTCTGTCCTAGTGTCTGGGTTATAAGGTAGGTGGGACTGGTGCCTATACCTGAGATATTGTGGCTGAAGCCTGAATCCACTGAGGTATACCTAATGATTAGACCTGAAAAGATGGGCCTGGAGACTGTATCTATGGGGACCAGTGTATAGGTGAGTGGGTACACAGAGGTTAAACTGGTAATGAGATGGAAATTGAGTTTGAGTTTGTGAGGGCTGGAGCAGAACTGGTCCAGGCCAAGAGCCTGAGTCTGCAAGGGCAGTTTGGAGTCCTAGATTCACTGAGATTGGCTTGGAACCTGAATCTGTAGGAGTAATCTTAGAGCCTCAGTTTGTGGGGTTGAGAATGACACTGGGAATCTAACAGGGTAATTCAAGGTCTTGTATGTGCTGCAGCAGGCCTGGACTCTGGGTCTACTAGTACCTAGGGGGCCAAGGACTGACCTGTTACTGAGGCCAGTGTAAAGCCTGGGTCTGTGGGGGCTTGTCTGGAGCCTAGGATTTTAGGCACTGTCCTATAGGCAAGAGCTACTGGGGTCAGCCTGGGTCCATGTGGACAGACCTAGAAACTGTATCCACCAGTATCAGTCTAGGAATTAGTGTGTAAGGTGGTAACCTAGAGGCTAGGTCTAAACGGCTGGTATGGATGCTGGGTACACAGGGCAGGTCCTGCCTGGGTTCATGAGGGCCAGACCAGTGCTGGGGTCTGCTGAGACATATCTGAAAACGTGGTCTATTGATGCATAGAATTACAGGGGTCATCCTGGAGGGTAGAATCTTGGAAACTGTCCTTGATAGGCCTAAAGCTTGTACTCACAGGTTGTAGGGGTATTACCCTGGAATAGGGTGGGACTCAATCCTTTCATCTATAGGGGCCAGACTGGAGGATTGGCACCAGGGTACTGGCTTGATGACTAGCATTGGGGTGATTAGCCTAATGATGTAGCAAATATGAGGTCTGAGTCAGCCTGTAACCACTAGGAATGTCCTGGTGGGGGTAGGTATAGACCAAGGTCACTACACAGGCCTGGAGCTGTAGGATCTGGCCTGGAGCCAGGATATACCTGGTGGCTTAGTCTGCAGATACTGGCCTGCTCGGCTATGGGTTTTAGAGGGGCAAGTCTTATATTGGGTTCTAAAGCAAAGTCCTAAATTTACTCCCCTCTCCTTCCCCAATGTGAAGGATATCTGTCTGCCTCCACACTGTACTGCCCATGGTTGGGGGCAAGTGGCCTTCCTATCCTCTTGAATTTTCCTTTTCTTATTTCATATTCTATACCCAGCTACTATGGTCCCTCACCATGATTCCTTAGCTCTTGTGAAGATACTTTTATTTTATTTAATTTCATGGATGGTTCTTTATTTTATGGAGGTTTCTACAGGGATGGGGGTTATATTCTAGAGAGTTTTATTTTCACCATCTTGCTGATGTCCCTGCCGTGATGTATAGTATCATGCCTATAGTTGACTATACAGCATTATACACTTAAAATTTTAAGAGGGTAGATCTCAAGTATTCCTATTTTGATTTTAAAAAAAATGAAAATAAAAATAAAGGAATAAAATGAAAAAAAACATATCAGTCTTTGTTTTTCTTTTCTTTTGATGTATCTGCCTAGATTTTATATCAAGATAATACTGGCTTCACAGAATAAGAAAGTGTTCTCTCCTGAATTTTGGAATATTCTATGAATGATTGGTGTTAATTACCTTTAGAGATATGATAGAATTGTGCAGTGAAGTCATCTAATTCTGGCATTTTTATTGTTGTTATGAGAAGGTTTTTGATTACTAATTCAAATCTCTTATTTTAGTAGTTCTATTCAGATTTCCCAATGTTATATCATTTTTGGTAATTTGTGTATTACTCAAATTTTCCCATTTCATCTATGTCATTTAATTTGTTGGCATCCAGTTATTCACAGTATTTTTTAAAGACTATTTTTAATGTCTTTATTTTATTTATTTATTTTTATGTGGTGCTGTAGATCAAACCTAGGGTCTCACACATGCTAGGAGAGCGTCCTACCACTGAGCCATAACCGCAGTCCCCTCAGTATTTTCTTATGGTCAATTTATTTCTGTCAGATCACTAATAATGACTTCATTTCATTTCCTGATTTTAGTAATGTAAGAATTCTGTCTTTCTTTATTCTTAAAGTTTTTAAAATTATTGTTATCTTTCTAAAGCATCAACTTTTAGGTTGGGTTTGTTGATTCTTTTCATTTTTGTACTGGGGATTGAACCCAGGAGCACTTTACCACTGAGTGCTGAATTACATCTCCAGATCCCCAGTTCTTTTTTTTTTTTTTTTTTTTTTTTTTTTTGAGACAGAGTCTTGCTAAGTTCCTCAGGGTCTCACTAACTTGCTGAGGCTAACCTCAAACTTATGATCTTATTGCCTCAGCTTTCCAAGTTGCTGGGATTACAGGTATGTGCTACTGTTCCTGGCTGATTTATTGACTTTTATACTGTTTTATAAGTATCTATTTTATTTATATCTGATCTAATCTTTATTATTTCATCAAATAATCTTCATTATTTACAGCAAATGAGTATAAGAACTCATTGTAGGATGAAAAATGTTCTGACCTTGGATTGTGTTGTATACACAAATTTGTATATTTACGAAAAATTATTGAATTGTACTCTAAAGTGAATTCATTTTTGTATGTAAATTATACTTCCATAAACCTTTTATTTGATTTGTTGCAGAACTAGGAACTGAGTCCAGGGGTGCTTTACCACTGGGCTACATCCTCAGCCCTTCTGTTTTTTAGTTTGAAACAAGGTTTCACTAAATTGGCAAGGCTGGCATTGAAACTTGTGATCTAGCCATATTCTCCCTGCCATAGCTTCCTAAACTGCTGGGATTACAGGCATGCACCACTGCACCCAGCCATAAAACTATTTTTAAATATCTCAAGTTCTACTGCTTAATGAATAGGTGATCTGAAGCAAAATAGTTAATTTCTCTGAGCTTTCATTTCATCAATTAAATGAGAATAGTTTCCATGTCAGAGGTTTAGCTTCAGAATTATTATACATCATGAATATAGAATTAGAGATAATGCATATAAAGTATCTAACTCAACTCTTGGCATTTCATAGGCTTTCAATAAACATCAGTTAACTTTATACTTCTGTTAAATGGTGGTGGTGGAGCGAGGCATGTTGGCATACACCTGTCATCCCAGCATTTTGGAAGACTAAAGTGGGAGGATTACACATTTAAAGCCAGCTGCAGCAACTTAATGAGGCCCTAAGCAACTCAGTGAGACCCTGTCTCAGAATAAAAAGAAAATTAAAGGGCTGGGGATGTGGCTCAGTGGTAAAGCACCCCTGACTACAATCCCTGGTATATATGTATAAATAAATAAATAGTGGTGTTGGTGATGATGATGATGATGTTGATTATGAATTCACACTTTGAAATAGAAGAAATTAGAAACCTATATAGTCCATGTTTAGTTGGAAGAACAATAGAGTACAACCAAACTTGTACTTAAGAAAACACTGGTTTATAAAGTGTATCCTCAAAAGTATTTTGCTTTAAAAAACAATGTGTAATATTCGAAATTTTTAGATAACTTAGTCTTAAAAGAAAAATCACATAATTTGTTCTAGTTATAGAGTTCATTGTTCACTTCACATCCCTAGCTTGAAGAAAGAAAAAAATGTTTAGGCTTGGGCCTTCTTCCACAGGTCTTAAATTGTGGTACACAATGAAGTCCTCAAAATGTTCACTTTCAGAGCACTTTTCAAGACTTAAATTTCCCCTCAACGGTTACTTGGGCTTAGAGTCCAGTTTGACTTTTGCTATAAGTTTCTTCTCTTTGTTCAAAGTCTATAAAAGGAAGGATGTAGTGGAGACTTACAGAGCTATCCTCAGAGCAGTTAGAAAATGAAGTTATCACATATACTCAGACTTGGGACAGACCTACCTTAGGAGATACCTAACAGAGAAAGTCGCCAATTATCATCTCAAGTACCCAAAAGAGTATACAAAGCTGCTAAATTTATGTTTATTTGGTTCTAAATGGCTTCCCATTCAAGAGTAGCTGTTTTATTCCCCATAGAACCATAATGATATGGGATGAAGATGTGAAAAGAGAGGGGGACAGGAGATCAGAAGATTAACATATTAGAATGATTCTTTTCTCAATAACTGCCTTGGCAAATGTGATCATCATTTGAATTACCCATACCCTGGGTTCAATCCCTAGTACTACCTCCCCCCCGCCAACACACACTCACACACACACACACACACACACACACACAAAAAAAAAAACCTTCCAAAAACAAATATCCCAATGGATAAGACAGAAAATGTGTTGTCTCTTAGGACCTACTTATCCTTGTAAGTCATGGTATGTCACTCCCAATGTTCTCTAATGTTTGAAACAGTCATGTGCCTGCCTAGATTTGAGGTAAAGGGAATTCGATTTCACCTGTTAAAATGGTAGTAGCAAGACTATATTGTAAAAGAGCATGTGTGATGGGAGATATTGCAGCCACGTGGAAAATTGTTTTAGTCAGCTTTTTCACTGCTGTGAGTAAAGGAACCAAATAGAACAACTGTAGAGGAAGAAAAGTTTATTTGAGGGCTCATGGTTTCAGAGATCTTAGTCCAAAGAAGGCCAGCTCTATTCCTTGGATCTCAAGGTGAGGCCAAACATCATGGTAGAAGAGTGTGGCAGAAGGAAGCACCTCACATGATGATCAGGAAGCAGAGAGAGTTTCCACACTCCAGAAACAAATATTTACCTAAAATCGATGTTCCAATTCCCACTTCCTCCAGCCACATCTCACCTGCTTCCAGTTACCACGCAGTTAATCCAATCACAGATTATTTCACTGATTTGGTTAAGACTCTTACAACCCAATCATTTTTCCTCTGAACCTTCTTGCATTGTCTCACATGTGAATTTGGAGGACACCTGACATCCAAACAATAACAAAAATATAATAAGCCACACATCCTCATATATTTCTTAATCAAAGTAGCAAACAAGCTGTTGAGGTAACTTTGCCAATGCCTGGTCTCCTTCTCAGATCCATTGCTTCGTACCTTGATGTGTTTTGTTGGGTGCATAAACATAGCCTAAGTCACTATAGAAAGAAAAGTTCCATATTTACCTTCATGAGAAGAAAAGTATCTTATGTGAAAATACTCCAAAGCATGTAAATATTGGTTTCAAGTGGTTCTTACATCAAAATACAATCATGATTTGAGCACCTATTATGTGTTATAAACTGCTAGGAGCTATGAAACTCAAGAGAAGTAAATTATATGGTTTCTCTTCCTAGAGTTTGGTAAGATTTTCACAGTGCTAGAATAGAAATCAGATAACTTCATTCCCATTTCCCCCATGATCATAAGCAAATCATTTGTCTTGTCAGTATATAACTTTGTTCATCTAGCAAAGGGAGAATCTGCCCTATCTAAATCAGAGATTTCTAGCAGATGGCAAGAGCTCACATTTTAGAAGAATGAAGCACTAAATAAATATGAAATATAGTCATCTTTGGAAAGAAATATGTCTGTACCCCAAAAATACCACACAAAGTAGGTACCAAATTTACAGAAAATGACCAATGACTAATTCATGAAATACAGGAGAGAAAGTATCAGTAGTGAGGGCTCCATGATTAGAAAATATGAATATTATTGTTGGATGTATTAATTACCTATTGTTGCATAGCAAGTCTTTCCAACACTCCAGGTCATACAATAATTTGTTCTTATTGTAATAGATCTTCAGATAACCTGGGTTTGTTTAATCTAAGTTGGGTAAATTTGAATCCAAGTTGTGGGTTAGATCCAGATCTACTCCATGTTTCTCTCCTTTGACCTGTGAGGTAATTCAGGGAAAATTCAACTTATGGTTATGTTAGAAGCACAAGATCAGCTAATATCAACTAGATAGGCACATTTTTCAAGTTGTTCCTAGAAACACAACTGTTAACATCACATTGACCAAAAAAAGTCACATTACCAACTCCAACATCAAAGGACAGAGACATTTTTTCTGTATCATAGAACCATTGCAAGGAAGTGAATATATGTTACCACTATAAGATACTAAAAAGTGTGATCAGTAATTTCATCTAACACAATAAAGGGAGGTAAGAAATGACAGTAATAACTAAAGACTTGTTGATACTATATATAGCACATGGGACAAGGAGAAGGACAAAAATTATAGGGAGAGTTAACATAAGATGTGTAACTCAAGACTACATTATGGATATTTCTAATATCTAGGACATAGTGTTTGGAAGAATTTATCCCTTCAATTATTTACTTAAAAGGGAAAATTGGATCAATGTGAGGTATCTCTGTTGCCTATATATGCCTAACAAATCTTAAAAAGCTAAGTGAATTGGAAATAAAAGAATGAGTATTTGGTGGTTTTAGGGTAATTCCTACAGCTTTCCTAGAACCATCTGTGAGGTGAGTCTTGGCAAAGCAGCAAATTAAATAATAGTGTCATTAAGCAACATGCATATTCATGCAGATGCTGTTGTTTACACATTCTTTTTGGTCATGACTAAATAAAACATACCACCACTTATGCGCAAATCACCACATAATGATTGTGCCATACTTCTAAATGACTCAAGGGGGTGTTATTGAGTGCAGGCTTTCCAAATCCCAAGGAATTATGGTTAGCACCCAAACTAAAGGTCAGTTGGTTTGCTCTGTTAGATTTAAGAATGAAGGATGAGAGAGCCACCCCCGCCCCGCGCCTGCAAGGTAGGCGGACCTGCGACCCACCGGCAGGTCAGGCCCAGCAACCTGCGGAGGGGCACAGCTGCCCCACGGGCCTGCAAGGTAGGCAGAACCTTGACCACCGACAGAACAGGCCCAGCGGCCTGCCAGACACATTGCCCCGGTTGGGGGAGGGACAGAGCCGCCGGGCACCTGCAAGGTAGGCAGACCCGCGACCCACCAGCAGAACAGGCACAGCAATCTGCAGAGCAGCAGAGCCACCCCCCCCACGCGCCTGCAAGGTAGGCGGACCTGCGAAACACTGGCAGGTCAGGCCCAGCAACCTGTGGAGGGGCACAGCTGCCCCACGCGCCTGCAAGGTAGGCGGAAACATGACCACCGACAGAACAGGCCCAGTGGCCTGCCAGACACATCGCCCTGGTTGGGGGAGGGGCAGAGCTGCCGGGCACCTGCAAGGTAGGCAGACCTGCGAATCACCAGCAGATCAGTCCCAGCAACCCGCGGAGCGGCAGAGCCACCCCCGCGACTGCAAGGTAGGTGCACCTGCCACCCACCGGCAGGTCAGACACAGCAACCCGCGGAGGGGCACAGCTGCGCCACGCGCCTGCAAGGTAGGCAGAATCGTGACCACCTACAGAACAGGCCCAGTGGACCGCCAGACACATCGCCCTGGTGGGGGGAGGGGCACAGCCGCTACCAGCGCCTGCTAGGTAGACAGACCTGAAACCGACAGACAGAACAGGCCTAGCAGCCAGCGGAGGCGCAGAGCCGCTGCTCGCGCCTGCAAGGTAGGCGGTCCTGCGACCACCAAAAGAACAGGCCCACCGAAAGTACAGGCCCAGCGGCTTGCCGGCGTGGTAGGCACATTGCCCAATTGGAGGAGGGCAGAACCACCGCCAAAACCTGCGAGGGAGACTTTGCAACTATACAAGAGCAATATAAATATATAGGGGGAAAAATCAATTACACAACAGTTTCACCAAGCAGAAGAAAACACGATCAGTATGAAAAGACAAGGAAAGAAAGGACCACAAGCAATGCAGGTCAACTCAACTTTAGAAGAGGTAATATCATCAGCAGATGGAATGTCAGATAAAGAATTCAGGATATACATGCTTCAGATGATCTGGAGTCTCTAGGAAGACATTAGACAGCAAAATCAGACAATGAAAGACCACTTCGACCACTTCGACAATGAATTACATAAACAAATCCAAGAAGCAAAAGATCAATTATACAGGGAGATAGAGGTTATAAAAAACAAACAAACAGAAATCCTAGAAATGCAGGAAGCAATAAACCAACTTAAAAATTCAATTGAGTAGAACACTTAGAAGATAGAACATCAGACAATGAAGACAAAGTATTTCAACTGGAGAAGAACATAGACAGCTCAGCAAAACTGTTAAGAAACCATGAGCAGAACATTCAAGAAATATAGGATAACATAAAGAGACCAAACTTAAGAGTCATTGGGATACAGGAAGGTATAGAGGTCCAAACCAAAGGAATGAGCAATCTGTTCAACGAAATAATACGAGAAAACTTCCCAGACTTGAAGAATGAGACAGAATGCCAAATCCTAGAAGCCTACAGGACGCCAAATGTGCAAAATCATAAGAGACCCACACCTAGACACATTATAATGAAGATGCTCAACATACAGAATAAGAAGAGAATTTTAAAAGCTACAAGAGAAAGGAAGCAGATTACATTTAGGGGTAAACCAATCAGGATAACAGCTGATCTTTCAACACAGACTCTGAAAGCTAGAAGATCCTGGAATAACATATTTCAAACGCTGAAAGAAAATGGGTTCCAACCAAGAATTGTGTATCCAGCGAAATTAAGCTTCAGGATGGAAGATGAAATTAAAACCTTCCATGATAAACAAAAGTTAAAAGAATTTGCAGCTAGAAAACCATCTCTTCAAAACATCCTCGGCAAAATATTATAGGAAGAGGAAATGGAAAATATCAATGAAAACCAACAGCGGGAGGTAGTACAGTAAAGGGGGGGAAAATAATCAAAGAGGAAAGCAAACCATGTTTAGTAACATAAATAAACAAATATGGCTGCAAGAACAACCCATATCTCAATAATAACCCTAAATGTTAATGGCTTAAACTCACCAATTAAGAGACACAGGCTAGTAGAATGGATCACAAAACAAGACCCAACAATAATGCTGCCTTCAGGAGACGCATTTGATAGGAAAAGACATACATAGACTGAAGGTGAAAGGTTGGGAAAAATCATATCACTCATATGGACTTCGGAAACAAGCAGGAGTGTCCATACTCATATCAAATAAAATAGATTTCAAGCCAAAGTTAATCAAAAGGGATAAAGAGGGACACTACATACTGCTCATGGAAACCATACACCAACAAGACATAACAATCATAAATATATATGCCCCAAACAACGGTGCAGCTATGTTCATCAAACAAACTCTTCTCAAGTTCCAGAGTCTAATAGACCACCATACAATAATCATGGGAGACTTTAACACACCTCTCTCACCACTGGACAGATCTTCCAAACAAAAGTTGAATAAGGAAACTATAGAACTCAATAACATAATTAATAACCTAGACTTAATTGACATATATAGAATATACCACCCAACATCAAGCAGTTACACTTTTTTCTCAGCAGCACATGGATCCTTCTCAAAAATAGATCATATATTATGTCACAGGGCAACTCTTAGACAATATAAAGGAGTAGAGATAATACCATGCATCTTATCTGATCATAATGGAATGAAATTGAAAATCAATGATAAAAGAAGTAAGGAAAAATCATGCATCACTTGGAGAATGAACAATAGGTTACTGAATGATCAATGGGTTATAGAAGACATCAAGGAGGAAATTAATAAATTCTTAGAGATAAATGAAAACACAGACACAACATATCGGAATCTATGGGACACATTGAAAGCAGTTCTAAGAGAAAAATTTATTGCTTGGAGTTCATTCCTTAAAAAAAGAAAAAACCAACAAATAAATGATCTAATACTTCATCTCAAAATCCTAGAAAAAGAAGAGCAAAACAACAGCAATAGAAGTAGAAGGCAAGAAATAATTAAAATCAGAGCTGAAATAATGAAATCGAAACAAAAGAAACAATTGAAAAAATTGACAAAACTAAAAGTTGGTTCTTTGAAAAAATAAATAAAATCGACAGACCCTTAGCCACGCTAACGAAGAGGAAGAAGAGAGAGAACTCAAATTACTAGCATACGGGATGAAAACGGCAATATCACAACAGACACTTCAGAAATACAGAAGATTATCAGAAATTATTTTGAATCCTTATACTCCAATAAAATAGAAGATAGTGAAGGCATCGATAAATTTCTTAAGTCATATGATCTGCCCAGATTCAGTCAGGAGGATATTGACAACCTAAACAGACCAATATCAATTGAGGAAATAGAAGAAACCATCAAAAGACTACCAACTAAGAAAAGCCCAGGACCGGATGGGTATACAGCAGAGTTTTACAAAACCTTTAAAGAGGAACTAATACCAATACCTTTCAAGCTATTCCAGGAAATAGAAAAAGAGGGAGAACTTCCAAATTCATTCTACGAGGCCAACATCACCCTGATTCCTAAAACAGACAAAGACACTTCAAAGAAAGAAAACTTCAGACCAGTATCTCTAATGAACCTAGATGCAAAAATCCTCAATAAAATTCTGGCGAACCGGATACAAAAACATATCAAAAAAATTGTGCACCATGATCAGGTAGGATTTATCCCTGGGAAGCAAGGTTGGTTCAATATACAGAAATCAATAAATGTTATTCACCACATCAATAGGCTTAAAAATAAGAACCATATGATCATCTTGATAGATGAGGAAAAAGCATTTGACAAAGTACAGCATCCCTTTATGTTCAAAACTCTAGAAAAACTAGGGATAATAGGAACCTACCTCAATATTGTAAAAGCAATCTATGCTAAGCCTCAGGCTAGCATCATTCTGAATGGAGAAAAACTGAAGGCATTCCCTGTAAAATCTGGAACAAGACAGGGATGCCCTCTCTCACCACTTCTGTTCAACATAGTTCTCGAATCACTGGCCAGAGCAATTAGACAGATGAAAGAAATTAAAGGCATAAAAAGAGGAAAAGAACTCAAATTATCACTATTTGCAGATGACATGATTCTATACCTAGAAGACCCAAAAGGGTCTACAAAGAAACGATTAGAGCTAATAAATGAATTCAGCAAAGTGGCAGGATATAAAATCAACACGCATAAATCAAAGGCATTCCTGTATATCAGTGACAAATCCTCTGAAATGGAAATGAGGACAACCACTCCATTCACAATATCCTCAAAAAAAAAATAAAATACTTGGGAATCAACCTAACAAAAGAGGTGAAAGACTTATACAATGAAAACTACAGAACCCTAAAGAGAGAAATAGAAGAAGATCTTAGAAGATGGAAAAATATACCCTGTTCATGGATAGGTAGAACTAACATCATCAAAATGGCGATATCACCAAAAGTTCTGTATAGGTTTAATGCAATGCCAATCAAAATCCCAACGGCATTTCTTGTAGAAATAGAGAAAGCAAACATGAAATTCATATGGAAAAATAAAAGACCCAGAATAGCAAAAACAACTCAAAGCAGGAAGTGTGAATCAGGCGATATAGCTATACCAGACTTCAAACTATACTACAGAGCAATAGTAACAAATACAGCATGGTACTGGTACCGAAACAGGCGGGTGGACCAATGGTACAGAATAGAGGACACAGAAACCAATCCACAAAATTACAACTATCTTGTATTTGATAAAGGGGCTAAAAGCATGCAATGGAGGAAGGACAGCATCTTCAACAAATGGTGCTGGGAAAACTGGAAATCCATATGCAACAAAATGAAACTGAATCCCTTTCTCTCGCCATGCACAAAAGTTAACTCAAAGTGGATCAAGGAACTTGATATCAAATCAGAGACATGGCATCTGATAGAAGAAAAATTTGGCTATCATCTACATACTGTGGGGTCAGGCTCCAAATTCCTCAATAGACACCCATAGCACAAGAGTTAATAACTAGAATCAACAAATGGGACTTACTCAAACTAAAAAGTTTTTTCTCAGCAAAAGAAACAATAAGAGAGGTAAATAGGGAGCCTACGTCCTGGGAACAAATCTTTACTCCTCACATTTCAGACAGAGCCTTAATATCCAGAATATACAAAGAACTAAAAAAAAATTAGACAATAAGATAACAAATAACCCAATCAACAAATGGGCCAAGGACCTGAACAGACATTTCTCAGAGGAGGACATACAATCAATCAACAAGTACATGAAAAAATGCTCATCATCTCTAGCAGTCAGAGAAATGCAAATCAAAACCACCCTAAGATACCATCTCACTCCAGTAAGATTGGCAGTCATTAGGAAGTCAAATAACAACAAGTGCTGGCGAGGATGTGGGGAAAAGGGTTCACTTGTACATTGCTGGTGGGACTGCAAATTGGTGCAGCCAATTTGGAAAGCAGTATGGAGATTTCTTGGAAAGCTCGGAATGGAACCACCATTTGACCCAGCTATTCCTCTACTGGGTCTATTCCCTAAAGACCTAAAAAGAGCACACTATAGGGACACTGCTACATCCATGTTCATAGCAGCACAATTCACAATAGCAAGACTGTGGAACCAACCTAGATGCCCTTCAATAGACGAATGGATAAAAAAAATGTGGCATTTATACACCATGGAGTATTACTCTGCATTAAAAAATGACAAAATCATAGAATTTGCAGGGAAATGGATGGCATTAGAGCAGATTATGCTAAGTGAAGCTAGCCAATCCCTTAAAAACAAATGCCAAATGTCTTCTTTGATATAAGGAGAGTAACTAAGAACAGAGTAGGGACGAAGAGCATGAGAAGAAGATTAACATTAAACAGGGATGAGAGGTGGGAGGGAAAGGAAGAGAGAAGGGAAACTGCATGGAAATGGAAGGAGACCCTCAGGGGTATACAAAATTACATACAAGAGGAAGTGAGGGAAAGGGGAAATAAAACAAGGGGGAGAAATGAATTACAGTAGAGGGGGTAGAGAGAGAAGAGGGGAGGGGAGGGGGGAGGGGGGATAGTAGAGGATAGGAAAGGCAGCAGAATACAACAGACACCAGACTGGCAATATGTAAATCAATGGTTGTGCAACTGATGTGATTCTGCAATCTGTATACGGGGTAAAAATGGGAGTTCATATCCCACTTGAATCAAAGTGTGAAATATGATATATCAAGAACTATGTAATGTTTTGAACAACCTACAATAAAAATTAATTTAAAAAAAAGAATGAAGGATGAGCAAGATTGTGAACCCAGGAAAGAAAGGCATCTGTAAACTCAAGGGCTTGGGCCGAGTTGAATCAGATGCCAGATAAGTCACAAAAAATCAATAGTTCCCATAGAGGAGAATTAAGAAAAAGGGAAGACGAGAACTGGTGTTACTGAGTGTCTACAATATAACAGGTACCATGCTAGGTGCTTTATACACATTGCCTCAAGTAATCCTCTTATTGAACCCTTGAGATATATAGCAGTTTAGTCTCATTTTACAGATGAAGAAACTGAGACTCATCAAGGAAAATTGACTTCCTTAAGTTCACACCAGTTAGTATGCTATGAAATAGCTTGGTTCTCTCTGAATATACACTTCATATCCTCTCTAAAGTCTACATTCTTCCACCACTGCATGTTATCTCCACATAAACAAGACAAACATATCTGGGGAAATGGTATATACTAAGGTAACAGAGAATAAGCATAGGATAGGGCAGGGCAAGATGAAGGTTAGAAGTGGCAAATAGAAACTAGAAAAAAAGTAGCACAAAAAACAAAAGAAAAATCTTAAATTGTGTTTACAGCCCCAAGTAAGAAATAATCCTGAGTGAGACTGTGCTGGAGCCTTGGAAAGGACAAATAGAGACATATGTCTGAATGCTCAGCACCATTGACTGGCCAGTCAGGCCTTGCCTTCAAAGTACTTCTGTTAGAGGCTCTCCCCTGATAAGCCCTTTATGTAGATATTAGCACAACTGGCTTCTTCAGCCTTTCAAACCAGTGAGTAGCTTGTGCAAATATTAAACTGGAAAGAAATGGCATTGCATGAACTCTATGTTTGTTCCTCTGCTGGCCCACTGAACATTAATGTTTGCAGAAAAAGCTGTTTACAACTGCTTACTCTGATCCTCTCAGCAAAGAGCACTAGAAGACTAGCATTTGTGTTAGGAAACTGCCATATAGGGGCCTTGAGGAAAAGAGCAGCAGATAAAGCTTCTCTTTTTTCTGAAAACTGGGATTTCTTTTGACAGCACTGATGCGGGGGGAGTAAGGCCAGTATTAGACCATTAAATAAAAGATATAATTTATGATAAAGTTTTGTATAAGTCAATTTGATGTAGAATCGGAATTCTTGAATGACAGGAATTGGACTTTTCTGCTTACTAGAAAGGCTGTCCACACATGTAAATGATCTGAATCAGGCATTTGTCGATTGATTTTAGGCATTTTCTCATTGAAACATAAAATTCCATACTTAAGTTTAAATCCTTCAGATTGAAAAGCATTTTCATCCCTGTCAAAAGGTAAGCATCCTTGGACACTGTAACTCTTATATCAGCTCTGCTTTGCTGGACACTTTAATCAAAAATATGGATTAACAAACTTATCTTTCACATAGTAAATAATTTTGTTTTTCACCATGTCTCTTCAATTCTACTCTTATAGAACAAAAATACCATAGACAATATATAAAACAATAGATAGGGCAGTATTACAATAGAACTTTTTTTTTTTAAATGGTGAGTCAAATTTTCCTGACTTCTGATCTAAAGATAAGTTGTCTGAGAAGGGGAGCTAAGATACCTGGGCAGAGGAGGTAGAAGAAAAGATTGGAGCTGCCCTCTAGGCATCTAAGTGGGTTAAGGCCATTATTACTGCCACCTATGTGCCAGGGACGTATATTTTTATGAAAAAAATTCCTGCTCTTTCACAACATTTTCACAAGGACTTATGACCCCACAAGGAATCTAATAACACAGAAAAGGGGGAAACATCTTGTCCTGAAATCTTACTTTATCCTGGGCAGACCCTCAGCCTCATCTTCCATTGACATTCAGTAACCACTGTCTGTCCACTTACACATGTTTCTACAATTTTTCTGGAGAAAACACATTTGTTTCATATTTTATTCCCTTCTAAACTCCTTTTGGTGGGTATTTATTTAAATTACAGTAAAAACATATATTCATCAATAACAGGATGAGTTTTAGATTTTACTAATTCTTTACCTGATCCTGTCTAATGTAAATAAAATTATGTACTTACACCTAATGAGCCAATTAGTGTTCTACCAGACCCTGAGCCTATCTTTCATTCTTTTTTATAGAAATAAAGTGATTGTAGATATACAGAAATATGGTGGTCAGAACTAGCTATCTTGTTATTCAAAGATAATAAATAGTGGACTGAGTGGGTGGATTGAGGTTATAACTTGGGGTATAAAAATGAAAGTTTTGGGTTTAAAAATTTAAAAAAAAACATGATATTTCTTGGATGCATAAGAGAACTGAACTCACAGAGCAAATCACCACCCCAAAATGTGGAGAGACTACCATGTTCAGAGAGACATAGCCCTTAAAATTCATATACCTGTAACATAAGCCACAGAAATCCTTAAACTGTACAGACATTTAAATGATTACTGAGACAAATTTCTGAAGGCTGAATAAAGACTACTTTGAGATTGAGAAACTTCTAAAATTATAGGGGAACTCTGAACACTTATGTGGGCTTTCACTCTGGGAATTTACTAGTTTCTCACGGTGAGAATCTGAAAATGATCTCCTCATGGTCCTGAATGGTACTCATTAATAAATAATTTATATTATTTAGTATTTTTAGAGAGAAGTATAAAATATATGCCAACAGAGGAAATAAAGTAGAATTACCGAATACACTCAATTAAAACCAGAGAAGACAGGAAAAAAGAAAATATGAAACTGACAATACTTTTACAAAGATA
The DNA here is from genome assembly GCF_048772815.1 of Callospermophilus lateralis. Lineage (NCBI taxonomy): Eukaryota > Metazoa > Chordata > Mammalia > Rodentia > Sciuridae > Callospermophilus > Callospermophilus lateralis. Next base: position 99,466,018 of record NC_135325.1, read on the forward strand.
TATTAACCTAACTATAACAATAACCCATTAATTTTGAGTAGTTTAAATACACCAGGAGAAAGAGATTCCAAGAGTAGATTTTAAAGACCCAAATATTTGTTTGTATCTTATCCATAAGAATATTGCTTTAAGTATAAAGTCACATATCTGTTAAACATTTGTGGACAGAGAAAGCTATCATGCTAACACTAATCAGAAGAAATCTGAAGATATTGTATTGATTTCAAAACAAATCATATTTCAGAGCAATGGAAATTATGAGGGATAAAGAAGGACATTGCATAATGATAAAAGAATTCTTCCAGAAGACATAACAATTATAAATGCACATACAAACTGCAACAGCAATATTTATAGAAATAAAAAGAAATAGACAAATCTATTATTACACTTTGAATTTCAATACTCCTTTCTCAGTAATTAATAGATTAAGTAGACAGAAAATCCGTAAAGATATAGATGACCACCATGGCATTATCAATCAACATGATCTAATTGATATTTATAGAAGATTCAATACAATAAAAGAATACTATACACTCTGCTCAAGCTTACATGGAATATTCACCAAGAAAGACCATATTTCTTTCACAAATTATGTACCATAAAACTATACCTTAAAATTTATGAAAAAAATATAAATCATATAAAGCATGTTTTGAACCAATAGCTATAATCCCAGCTACTCAAGAGGCTGAAGTAGGAGGATTGCAAATTCAAGACCAGCCTTGGCAATTTAGGTAGGGTACACCTGGGTTCAACATCAAGTAGAAGGAAGGAAAGAAGGAAGGAACGAACGAACGAACAAACGAAGGAAGGAAGGAACGAAGGAACGAAGGAAGGAAGGAAAGATTGTTGATTCTGAGGCCACAATGGAATTAAACTAGAAAGCCCAAGATATTTCTAGAAAAATGAACAAATACTTATAAATTACACCACATACTTCCAAATAGCCCATGGCTCAAAGAAATCTCAATAGAAATTTTAAAATATTTTAAATTCAATATAAATAAAAATATATCTTGTCAAAATTTGTGATTCAGTAAAGCAATATGAAGAAGTTTGTTTTTAGTGTTAAATATATAGATTGTTTGGAAAAGATATAAATTAATACTCTATATTTCTACATCAGGAAACAATAGAAAGAAGAAACTAAATCTAAAGTGATCAGAAGAAAGGAAATAAAAATATTAATGTACAAATTGATAAAATTGAAAAAAACAGAGAAAATGGACAAAATCAAAATTTCATTATTTGAAAAAAGCAACAAAATTGATCCATAGCTAGCCAAGATAACCAAGAAAAAAAAAGAACATAAAATTATCAATATCATGAATTGTTGAGAGCCACAGCCGAAGGGGCTCCAGCAAACTTTCAGACTGCCAGCTGATGATTGGCTCACAGCGGCCCCAGCAACACCTAGCTGATTGGCTCCTCTGTGGAGATGCTCATTGAGCTGTTTCCCTGCCCTTTCAGACTACCAGCTGATGATTGGCTCACAGCGGCCCCAGCAACACCTAGCTGATTGGCTCCTCTGTGGAGATGCTCATTGAGCTGTTTCCCTGCCCTTTCAGACTACCAGCTGATGATTGGCTCACAGCAGCCCCAGCAACATCTAGCAACATCTAGCTGATTGGCTCCTCTGTGGTGATGCTCATTGGGCTGTTTCCCTGCCCTTTCAGACCACGGAGCTGCTCATTGGGGGACTTTTTTGGCTCCGCCCATGCGACCCAGCCAATCGGCCTCAAGAGCAGGAGGATTGTGGGAGGAAGAGGTTGTTGGGGTGTGTGGCTTGTGGGAAGCCGGTGGTGGCAGTTGGGCTCTGAGGGTTTTTTCCTGAGGAGCTGTTTTGTTTATCTTGTGTGGTTCTAAAAATAAAGTTAGTTTCTTTTGACAAGTGGCTCCTGAATTGTGCCCAGCCAGACTGCGGCATTTGGTGGCTCGCACAGGGAGCGACTGAGGGTAAGTAAACCGCTCGCCCCTGAGGGCAGGGTGAAAGGGCAGGGAAACAGCCCAATGAGCATCACCACAGAGGAGCCAATCAGCTAGATGTTGCTAGATGTTGCTGGGGCTGCTGTGAGCCAATCATCAGCTGGTAGTCTGAAAGGGAAGGGAAACAGCTCAATGAGCATCTCCACAGAGGAGCCAATCAGCTAGGTGTTGCTGGGGCCACTGTGAGCCAATCATCAGCTGGCAGTCTGAAAGTTTGCTGGAGCCCCTTCGGCTGTGGCTCTCAACAATGAATGAAGGGTAGGTCAGCACTACTGATTTCCTGGACTTTAAAAGAAAGACGGAGTACTCTGAGTACCTAAATGACCACAAATTTGATAACTAAAAAGAAATAGACCAAATCCTTTATAGACAAAAACTACCCAAACTCACCCTATTAGAAGTAGATAACATGAATAGTTCTCCATCTACTAAAGAAAATTAATTCTCAGTTTGAAAACTTCCAAACAGAAAAATAAATATACCAAGCTGAAATGAATTCAGTCCTGAATTTTGCAAAATATTTAAGGGAGATATAATTTAAAAATTGATAAATTTTTCAGAAAATTATAAATGGGAACATTCCTCATTTTATATGGCCAGAAGTACTCTATTACAAAAAAACAGACAGCAAAGAAAACTTCAGATATGTAACTCTTGTGAGCATAATGGGAAAATCTTAATGAATATTACTAAATATAGTCCATCAATATATAAAAAGAATAATATATAACATCTCATGAAGTTCTTTCTTCCAGGAATATAAGACTGATTCAGGAATCATAATTAAATCACAAAATGTGACAATACCAAATACTGTTGAGGATACAGGGATACAAAATAGCACAGCTACGTTGGAAAGACAGTTTGTTAATTTCTAATAGACATTTCTTACCATATGACCCCAAAATCATGTTTCTAAATATTGTCCAATTGATTTGAAAACTTATACCCACAGAAACATCTGCATGTGAATGCTTATAGCAGCTGTATTCATAATCATCAAAAACTGGAAGCAACCAAGTTATGTTTCAATAGGTGGATAAACAATCTACACTGCATTTATACAATGGAATAGTATTTAGTGATAAAAAGGAATACACTATAAATCCATAAACATTATACTTGAGTCTTAAATGCACATTGTTAAGTGACAGAAGACAGCCTTAAAAGACTACATTTTGAATGATACCATTTTTATGATATTCTGGAAAAGGCAAAACTATAGATATGCAAAACAGACTAGCAGTTACAAGGGATTTTCAGGATGGGAAGGAAGGCTTTATAAGCAAACCACATGGAATGTTTAGGTCAGTGAAATTATTCAACATGATATTGTAATGGTAAATACATGGCAATGTGTAGTTGTTAAAACTCATGGAAACTTTAGCATAATAAATTAATCTTCATGTGTATGAATTAAAGAAAACCTCACTTATGTGATCTTGGGATCCAGAGTATAATGTATGTATGGGGAAAAAAAACCTAAAAATGTTACAAACTTCACTGACGCATATGAGGAGAACATTTTGACTAAGTAAAATTAGTCAAAAGTTCCTTTGGAAATAAGTGGGATCTGTACAACCTAATGCAAAAGGAAACTTTTATAAGCACTGTACTCTACTTAATAAAAGTATTTCCCATGAAGATATGGATTAAAAATTCTAAAACCTCTGTATGTATACGGGCATTGGGCAATAAGTGAATGAGTAGCAGTTGGTAGGAGTCAGGATTCTCACTATTCAAGAGAGAGGCTACATACAGATAACCAAGGGGGAAGCTCAAATGATCCACATGGTAATGATTAAGAATCAGTGACATCAATAAGAACATATGATAAGCTTAATACAATTAAAACATGATTTCTAGATAACTCAATATAGATAAATGTATATACATGAATTAGTAATAAACACATGCATTCCCTATATCTGCTAATTGAAAGGACCTGTAATAAATTTAAATGCAGTAGCAATAAACACAACCAGTACCCACATCTTATTTTCCAATATCATTCTCCAATAAAAGTAACCTGGGTCCCTTGGAGAAATAGCTGATTCAAGGGCTGTGGCTGGAAATATACAAGATGAACTTGGAACATCTTGACATGCTAGAAATAAAGGAATTGCTCCAAAGCACAAACACAACTGAAAGGAATGTGTCTAAGGGACGCATAACCAACTAAAAGAGATTGCAATGGTCACAGCTGGAATAAATAGAGCAGCAAAATTAATGAGGTAGTATTACCGAAGTAAAACCCAAAGTATAAAAGAAACATTCAAGAGTTCATACAGTTATAAGTTGTGAATAAATATATAAACGGGGGAGAACAGAGAAATATTCCAGGCAGAAATCCAAAATAATTATGTAGATACTCTGTCTGCAAAGAAGTGAAGCATAAATCTCCACAGTTCTTAAATTTGGGCTCCATATAGTGACTTCCTTTCAAAGAGGACAGCATGGAAAAGAGAAGAGTAACTTTATAACAGAGAAACCTGACAAATCCTATCTCAGTCAGATTAACATCAGGAGTGATAAGTCATTAGGACAGCATGTACCCTTTTTATGATGTAATAAGAATAGCACTGTACCTTTGTGATCTTCCTTCTCCAAACCCATAGACACAATCTACTCACAGAAGCAGAGAGTAGAATGGTAGAAACCAGAGCCTGGGCACAGAGGTTGGAGAATGACAAGATTTTGGTCAAAAGGGATGAAGCTTCAGTTACACAGTAGGAATAAGTTTTAGACATCTCCTGAACAGCATGGTGACTGCAGTTAATAATAATGTGTTGTATGTTTCAAAATTACTAAAAGAGTATTTTAAATGTTCTCACCACAAAAAATATGTGCAGTGATGGATATGTTAATTAGTTTGATTTAATCATTCTAGAATGTATGCATATATCAAAACATCACATTGTATCCCATAAATATATACAGTTATTACTTGTCAGTTAAATTTTTTAAAAAGGAAAATCTGATAAAATATCACAGTGAAGAAGAGCCTTAAAGAAAATATGACAACTAAATATAATGTGGTATCTTGGATGGGATTGTGGAATGGAAAAATGATATTAGATAGAAAACTAAGGAAATCTAAATTATGTGTGGACTTTTGTCAATAATAATGTATTAGTTTTGATTAATTAGTTATGACAAATATACCATAGCAATATTAACAATAGCATGAGGACATAGAAGTATTCTTGAATATGCTTATCACATTTGTATATCTAAATATACTATAAAATTAAAGGTCTGTTAATTGTTATTTTTAAAAGGCAATCTTTATCCCCAAATTCTTATTCCCAGCTCATTTCCACATAACCTGAAGTGCTTCCATAGAGAACCATAACTTTTGAGTTTTTATTTTATGAAGGAAGTCCTCCTGGGTACCTCATTAAGCATTATTGTTATCTTGATTAACATTTGAAGAGGGTATTTTCTCACTGAAGAGAAGGGGGGGTTACTATATGCCTGCAGTGCCAGAGCAGAGACAGATTAGTATCCTAGCAAAGGGCACCAATCCTGAAAGCCAAGGTTCTGTGAGAAAACCTACAGAATATACACAGTAAACAGAAAAGCAAATTGAAGTAGCTCCAGAGAGAAGGGTCTGCTAGCTCCTGTCAACTATTACCTCAAGGGCCTCAGCTTGGTGTCATAGTAGTTCTTAAAGAGGCTCTCTCTTATAGAAATTCACAACATCTCAAATTAAAAGCAGTCTTTCCCTGATAATTTATTACTTTTAGAACCTTAAACAAATAACAAGGGAATCTTAGTAGCACTTGACTATCTTTTTTGTCACAAGTTGCAGGAAGGCTGAGAAGAAACGGTTAGGGAATGGGTAATAATGAAAAGAAATGCAAACTCAGATGCTTTCCCTTCCAGACATGTCGCAACTCATGTCTGGATTCAGTTTTGTATAGGTGAAATCTCACTTAGCCAAATCAGCGTGCTTGTGAAAACATCCAGGGGCAAGGGTGAGAGAATCAAATTTTATCAAGCAAATGTTGTTTTCTCCTTGGGTCTAACATAACTTCAGATCTCTTGTATATTCTCATCTCTCTGATCTTCAATGTGATATGACCCCCCAGCATGAGTTTCAAAATTCTCAGTCTCCTCCTCTAGTTTCTCTATCAACTAGTTAAATATAAATCTTTAACTGAATAATTAAAAACAGAAAAGCCTCCTATTTAATGGTTTGCCACTGTGACTCTTTCTCCTTGAACCAATAATTTTTTCTGGCTATGTCAATTAGCCTTCTCTTATGCATCTGTAGGCCTTGCTTTTCTTAAGCAAAGCATATGTCATCCTAGGTTTTTTTTTTCCCACAGAGGAGCCTTTCACATGCAAAGCTGGACAAAAAGAGAAACAGTCTGGTCAAAGAGGTAGCACACCTACATAATCATCAGAATTGCCCAGGGACCTGGTTAAAAATAAAGATTTCCAAGACATGCCCCACATCTCTTGAATGTGAATCCCTGGAGGTATGGCTTAGGAATCAATATGCTAAAAATCATAACAATTTAAATTTAATCAAATAAGAAAAATCCCCCTGGTGATTATGATGATAAACCAGTTTTGAAAACACTGGTTTAGTCCACATACCAACTACAGATTAGTAGTCAGAACAACCAGACCATGTTAAGTAACTCCATATGGTTGGAATATTGCCAAGGAACCCAGTAGCATGTTGACAGAGGAGATGGAAGTAACAAATGGTTATTAGATTCTTTTTCATTTGTGTTCACAATTTTCCTGCCTGGAAGACAGGGCCAAGTTTTCCATCTCTTTACAGTCAATATAAGGAACATATTTTCCTTTGCTTTGACTCAAGAAATAACTTTCCTACTTCTTAATTCAATATCACTTTAGCCCCTAGAAATCACTGTAAAATTATCACATTTCCATGTCTTAGTGTAACAGACTTATGGGAGCAGTACCAGAATTTAAAGACCAATTCATAACCCACCAAACAAGAACAGAAACATTCACAAGAAAACACCTAGAATTTTCCAGGTTAGGATGATTCTCTAAATGCCCAAAAGGCTGAATCACAGGCAAGGTATTGTGGTGAATGGCCCCCTGAAATCCTTTAACTCATGATTAGAATGGCTTAAAGGAACAGGATTCTCAAACCTATACAATTATCTCTAAATGCGACTTCCAAATACACTCTAGAATTTCATTTTCTGTGATATACTACAATGAACACCACAGTGGGAGCCAGGAGACACCTTGATATTTGTATATTTCTGTTGTCAACCAATTGAGTAATCTTAGATGAATCACTTTTCTTCTTTGAACCTTAGTTTTTACATCTATAAATGAAGGAATTGTAATGAATAAGCTTTTAAAATGGTAGCACTGACTTGTCATTCAACCTGGTAAGGTCATTTGTAGTATGGGTTCTATACTTCTCAGGACTTCAGCTATTTGTAAGGAATCCAAAAAGCAACTCCAAGAGTTACTTGTTTGTTAGGAAATTCAGCCACAGAGATTTTCAATATTTTCCCCTACTTCCTTTTGCACTAAACTCACCTGTTTGGCCAGTAAACTACCTAAACACTAAAAAGGGAGACAGGACAAACATTCTCAACATTGGTGCTAACTGTAAAAGGGTCTGTCAGAAACCCGTGACTCTGAAGGTAATTAAGTTCCATGAATGCCAAAGGAAATACTATAAAAGGTATTATCTCAAACCAAAACTCCTGAAATGAGGTAAAATTCTAAGAGCTGCTCTATTGGGACAGGATTATTCAACTCTGGCATCATGTCAGCCAATAGAAAAAAAGACAAGGACAGGGGCCCATACTTATCATCTGATCTCTTCTCTTAGAAGATACAAATTAAAATGATGAGTGATTAATAGGGGCCCTCAGGCTCTAAACAGAAGGCTCTCCCTCTCCCTTGTTTCTTTCCAGCCATCCTCAACCTGGGATTATGATTTCTGATGAAATAACCCTCTTTTTCTGGCCAAACCACAGATACAGGCTTATGCTTAGTTTGGTTTAAGGATAGTGATTTTTTTTCCTTTTTTTTCCATTTTTTTTCTAATGTGGGTTGGCAGGAGGAAGCAAGGGTATTATTTTTGTCCCAAAACTTAGCTCAAGTTTCTCACACTATAAAGTTAACCAGCCTCATAAAACATCACGACAACATCCTTGCTTCTTCCACTGAGAGCCCATAAATAACAGAAGAGGCCACAGGAAGCCCATTTCTCCCCAAAGCATAGAAAGATCATTCTATAATACTGTTACCAGAGGTCAGGACCTATACCTAAGTATATCCAACTACTGAATAGTATAGTTAGCTCTGAGGAGACACCGTGGGGTGATTGGCAATACAATACACTATCCTTTACCTGAAAAAAAAAGGTATTACCCATGACCGAGTGAGGCCACCTTTCCAGAAAGCTGTAAAATCTCTGAACATTCACAATGTTAGCCAAAATCCATCAGACTTATTGTCAAAATTGATGAACTATTTTTTTAATGCTTGGGTCAACATTGTCATAAAAATTAGCAAAACCCCCTGGAATTTAACATTCTACTAATTCCCATGTGAATCTTAAAGGCTGGTAGGCCCTGAAGGTATGAGATAATCCTGAAAATAAACTTTTCCCAGGTACAGATCTTGCTATACTCTAGACCTTCTCTTTATAAGGATCCAAATTACAGGACACATTCTGAAATAGGGAATAGTGTGGAAACTTTTCAGGCCAATTGGGTAAGATGTGAATTAACCAACATAACAATTTTCTCATTACCTTGTCTACAAAGACTTCAATCCTCTCTGCCAGGATTATTTAGTACCATATTTTAACTTCAGTGTTATTCCAACCTCTCAGATCAACCAGGACCTGAGTCAAAAGGAAGTTAAGAAACACATAACCAGGCCTCTCTGCCTTTTTAGTTCGTGTTGGTTTGTTCCTTATGCTGGAGGTCTGTTGCACTTCCTTATTTTAATAACTTCCAAAAGAAAGTTAAGAAATGCTTAACTAGTACAACCTGCAGATCCTCTTCTGCTGTAATACTGAGGGATATTTTGTTGTTGTTGCTCCTTATGATCAAAGTCTGTCACATTTCCTTGTTTCAACATGTTTTTCTGTACTTGATACCTGAGATTCCCAGGAGCATTCACCTGGTTCCTACAACTACTCTTCCCATGGCTTGAATGTTTGTTCTGTGGCCTATTCCTAAGAACCCCCAGTATTGCTTGCTATTTCCCACTAGGTTGATATGGTTTCTAGCCTTCAGCCCTCCTTGATCTGGCTTGTCTTATCATTACCCAAAATTCAGTTCTTTTTTTATTTGTTCTTTTCAGTTATATGTGACAGTAGAGTGAATTCTGACATATTATACATACATGGAGTAAAATTTATTCTAATCAGGATCCTATCTTGTGGTTGTACATAATGTGCAGTTATACTGGTTGTATATTTATATATGAACATATGAAAGTTCTGTATGATTCATTCTAGCATCTTTCCTATTCCCATCTCCTCTCTTCCCTTTATTCCCCTTTGTCTAATCCAATAAACTTCTATTCTTTCCTACCTTATTTCCTACCCCTCTTATTGTGTGTTAGTATCCACATATCAGAAAGAACATTTGGCTTTTGATTTTGGGGGGATGATAGTCTTTTGATTTTTTTTTAGCATGATAGTCTCTAGTTCCATCCATTTACTGGCAAATGCCATAATTTCATTTTTCTTTCTGGCTGAGTAATATTCCATTGTTTATGTGTACCACATTTTTCTTTATCCATTCATGTGCTGAAAGGCACATAGGTTAGTTCCATAGCTTAGCTATTGTGAATTGAGCTGCTATAAACATTGATGTAGTTTTGTCACAGTAATATTTTGATTTTAATTCCTTTCATTATCTAATACTCCGTTCTGAAGACCCAGAAATGTTCAG